>NC_086317.1:491795189-492131022 GCF_036172605.1 Pelobates fuscus | reverse complement strand
GAAGAAACCTGTGTCCATCTCTCTGTGCTTGGCTTCCGTCAGTTTCTCCGGTATCACTACTTCAAATTTGGGGCACTGCGCGTGCAATCTCATGTGCCACCAGATAGGAGTGGTGTGTTAAGTAGTACTATTCCTATCAGTTTAATCCCTGTTATGTGCCTTTTTTTGGTTTGGTTTTTGAAGCCACAGTGCAGCACCAGAGGGCCGAAAAATTAGGCATGCACACATGCCTGAAAAATTAGGTATTGTTGCAGGCGCTGCTGTATTGATGTTTGTTTCCCAGGCAGAAAGTGCCCTAAAACATTGCGGCTTGAACCCTAGTTGGTGGCGGATAAGTCACGCAAGTCAACCGGCTTTCAGAGCTAAAATACAGCAGCTTGTGGACCATTTTTAGCCCAAGGCAGCTCATCGCATCAGGCCTTTTTTAGTCTAATGTATCGCCCACCGTCAGTCCCTTCGGGATCCATCCCTCATTCATCTTAATAAAGGTGAGGTAATCTAGACTTTTTTGACCTAGGCGACTTCTCTTCTCAGTGACAATACCTCCTGCTGCACTGAAGGTCCTTTCTGACAGGACACTTGAAGCGGGGCAGGCCATAAGTTCAATCGCAAATTGGGATAGCTCAGGCCACAGGTCAAGCCTGCACACCCAGTAGTCAAGGGGTTCATCGCTCCTCAGAGTGTCGATATCTGCAGTTAAGGCGAGGTAGTCTACTACCTGTCGGTCGAGTCGTTCTCTGAGGGTGGATCCCGAAGGGCTGTGGCGATGCGTAGGACTTAAAAAGCTCAGCATGTCCTCCATCAACAACACATCTTTAAAGCGTCCTGTCCTTGCCGGCGTGGTCGTGGGAGGAGGAGGATGACTTTCACCTCTTCCCCTGTTAGATTCCTGTTGTGCTGTGACATCACCCTTATACACTGTGTTAAGCATACATTTTAATTTATTTTGCAAATGCTGCATCCTTTCCAACTTGTTGTAATTCGGTAACATTTCCGCCACTTTCTGCTTATACCAGGGGTCTAGTAGCGTGGACATCCAGTACAGGTCGTTCTCCTTCAGCCTTTTTATACGAGGGTCCCTCAACAGGCACGACAGCATGAAAGACCCCATTTGCACAAGGTTGGATGCCGAGCTACTCATTTCCCGTTCCTCCTCCTCAGTGATCTCAATGAAGGTATGTTCTTCCCCCCAGCCACGTACAACACCACGGGTACCAGATAGGTGACAACGAGCACCCTGGGATGCCTGTTGTGCATGGTCTTCCTCCTCCTCCTCAAAGCCACATTCCTCCTCTGACTCCTCTTCCTCACAATCCTCTTACAGCGTTGCCGCAGGTCCAGCAAGCGATGCTGATAAGGCTGTTTCTGGTGGTGATGGTGACCACAACTCTTCCTCTTCCTCTTCACGCTCATCTACGGCCTGATCGCAGGGCATGCTCCCGGAAGAAAACAAATGGTATGATGTCGCTGATGGTGACTTCGGTGCGACTGACTAGGTTTGTCACCTCCTCAAAAGGCCGCATGAGCCTACAGGCATTGCGCATGAGCATCCAGTAACGTGGCAAAAAAATTCCCAGCTCCCCAGAGGCTGTCCTAACACCCCGGTCATACAAATATTCATTAACGGCTTTTTCTTGTTGGAGCAGGCGGTCGAACATTAGGAGTGTTGAATTCCAATGTGTCGGGCTGTCGCAAATCAAGCGCCTCACTGGTATGTTGTTTCGCCGCTGGATATCTGCAAAGTGCGCCATGGCCGTGTAGGAACGCCTGAAATGGCCACACACCTTCCTGGCCTGCTTCAGGACGTCCTGTAAGCCTGTGTACTTATGCACAAAGCGTTGTACGATCAGATTACACACATGTGCCATGCACGGCACATGTGTCAACTTACCCAACTTCAATGCCTGTTCCGTTGTCACAAACCACTTTGCCGATATCCAAGTTGCTGCGGAGTCAGCCACTTTTCCACCTGTGCGTTCAGGGCGGAGAGGAGTGCTTGTCCGGTGTGACTCTCTGCTTTCAAGCAAGTCAAACCCAAGGCGGTGTGACACTGCCGTATCCGGGATGTGGAATAGTACCTGGGGAGCTGGGGGGGTGCCGTTGATGTGGAGCAAGATGCAGCAGCAGAAGTGGACTCAGCCGAGGAGGTTATGGAAGAGGATGGAGTAGGAGGAGTAGAGGAGGTGGCAGCAGGCCTGCCTGCAAGTCGTGGTGGTGTCACCAACTCCTCTGCAGAGCCACGCATTCCATGCTTGGCAGCCGTCAGCAGGTTTACCCAATGCACAGTGTAGGTGATATACCTGCCCTGACCATGCTTTGCAGACCAGGTATCAGTGGTCAGATGGACCCTTGCCCAAACACTGTGTGCCAGACATGCCATTACTTCCTTTTGCACAATCGAGTACAGGTTGGGGATTGCCTTTTGTGCAAAGAAATTTTGTCCGGGTACCTTCCACTGCGGTATCCCAATAGCCACAAATTTTTTGAACGCCTCAGACTCCACCAGCTTGTATGGTAAAAGCTGGCGGGCTAATAGTTCAGACAAGCCAGCTGTCAGACGCTGGGCAAGGGGGTGACTTTCTGACATTGGCTTCTTACGCTCAAACATGTCCTTGACAGACACCTGACTGTGGGCAGATGAGCGGGAACTGCTCAAGGCGAGAGATGTAGTGGCGGATGGTGGAGAGGGGGCAAGGAGGACAGCAGTGGTTGATGTGGCTGAAGATGCTGGACCAGGATGAGGATGGCGGCTTTGAGTTTGTGTGCTGCTTGTACACATGTGTTGATCCCATAGGCGTTTGTGATGTGCGATCATGTGCCTACGCAAAGCAGTTGTACCTAGGTGGGTGTTGGACTTCCCACGACTCAGTTTCTTTTGGCACAGGTTGCAAATGGCATCGCTGTTGTCAGAGGCAGACACACAAAAAAAATGCCACACTGCTGAGCTCTGCAATGACGGCATTCTGGTGGTGGACACAGCATGCGTTGATTGGCGTGCTGTCGGGCTGACCCTGGGTGCCAATGCATGCTGTCTGACTGTGCCACTAGCTCCTTGCGACGACCTCCCCCTGCTTCCAACTCGTCTCCTCCTCCTCCTCTCTGTCTCCCCATCTGAACTTTCGCACTGTTCTTCTTCTTGCCGAGCGGGCACCCAGGTGACATCCATGGATGCATCGTCATCATCAACCGCTTCACTTGTATCTGACAACTCAGCAAAGGAAGCAGCAGCAGGTACAACATCATCATCATCATCATCACACCGTACGTCCATGTGTGTAATGCTGCCTGCCTGAGACATATCCCTGTTATCTACATCCTCTGGCAATAATGGTTGCGCATCACTCATTTCTTCAAACGGATGCGTAAATAACTCCTCTGACATACCAAGTGAAGCGGCTGTGGTGCTAGTGTTGGTGGTGGCGGCAGGAGAGTGAGTGGTATCTTGAGAGGTGCCCGAAGCTAAGCTGGAGGAGGATGGTGCGTCAAGGTTCCGAGTGGAAGCTGTAGAAGATTGTGTGTCCTGTGTTAGCCAGTCAACTATGTCCTCAGAACTTTTCAAGCTCAGGGTACGTGGCCTCTGAAAACTGGGCATTATTCTAGGGCCAAAGGGAATCACAGAACCACGACCACGATGGCTCCTGCGGGGTGGCCTGCCTCTGCCTGTCATTTTTTTTTGGATTAGTGGTACTATGCGTGCAAGCTACTGATATGAGTGGCAATGTGCAGATATGAGTGGCAATGTGCACTAGCAGAGGTTGGCAGAGTACACGCTGTAGGCCTGATACCCGCTTGAAGTACACTGACTGCTATTAGCTTACAGTGAAAAACGTTTTTGCTTTTTAAAGGCACGCTATTGTGACACCAGATATGAGTGGCAAAGTGCACTTGCAGAGGTTGGCAGAGTACACGCTGAAGGCCTGACACCCAGACGCTTGCAGACAACTAACTGCTATTCAATCTATAACATTGAAAAACGTTTTTTAGTTTTAAATGCACGCTATTGTGACACCAGATATTAGTGGCAATGTGCACTGGCAGAGGTTGGCAGAGTACACGCTGTTGGCCTGACACACAGACGCTTGCAGACAACTAACTGCTATTCAATCTATAACAGTGAAAAAAGTTTTTTGTTTTTAAATGCACGCTATTGTGACACCAGATATGAGTGGCAATGTGCACTGGCAGAGGTTGGCAGAGTACACGCTGTTGGCCTGACACACCCGCTTGAAGACAAGTAACTGCTATTCAATCTATAACAGTGAAACAAGTTTTTTGTTTTTAAATGCACGCTATTGTGACACCAGATATGAGTGGCAATGTGCACTGGCAGAGGTTGGCAGAGTACACGCTGTTGGCCTGACACACCCGCTTGAAGTCAAGTAACTGCTATTCAATCTATAACAGCAGGGGCGGAGCAACAGCCGGCCACCTTCATGTCAGCATGGGAGGACTTCCTCCCAAGTAGACTGCAGAGAGCAGAGAGGAGAGGGGGCTGGGCAGGACTAGCTGGGCAGGCAGCACTGTATCTGTGTGTGTGTGTGTATGTCTGTCAGTGTCCGTGTGTGCATGTCTGTCAGTGGGTCTGTGTGTCTGTGTGTATCTATATGTCTGTCAGTGTGTCTGTATGTCTGTCTGTTAGTGTGTCTTTGTGTGTGTGTGTGTATGTGCAGGACTAGCTCCAACTCCCAACTACCTCAGGCAGCACTGTATCTGTGTGTGTGTGTGTGTGTGTGTGTGTCAGTGTGCCTGTATGACTGTATGACTGTCAGTGTGTCTGTGTGTCTGTGTGTGTTTCTGTCTGTCAGTGTCCTTGTGTGTATGTCTGTCAGTGTGTCTGTGTGTATCTGTATGTCTGTGTGTCTGTGTGTATCTATATGTCTGTCAGTGTGTCTGTGTGTGTGTTTGTGTATGTCTGTCAGTGTGTCTGTGTGTGTGTGTATCTGTATGCCTATCATTGTGTATGTGTGTATATGTATGTCTGTCAGTTTGTCTGTATGTCAGTGTGTGTTTATCTGTATGTCTGTCAGTGTTTGTGTGTATCTGTATATGTGTGTCTGTCTATCTGAATGTGTATCAGTTTGTGTATATGTGTATCTGCATGTGTGTCAGTGTGTGTATCACAGTGTGTGCGTGTGTGGCAGTGTATGTGTATATGTGCATACATCTCAACATTCAAACACCAACACTACACACAAATAAACACCTACATGCAAACTTTAACACTACATACAAACACACCCCTGCATTCAAATGTCAACACACCTTTGTATCAGACACCAAAATTATATATAAACACACACCTGCATTCAAAAGCCAACACTACACGTAAATGCATGCTTGCATTCAAACGCAAACACTACATACAAACACACCCCTACATTCACACAAACATACTCTATACAAACACATGCTTACAGTCAAACACACAAATACTGCTCCGTGCTAAATACAATCCTGCAAGCATGGGGAATCGGTAGAGCCCCGGCTTTCAAAGCATTGTTGAAGTTGCACGGCAGATGGGGATCTATCTTTTAGCCATCCTGTGTACATACACAGACCGTCATACAGAGACATACAGTCTGTATGTCTCTGTATGACGATCTGTGTATGTATTCAAAAGGAATAAACGCAGGCAACACTCCAATAGTAATAATGGTATATTTATTGATAGAAAGTGCAACGTTTCGGCTGAGCAGAGCCTTATTGCATGATTAAGGCTCTGCTGAGCTGAAACGTCACACTTTCTAAAGGGTGGTTCACCTATCAATAAATATACCATACTTACTATTGGAGTGTTGCATGTGTTTATTCCTTTTGAAGACTTTACTGGTGGATCCAGCGATGTCTGCCTGACACGGAGCATCTACCACTGTGGATGGCCGGAGAATTTACACGGTATCAGTGTGCAGGGTTCTTTGTTTGTCTGTGTATGTATGTCTCTGCATGCCTTGTCTGTATGTCTCTTTATGACTGTATGCGTATGTATGTCTCTGTATTACTGTGTATGTATGTCTCTATATGCCAATCTCTGTTTCTTTATGTCTGTGTCTGTATTTTTGTGTGTGCCTGTGTCTGAATGAATGTATGTCTGTGTTTGTATGACAGTGTACCTGTATGTGTAGATTGTATGACTGTGTTTGTTTGATTGTGTGCCTTTTATGACTGTGTGTCTGTATATCTTTGTGACTGTGTGCCTGAATAATTATGTCTGTGTGCTTGTATGTTTGTGTGTCTGTATGTTTGTGTATTTGTGCATGTATGTATTTTTGCCTGTATCTATGTCTATGTCTATATGGGAGAAAAAATGAGATAGAAAGGGGCTGGGGGGAAGAAAGAGACAGAAAGGGGCTGACGGGGAAGTAATAAATACATAAGAGGGGTTGTATGAGACACACTAAAGGGGGGTGTAAGGCACAAAGGGACCAGAGGGGTAAGAGAGTGGATATGCAACACTAATGGGGGTAAAATTCAAAAGGGGGGCTACGAGACACAGAGGTGAAGATGCATTGTTTTTTTTGGGTGGGGGGGGGGGCAGGGGGTGTCAAAATGCATCTTCCCTGTGTAGTCAAAAATCCTAGCACCGGCCCTGATGGTTATTATTGTGTGTATGTTTGAAAATTGGTGTGTTAAGTTTGTTTGTGGGTGTGTGTTTTAATAAACTGACTATATATAAACTGGTGTGAGTGACATTGTGTGTGTATTTCAGTGAGAGTGTGTGTGTTAGTGAGAATGTGTAAGTGACATTGTGTGTATGTGCATGTGTGTGTTTGTCAGTAAGAGTGTGTGTGTTGGTGAGAGGGTGTAAGTGACGTGTGTGTGTATTTCAGTGAGAGTGTGTGTTAGTGAGAATGTGTAAGTGACTTTGTGTGTGTGCGTGTGTCAGTGAGAGTGTGTTTGTCAGTAAGAGTGTGTGTGTTGGTGAGAGGGTGTAATTGATGTGTGTGTATGCGTGTCAGTGTGAGTGTGTGTGTCAGTGAGTGTGTGACCTGTTATATTTCTAATACATTAATATAATTATATATATTATATTTAAAAAAATGTTTTACTTACAGTGTGCCATTCAGACAAGTTCACTGTAGCATACATTAAATACCACCATTATCATAAACTAAATGCACAATATTATAAGTTAAATGCCACCAAATGAATTGAATACATTTTTTATAACAACCATAAATGTATTCAATGTATATGTATTAGGCAGTATGTGCATATGGATGTGTGTATTAGGAAGTATGTGCGTATGGATGTGTGTGTTGAGCAGTATGTGCGAATGGATGAATGTATTAGGCAGTATGTATATAATGGGCAGTGAGTGTGTATGGTTGAATGTATATATTACGCAGTGTTCATGTATGGATGTACATATTAGCAGTGGCGTACATACCTGGGTTGCAGGACGTTCAGTGTCTCCTCACTGTGATTTTCACAGTGAGAATTGTGGAAGCTCCTCTAGCGGCCGTCAATGAGACAGCCACTAGAGGCTGGATTAACCCATAGGTAAACATAGCAGTTTCTCTGAAACTGCTATGTTTACAGCAGAAATGGTTAATCCTAGATGGACCAGGCACCCAGACCACTTCATTAAGCTGATGTGATCTGGGTGTCTGTAGTGGTCCTTTAAGTGTGTGTGCATACCGCGATCGCAGGGATTGCAGCCCTGCAACCCCTGCGACCAGGTGCCCGCCACCATGTGTTGCGGCCCCGGTCCGCGCCGAGTAAGCGCAAGGGGGAGGGGGGGCACGGATCAATTTTCGCACCGGGGCCCCATTTGTCATGTGTACGCCACTGCATATTAGGCAGTATGTGTGTGTGTGTGTGTATGTATGTATTAGCAGTGGGTCTCTGTATGTGTGTGTGTGTATGGATGTATTAGCAGTGGGTCTGTGTGTGTGTGTGTGTGTATGGATGCATGTATTGGCAGTGTGTGTGTTCATATTGGACAGTTTCTGCCCCCCCCCCCCCACCCCCACCCCCTAAATGTTGCTCACCGTGTCTCTCCTAAAATGTCTCCTAGTCTGTATCAGTTTCCTAAAAACCTTAACAATCTCTCTATCCCTTTCTTAATTGCCTTCCCGGTCTGTTTCTTTCCCCTAAATTTATCACTGGTCTCTCTGCTTTCCCTTAGAATGCTAGGGGTCTATTCACTAAACATTGATTTGAAAAAGTTGAGATGACGTTATACAACTCTTCTGTTTTGGCCTAAATGTTGCAGGTTATATTTCAACCCACTGTTTAATGAGTAGACAGGGAAAAGAAAAGAAAAGAAAAGAAGAGAAATTGACAAAAGATAATTACCGAGTTATTCACTAAAGTGAGAATTGTACGTGTAAGGGCAGAGTAGCCAAATCTGGAGAATAAATTAGAAGTTCACTTTGAATTCCCAACAATTCTCACTTTATTGAATTACCCTATTGGGATAAAGAGAAACAGGCTGGAGAGAATCAGTGGCATCGAGTGAGCAGATAAATCATGAACATAGAGACTGCAAGCGTTGGGAAACAGAAACAAAGGAGAAAACAGGGGATAAACGCTAATGAGAGAGATTGGGCACTATGGAGGAAAGGGACAGCTGATCAGACCTAATTAAAAACCAAATGGCAAAATTGATACCATTTAGAAGAATTCGCCAACTCCGCTACAGTCACAGTTCAGCTGTTTTTGCTTAAATCTATGCATTTCGATTTCTAATTCAGTGAATTCAGAGTTTAGTGCTGTGACGAGACCAATCTCGCCACATTGCATTGGAGGAGCCTGGTTGCCTGCCTGCTGCCTTTGGATTATGGACCGGCAGCTAAAGGGTTAATTTTACTGTGCAGAAGGATTTATTTCTCCCTTTCTGCACAGCCGTTCGGTAGATTCTATCTACCGAACAAACAGCTTCTTTTCAGCCTCCCCAGAGCCGTGGTAAGCTGGCAGGCGCTGTTAATGGGCCACCCAGAAGCTGGAGTGCGCCCTCCATTTACCTCCCTGAAGCCGCGGTTAACCGCGGCTTAACGAGCGTGTGCCGGCAATTGACCACCCAGTAGCTGCGGTTAACCGCAGCTTAATTGATTGTTACTGGGTGGCCGCGGTTACACTCAGCGGCCGGTAGATGGCGGTGTTCTGGAGCTCCCCGGGCAGCCAGCGCTTTTCTGCCCGGCTTTCCTGCACCAAACCCGGACACTTTTACGTGCAGGCACCGCTGAATCTCCAGCCCTTGGTTCTAATTCGTATGGTGTAACGGACCATTTCACTTACAAGAGGATAAAACCCAGTTTAGGCGATATCCCCCTTTTCCATAGACCAGCAGCTACTGTAAGCACCAATCTCCCGGACTGCAAACTGTACAAATCTTCCAACTCCCGAACTGGAAACACACGAACCCTGGAATAGCTGAACAGGAAAAGCATATAATCCGCTTACACTCCTGGCAGTCAGCATACAATCCAATTCCCCCAAAAACGAGACGACACATCGGTTTGAGGGTCAAGCAGAATCTGAGGTCTGGAACACCCAGCCTGCTTTTTATTACAGTGGTGCACATACAGGACACACCCAGGGGGAGGCATAAAACAACCAATCAAGTAACAGTACAACCCACACATCCCCTCCCCTCAGATAAGCAATTAACATAATTATTATATACAGTAAAAATACAGTTTCCACACATACTCTGTAACTTTAAAACCATACATCACATTCACATAAAAATACATATCCACAATCAATCCATTCAGGGGAACCACATATTAAAAAATGGCATGAATCAGACCAGGGGTTCAAAAGTTAGTAAAAGTATCTTTTGTTCCCCCTGGCTGGCAGTATTTTAATCTGGCTCAAACAGTAAAAGTAAAACATCCCCACAATGCATCTTGGCTTCCTCCCTTCTGCCCTGGAGATAATTGGAGAAGTAATCCAATTATCTCCCAGGTCAAAGACAAAACTCCATTACACATGTGGGGACCTAAATACAGGATTATGTTTTAAAATATATAAAGTCACTTTTTATACATTAAACACAGACATGTAACATATCCCCAGATAGCTCAGGTCTGCGTGCACATTATTAGGTGAATGGCACGCAGACCACACAAATACAGTTTAATTGCCATGGAGGCAAAGTCTTTCCCATAGTCTTTCATTATATGAATAGGCTCCATGGCATAGCTATCTGGGGGTATCACTACTCACACAGGGCAAGTACCGAATGGCCCCACTGTGTTTAAAGGGCCAGAATGAGTGACATACACTCTGTTAGGGCCGAATACGTTTTGTAAAAGGGCCCAATCTCCCAGGGCCATAGTTCAAAGGCAAGAGGCGGGCAAGCAGCCCCCTCCAAGGACATGTGGCGAGGTCGGTTTTGCCACACTTCTCCCTTTTACCCCCCAGACTAACAGGGTATCTGACCTCCTGCCGGTCAGTGCCCTGGTTAGTCCAGCAACCCACCCACGAAGCACAAACAGCAGTACCTCCCACCCACAATAAATGTTTACTCCACCTGGATAAAGTAGCAGCTTGTCCAGGTTCAGGTTCCTCACCACGGCTGTGCGGGGAGCTGGTAGACTGCCTTGGTGGGCAGAGACCAGCGGTACTCTGCCCTGGTGTCAGCGCTACCACTGAAGTAGCCTGATTGGAGCCTGGTTGTGGGAGGGGGAGACCAACCATCTCCCCTCTGGGTACACAGCTCTGGGGCTGGGGTACAGGACCGACGGTCCCTACCCCTTGGGCTGTAAGTGCAGAGACTACGGTCCCATCTGCACAGTTGCGGGGCTCAACATCTCCCCTTGGTGGGTTAGGCTGCCGCTGGAGAGAGGGTGTGTTACGGACCGTTTCAGCATAGAAGAGGAAAAATCCGTTTAGGCGATAATCCCCTTTTCTCAGAAAGGCACAGCTACTGCAGAACATCAAAACTCACGAATTGGATAGAGGTGAATGCATCAAACTCCCGAACTGCATACCAGGGAATAAGATAGCACTCCAAGCTGGAACCTCACAAATAGCTGCTAGCAGATGAATAGGAAAAGCAGACATCAGCTTACACTCCTTAGCAATCAATCTCCAACAGCATACAGTGAATCCCCCCAAAAACGAGACAAGGCTCCGTGTTGAAGGTCAAGCAGTGGTCTGAGGTGCTGGGGCACCCAGCCTGGTTTTTATTACATGAGTACACATACAGGCCACACCCAGGGGGAGGCATAAAATAACCAATGACATAGATGTTACATCCCACACATCCCCTCCCCTTAGTGTGACACATAATCCCATTATGCATACAGTTCAAAATATACTTTTACACAACTTTCATAACTTTAAAACCATACATCACATTCACATAAAAATACATATTCACAATCAATCCATTCGGGGGAACAACATACTCAAAAATTGCATGAATCAGACCAGGGGTTCAAAAGTTAGTAAAAGTATCTTTTGGGCCCTGGCTTGCAGCATGGCAAAATCTGGCTCAAACAGAAGAAAAACATCCCCACAATGCATCCCGGTTTCCTCCCTTCTGCCCTGGAGATAATTGGAGAAGTAATCCAATTATCCAGGACTAGAGGCAGACTCCATTAACCACATGGTTGCAAAACAACATATAACTCTTTAAAATACATAAAGTCACATTTTACACATAACACACAGACATTTCACATATCCCCAGATAGCTCAGGTCTGCGTACACATTATTAGGTGAATGGCACGCAGACCACACAAATACAGTTTAATTGCCATGGCGCCAAAGTCTTTCCCATAGTCTTTCATTATATGAATAGGCTCCATGGCATAGCTATCTGGGGGTATCACTGCTCACACAGGGCAAGTACCGAATGGCCCCACTGTATTTAAAGGGCCAGAATGAGTGACATGCACTCTGTTAGGGCCGAATACTGTTTGTAAAGGGCCCAATCTCCCAGGGCCATAGTCCAAAGGCAGCAGGCGGGCAACCAGGCTCCTCCAATACAATGTGGCGAGATTGGTTTCGTCACAGGGTGTAACAAGCTCCTCTCTCTGGACTGTCAACTGCCGCTGGGGAGAGGAGTTAACAGGCTCCTCTCCCTGACACTCTCTCTGCTGGTGGAGAGGGGGACCAGCTGTCTCCCCTTTCATTATTTTGTCCTGCTGCTGGGGTGTGAGACTGACGGTCTCTGCTCCCTGCAGGACACACTGCCGCTGGGGAGGAAGGACGACACCTTCAGCTCCCTGGGGTACACACTGTCGCTGGGGAGGAAGGATTGCACCCTCAGCTCCCTGGGGTACATACTGCTGCCGGGGAGGAAGGATTGCACCCTCAGCTCCCTGGGGTACACACTGCCGCTGGGGAGGAAGGACGACACCTTCGGCTCCCTGGGTTACACACTGCCGCTGGGGAGGACGGACGACACCATCAGCTCCCTGGGGTACACACTGCCGCTGGGGAGGAAGGACGGCACCTTCGGCTCCCTGGGATACACACTGCCGCTGGGGAGGACGGACGACACCATCAGCTCCCAGGGGTACACACTGCCGCTGGGGAGGAAGGACGGCACCTTCATCTCCCTGGGATACATACTGCCGCTTGGGAGGAAGGACGGCACCTTCAGCTCCCTGGGGTACACACTGCCGCTGGGGAGGAAGGACGGCACCTTCAGCTTCCTGGGATACACACTGCCGCTGGGGAGGAAGCATTGCACCTTCAGCTCCCTGGGGTACACACTGCCGCTGGGGAGGAAGGACGACACCTTCAGCTCCCTGGGATACACACTGCCGCTGGGGAGGAAGGACAGCACCGTCAGCTCCCTGGGATACACACTGCCGCTGGGGAGGAAGGATTGCACCTTCAGCTCCCTGTGGTACACACTGCCGCTGGGGAGGAAGGACGGCACCTTCAGCTCCCTGGGATACACACTGCCACTGGGGAGGAAGGACGGCAACTTCTGTTCCCTGGGACACACACTGCCGCTGGGGAGGAAGGACGACACCTTCAGCTCCCTGTGGTACACACTGCCGCTGGGGAGGAAGGACGACACCTTCAGCTCCCTGGGGTACACACTGCCGCTGGAGAGGAAGGACTGCACCTTCAGCTCCCTGGGACACACACTGCCGCTGGGGAGGAAGGACGGCACCTTCAGCTCCTTGGGGTACACACTGCCGCTGGGGAGGAAGGACGACACCTTCAGCTCCCTGTTGTACACACTGCCGCTGGGGAGGAAGGACAACACCTTCAGCTCCCTGGGGTACACACTGCCGCTGGGGAGGAAGGACGGCACCTTCAGCTCCCTCTAATACAATCTGCCGCTGGGGAGGAAGGACGGCACCTTTAGCTCCCTGGGACTTACTCTGCCGCTGGGGAGGAAGGACACACTGCCGCCTCAGGGGAAGACGGCTAACCTCCTCGGATGCAGCCTCTACTCTGCTGCTGTAACACTCTTTCCGCTGAGTATACTCTCCGTCCATCCTTGATTTTCGCTTAGCCATGACCTGGTTCCAGATCCCCTGGAATATGTCCATGGATACATAACCCCCATACTGGGCCACTCGCTGCCTCACCTCGGCCAGCCCATAATCTTCAGCGTCAGAGCCTTCCATGCTTGTCTGCTCCAAGTCGCTGGATACCTCTGCTGCCAGGGGCGCTGCACGAGTGCTAACGTTGCCCTCAATTTGTAACTCCAAGGAATTGGTGTTGTCTGTAGCTGTCCTTCTGGCTGTAGGAACGATCCCGCCGCTTGCCACCAATTGTAACGGACCGTTTCACTTACAAGAGGATAAAACCCAGTTTAGGCGATATCCCCCTTTTCCATAGACCAGCAGCTACAGCAATCACCAATCTCCCGAACTGCAAACTGTACGAATTCTGGAAAGTCCCGAACTGGAAACACACGAACCCTGGAATCAGCCGAACAGGAAAAGCATATAATCCGCTTACACTCCTGGCAGTCAGCATACAATCCAATTCCCCCAAAAACGAGACGACACATCGGTTTGAGGGTCAAGCAGAATCTGAGGTCTGGAACACCCAGCCTGGTTTTTATTACTGTTGTGCACATACAGGACACACCCAGGGGGAGGCATAAAACAACCAATCAAGCAACAGTACAACCCACACATCCCCTCCCCTCAGATAAGCAATTAACATAATTATTACTGTAACGGATCCACTGGCACCCCGACTGGGTACCTCCGTTGAAAGATGCTCCTAGCACTTCCAGAGGACTCCAAGCACTCCACCAGACACCATAAGCACCGCAGGCTGCAGCTATCTCCCTTCAGAACGAAGCAGGAACAAGCTCTTACAAGAGCTCAGTGATTATAGCAAGGGAATATGCCTAGCATAGCAATCCCTTGTAGCAGATTCCCCCAATAAGAGACAGGACTCAAGTTGAGGGTAAAACAGGAACTCTGGACTGGCTCATCCAGCCTGGCTTTTATTTCCAACTCACACATACAGGTCACACCCAGGGGGAGGCATAAAAGAACCAACGACATAGATGTTACCTCCCACACATCCCCTCCCCTTAGTGTGGCTGGACAGTGCACCACCACAGTGCCCGGTATGAGGCGTCCAGGCTCAGTTCCCTTTCCACGAGGTACTCGAGTTGTCTTACCCGCTGCCCTCCAGGTTGATCTCCCAGAAGTGGCATCCGCCAGGCCATTTGTTCCTCCAACTGGTATGCGACACCAGGAAGGCGCTGCTGCCGTTGATACTGGACTTCCTCCAGGGCATCGTACCATAATTCTTTCCGGGCATTATCTCTCCATTCTAATTCACTCTCTTCCTCAGGTGTGTGTGTTGCCCACTGTGTCTCCGAGCTGCTTTACCTCGCACTAGGACGCCATCCCACCGCTTGCCACCAATGTAACGGATCCACTGGCACCCCGACTGGGTACCTCCGTTGAAAGATGCTCCTAGCGCTTCCAGAGCACTCCAAGCACTCCACCAGACACCATAAGCACCGCAGGCTGCAGCTATCTCCCTTCAGAACGAAGCAGGAACAAGCTCTTACAAGA
The DNA here is from genome assembly GCF_036172605.1 of Pelobates fuscus. Classification (NCBI taxonomy): domain Eukaryota; kingdom Metazoa; phylum Chordata; class Amphibia; order Anura; family Pelobatidae; genus Pelobates; species Pelobates fuscus. The sequence goes on along the minus strand of NC_086317.1, from coordinate 492,116,055 downwards.
GCTCAGTGATTATAGCAAGGGAATATGCCTAGCATAGCAATCCCTTGTAGCAGATTCCCCCAATAAGAGACAGGACTCAAGTTGAGGGTAAAACAGGAACTCTGGACTGGCTCATCCAGCCTGGCTTTTATTTCCAACTCACACATACAGGTCACACCCAGGGGGAGGCATACAAGAACCAATGACATAGATGTTACCTCCCACACATCCCCTCCCCTTAGTGTGACACATAATCCCATTATGCATACAGTGTAAAATATACTTTTACACAACTTTCATAACTTTAAAACCATACATCACATTCACATAAAAATACATATCCACAATCAATCCATTCAGGGGAACAACATATTAAAAAATGGCATGAATCCGACCAGGGGTTCAAAAGTTACTAAAAGTATCTTTTGTTCCTTTCTGGCTGGCAGAAAAACATCCCCACAATGCACCCTGGTTTCCTCCCTTCTGCCCTGGAGTTAATTGGAGAAGTAATCCAATTACCCAGGACTAAAGGCAGACTCCATTAACCACATGGTTGCAAAACAACATAAAACACTTTAAAATACATAAAGTCACATTTACACATAACACACAGACATTTCACCTATTCCCAGATAGCTGGGATCTGCACGCACAAAACTACCGAATAGCCCGCAGATCCTACTCACACAGTACAATTGCCATGGAGCTAAAGTCTTTCCCATAGTCTTTCATTATATGAATAGGCTCCATGGTATGGCTATCTGGGGTATAACATTCCCATAAAGTCTGGTCCATAGTCCAAAGGCAAGAGGCGGGCAATCAGCCCCTTCCAAGGACACGTGGCGAGGTCGGTTTCGCCACACTTCTCCCCTTTACCCCCCAGACTAACAGGGTACTTGACCTCCTGCCGGTCAGTGCCCTTGTTAGTCCAGCAGCCCACCCACAATACAGAAACAGCAGAGCAGCCCACCCACAATAAACAGTTACTACACCTGGGTGAGGGAGAATCTTGTCCAGGTTCAGGTGCCTCACCACGGCTGTGTGGGGGACTGGTAGGCTGCCTTGGTAGGTTGCTGAGGGGGCAGAGACCAGCGGTACTCTGTCCTGTTGCCAGCACTACCACGGGAGTAGTCTGGTTGGAGCCTGGTTGCTGGAGACCGACTGTCTCCCCTTTAAATACACCACTCTGCTGCTGGAGACCGACTGTCTCCCCTTGAGTTACACCGCTCTGCTGCTGGAGACCGACTGTCTCCCCTTGAGTTACACCGCTCTGCTGCTGGAGACCGACTGTCTCCCCTTGAGTTACACAGCTCTGCTGCTGGAGACCGACTGTCTCCCCTTTAGTTACACAGCTCTGCTGCTGGAGACAGACTGTCTCCCCTTTAAATACACCGCTCTGCTGCTGGAGACCGACTGTCTCCCCTTGAGTTACACCGCTCTGCTGCTGGAGACCGACTGTCTCCCCTTGAGTTACACAACTCTGCTGCTGGAGACCGACTGTCTCCCCTTTAGTTACACAGCTCTGCTGCTGGAGACAGACTGTCTCCCCTTTGGCTAAACAGCCCTGTTGTGGGGGGGCAGGACCGACCGTCCCTACCCCCTGTGCTGGAAGTGCAGAGACCACGGTCCCATCTGCACAGGTGTGGGGCTTACAGTCTCCCCCTGGTACATTAAGCTGCCGCTGGGGAGAGGTGGTAACCAGCTCCTCTCCCATTAGAACACTCTGCCGCTGGGGAATGGAGACTGGGCTCTCTATTCCCTGTACATTAATGATCCGCCGCTGGGGAGAGGTGGTAACAATCTCCTCTCTCTGAACTGTAACCTGCCGCTGGGGATCTGGGCCGACTGCCCAGCATCCCTGTAGGGCCGGTAGAGAGACCTCGATCCCATCTCCACCTGCCATCTGTGGGTCTCTCCAGGACCAGTCTATGAGGTCCCCTACTTCTGCAACTGGTAGTGAAGCAGGGGGTACCTCTGCCGCGTTTTCCCAGCTATAGGCTAGCAGGTCTGGGTCTGCCACCCAGTTTTCCCGGTCTGCGTCCCTGCTCTGCGGCTGGCAGGAATTTAATAGTTCTACATAGTCCATCTCCAGCTCTCGTTCCATGGCAGCGAAACGGCGGAGGTCTTCTCCCAGTCCAATAGATCTCGGGCCCTGTATCATCTCACCTCGGTAATGAAAGATAGCCCAGTACCGTGACTCTGCTGGACTGCCGAAGTCGACATCCTCCACTAAGGCTTTCCACAACAGGCCAGGGCTTGTGTAGTTCTCCCCCTCTGGCTGGATGCCCTCTGCCCTCCACGTCTCTGGCTGGACAGTGCACCACCACAGTGCCCGGTATGAGGCGTCCAGGCTCAGTTCCCTTTCCACGAGGTACTCGAGTTGTCTTACCCGCTGCCCTCCAGGTTGATCTCCCAGAAGTGGCATCCGCCAGGCCATTTGTTCCTCCAACTGGTATGCGACACCAGGAAGGCGCTGCTGCCGTTGATACTGGACTTCCTCCAGGGCATCGTACCATAATTCTTTCCGGGCATTATCTCTCCATTCTAATTCACTCTCTTCCTCAGGTGTGTGTGTTGCCCAGGGGTCTACGAACCCCATTTTCCCAAATCTTTGTGTAGACAGGGACGCTGTAGGCACACTAGCGTCGCCCTCAATTTGTAAATCCAAACGTACTGTGTCTCCGAGCTGCTTTACCTCGCACTAGGACGCCATCCCACCGCTTGCCACCAATGTAACGGATCCACTGGCACCCCGACTGGGTACCTCCGTTGAAAGATGCTCCTAGCGCTTCCAGAGGACTCCAAGCACTCCACCAGACACCATAAGCACTGCAGGCTGCAGCTATCTCCCTTCAGAACGAAGCAGGAACAAGCTCTTACAAGAGCTCAGTGATTATAGCAAGGGAATATGCCTAGCATAGCAATCCCTTGTAGCAGATTCTCCAATAAGAGACAGGACTCAAGTTGAGGGTAAAACAGGAACTCTGGACTGGCTCATCCAGCCTGGCTTTTATTTCCAACTCACACATACAGGTCACACCCAGGGGGAGGCATAAAAGAACCAATGACATAGATGTTACCTCCCACACATCCCCTCCCCTTAGTGTGACACATAATCCCATTATGCATACAGTGTAAAATATACTTTTACACAACTTTCATAACTTTAAAACCATACATCACATTCACATAAAAATACATATCCACAATCAATCCATTCAGGGGAACAACATATTAAAAATGGCATGAATCAGACCAGGGGTTCAAAAGTTACTAAAAGTATCTTTTGTTCCTTTCTGGCTGGCAGAAAAACATCCCCACAATGCACCCTCGTTTCCTCCCTTCTGTCCTGGAGTTAATTGGAGAAGTAATCCAATTATCTCCCAGGTCAAAGACAAAACTCCATTACACATGTGGGGACCTAAATACAGGATTATGTTTTAAAATATATAAAGTTACTTTTTATACATTAAACACAGACATGTAACATATCCCCAGATAGCTCAGGTCTGCGTGCACATTATTAGGTGAATGGCACGCAGACCACACAAATACAGTTTAATTGCCATGGAGCCAAAGTCTTTCCCATAGTCTTTCATTATATGAATAGGCTCCATGGCATAGCTATCTGGGGGTATCACTGCTCACACAGGGCAAGTACCGAATGGCCCCACTGTGTTTAAAGGGACATGCACTCTGACATGCACTCTGACATGCACTCTGTTAGGGCCGAGTACGTTTTGTAAAAGGGCCCAATCTCCCATTGCCATAGTCCAAAGGCAAGAGGCGGGCAAGCAGCCCCCTCCAAGGACACGTGGCAAGGTCGGTTTCGCCACAATGGGGAACTTAGCAACCTGGACATTTCTCCCACAACACACTGCTGCATGAGAGGGACACCCCCACCAAAATATACAGTTAAGTGGATTATCCCCTCGTGCAGCAGAACCAATATTTCACATAAAAATATACAATTTTCAAAATATTCGTCTGATTTCAATGAATGGACGTTCGGTAGATAGCTGGGGTCTGAGCGCACGTTTCGTGAAAGTGCCACTCATATCCCAGCTTAAATAACCGAACGCCGCACGAAATACATATATTTTCTAAGTTACCTTCAAACTACCGAATGACTATGTAGAAACACATGACCGAAGGACTGGGGCTTGAGGGTCAATCCTGCTTCCCTAATGCGGTCTAGTACGGCTCCTATGTGGGTCAGATGTTCAGGCCAGGAGCAGCTAAAAATGGCGATATCGTCTAAATACGCACAAGCATACTCCTGAAACCCATCCAGTAGCCGATCCACCATCCTCTGGAAGGTAGCCGGGGCATTTTTCATCCAGAATGGCATGACTCTGAACTGGTACAAGCCAAATGGGGTGACAAACGCAGACTTAGGGATGGCGTCCTCGGCTAGTGGAATTTGCCAGTACCCTTTGCACAGATCTATTGTGGTGAGGTACTGGCCTCTGGCCATTTTATCTAGGAGCTCGTCTATCCGGGGCATCGAGTAAGCATCGGAGGTGGTTTTGTCATTGAGCCTCCGGTAGTCTACGCAGAAACGGGTCATTCCATCCCGTTTCGGCATTAGCACTACTGGGGAGGCCCAAGGGCTATCAGAGGGCTCTATCACTCCTAGCTGGAGCATCTCCCCAACCTCCTTATGCATACTCGCTTTTACGGATTCTGGGATACGATAGGGAGGTTGGCGAAGGGGGGTTTGGTCTAAAGTTTCTACTTTGTGGGTGGCTAAGGTGGTGTATCCGGGCAGGTTAGAGAAGGTGGCCCCTTTCTCCCTAATTAAGTTTTGGACTTGAGTCCGTTCTTGGGCGGTTAACCGCTCCCCCAGCTGTATCTCTCCCAAATCTCCGGTCTGGCCCTCCTGGTCTAAGAGATCGGGGAGAGGTAAGTTATCAAAATCCTCGGCCGCGGCTGCGCAGATAGCAGTGACCTCTTCTGTCCGCTCTTGGTAGGGCTTGAGCATGTTCACGTGGAGCATGCGTTTGACCCCTGCGCCTGTGACTGGGCCGATCACATAGGTGGTATCGCATATTTGCTCTACCACCTTGTATGGGCCTTGCCAGGAGGCCTGCAGCTTGTATTTGTGGATGGGTCGTAATATTAGTACTTTTTGCCCCACCTGAAAGCTGTGGTCCCTGGCTCCCCTATCGTACCATCGGCGCTGTCGCCGCTGGGCTGCCTGGAGGTTGCCGCGCACAGTCTGAGTCAGGGCCTCCACGCGTTCCCTAAACTCCAGCACATATGGTACGATAGGTGTACCATTAATGGTCCCTTCTCCCTCCCAATGTTCCCGGATTAAATCGAGGGGGCCCCTCACTCTCCTCCCGAACAGAAGTTCGAAAGGGGAGAATCCGGTGGACTCTTGGGGTACTTCCCTATAGGCGAACATTAGGTGGGGAAGGAACCTTTCCCAGTCTTTCTGGGTATCCATGAACGTCTGGATCATCTGTTTGAGAGTGCCGTTGAAACGTTCACAGAGCCCGTTAGACTGGGGGTGATATGCGGAGTTCAAAATTTGTTGCACCCCACATAGCTTCCAGAGCTGGTGCATCACTTTGGCGGTAAACTGAGTACCCCTATCCAAAATAATCTCCCGGGGAAATCCCACGCGGGAGAAGATTTGCATTAGAGCATCAGCTACCGTTTCTGCGTGCACATTGGTCAGGGCCACTGCCTCAGGGTATCTGGTGGCATAGTCCACCACCGTTAGAACATATCTCTTACCGGAGGGGCTGTCACGTTTAAACATTTGTTATGAAGGAACACAACTGCAGATTTCGTATAGTTGAATATTTATTAAAGAAAGTAAAAGGTAAAAACTTTAATTCCAAATTACAGGCACTGTAGCTTAAGTAGTAAATGATAACTGAAGTCCACAGTTACAGGCACTGTAGCTTTAAGTAGTAAATGATAACTGAAGTCCACAATTACAGGCACTGTAGCTTTAAGGAGTAAACGGTAGTAAATTGCAGACACTGAATCAATAAAGAGTCTCTTAGTAGAGTTAACGGTTTAGGTGATAAGTAATTACAATAGCTGTTCCATACTTTAACTGAAGCAAGACAGATGCAGATAACTGATATGAAGTATGAGTTGAAGTTAGCTGTAACAGGATTGTTTTTACCGAAGGACTTTTGGAGACAGGTAATAACAGCTTTTAGATGCAACTCTTATCACATTGGTTTTACTTAGCTTCCGGCACATAGAACACTGGTTCCCGAGATATCCTCAGAGGCGTATGAAGAGTGTTTAATCTTTAGTCTTGGATGAGGAGAGGTGAAGGGAACTTTGCAGAGTCTTCCAGTCCGGTCTGGTAGCAGAGGCTTTCACAACGAAGTTGTAGCCTGGTTGTGAGTAAGGAACGTAGTTCAATAATCCAGCCCTGATCAGCTGGTGCAGTCAGATTAAATAGGCAGACCGTGTCATAAAGGGGTGTGGCTAGGCTCCGTGAAACCAGGAAGTAAGAGGATACCATAGTTAAGGCATGACAGGGGCTAGGTTTAGCTAGGGGCCCTATTATATCGACCGCGACCCTGCTAAAGGGTTCTTTAATTATGGGCAGGGATCGTAGCCGGGCCTTGTATCGGTCACCTCTCTTCCCTACCCTTTGGCAGGTATCACAGGTCTGGCAATACCGCCGTACATCCTGGGAGATACCTGGCCAAAATAAATTCTGGGTTAGCCTGTGTTTAGTCCGGCTAATCCCTAAGTGCCCGGACAGGGGTATGTCGTGCGCGATGCGCAGCAGTTCCAGTCTATATTTTCGGGGGACAATTAATTGTTTAATGGGTATGGGGATCGCTCCGGCTATCACTTTATCGGCTTGGCGGTATAGGAGTCCCTTATCCCAGATGTACTTTTCTCCCTTGAACCCTGCCTGATTTTTGTCTATCCGGTCCTTGTACAGTTTTAAGGAATGATCTAGGGCCACTTCTGACCCAAATTCTAAGGGGGACGCCCAGGGGGTGACATTAGGCATGGGGGGGGGGGGTACATTGCTTACCTGAGCCTCAGAGTGGTTAGGTGGTGCTGTGGTGCGAGCCTGTTGTCGGGTTACAAAAGCTTCTCGTATAGTAGATTGGGGAACAAAAGCTGAAGTCAGCTCCCCCAGGTCGTTGCCCAAAATAACATCCGCGGGTAAATCCTGCATTAGGCCCACCTCCACGTTTCCATTCCCCGCTCCCCAATTCAGGTGTATTTTGGCAGTGGGGATCTTGTAGATTGCTCCCCCTGCTACACGTACTGCCACACATTCCCCTGTGAGGTGACTTTTGGGTACCCGGTGGTTGTGGACCAGCGTTATAGTGGCTCCAGAGTCTCGCAACCCCTGCACCTTCCTTCCCTCCATCTGTACCTCTTGCCTGTGCCCATGTCGGTTGTCAGCGGCGGCTTGGACCGGGTTCACCTCATGCAACGTACCCAGAGGTTCCTCGGTGGAAGCTAGGACCTCGGGTACTTGGTAGGGCTCAGCTTGGGCACAGTGCACCGCTGCTCGTTGGTTGGGTGCCAGGGAATTCCAGCTGGGACGTGGTCGGTTGCGGGGGCAATCCCGCTGCATATGTCCCTGTTGGTTGCAGGTGTGGCATCGTATCGGAGGTCGAGCCGGATACCTGGGGGTGTAGATGTTATTGTTTAACCCCGGGCGTGCTGGTACCGCTGCGGGTATGGCTGGTACTGGTGTGGTAGGCCCATAGGTGGTTTTGGTTTGGGGCCGCTGCTCCCTCCTGACGTCCTGGAACTCATCTGCCAGCTGGGCTGCATCTTGTAGGGTGTGTGGCTTCCGATCTCGCACCCAAACTTGTAAATGTGGTGATAGCCCCCCAAAGAACTGTTCTATTACCATGAGTTGGAACAGTTCTTCTAGGGTGGTGACTTGGGTGGCATCCAACCAACCCTTTGCTGCCCGTTGTAAGCGGTGTACCCATTCCGTGTGAGTGTCCCTTCGGAGTTTTTTAAGGTCTCGGAATTTTAGCCGTTAGGCCTCTGAGGTAATTGCATACCTGGCTAGAATGGCCTGCTTTACCTTGGCATAGTCTTTGCTGTCCTTTTCTGGTACGGCACGATATGACTCTGCAGCACGACCAGATAGTTTCCCTGCCAGTAGGGGCACCTGATCCTCCGCACTGATATTGTGCAAATGGCATAGCCTTTCAAAATCCTGTAGGTAGTCGTCTACCTCTCCATCTGCTTCTGAATAGCTTTTGAAAGCTTGGTAGGGAATTTTTGCTTTCCCTGGCAAGATATGAACAGGCGATATGGCTCCCGTTTGGGGGGTCATCTGCGACCTTCGAAGCATGATGTATTCCTGCACATCGTTATAAATCCTGTCAGCCATCTGGTCAGCTAGTGCTGGTGGGAACAAAGCCATCCTGCTCTTGTACTCTTTTGCAAATTCTGTTTGCTCCTCCTTCTTTGGAGGTGCTGCAGCAGCTGCGGTTCTGTCCCCTTACATTAGTTCTGCTATTAATGTAGCCTTTGTCTTGCTGCTGGCTGTTGCTCCTCTTGCCTCCAGCAACTCTTTCAGAGTACTTCTCTTTAAGAACGTGTAATCCGTGTTCATTTAACGGCCGTTCGTGAGTTTTCCCGTGTTCCCGGGTTCCGGTTTCCACCGAATTAATAAACTCACGAATTGTTGCTTACTTTTCTCTGTTCGTTTAGGATTCTGCCGAACACTGCTTTGCTGGGTAGTTGAAATCCCGTCGCTTGCCACCAATTGTAGCGGAGAGGCAGTATAATCCACAAGATCTCCGCTGGTAGACAGGAACACAGGCAATAATCAGCATAGGCAGGTACAGCATACAATATTCCAGGTAGCGTTATAAGAATCCTTCCCTCCCAAGAACTAGACGAAACATAGGCTGGGAGTCAACTGAGTGCTTTATTCACAGGTCACAGTATTTATGCAATTCCCCATGCAAGGGGTTTCCCTACTGACATTGCAGGGGTTGTACAGTAGGGGACTACATGGGGAACTTAGCAACCTGGACATTTCTCCCACAATACACTGCTGCATGAGAGGGACACCCCCACCAAAATATACAGTTAAGTGGATCATCCCCTCATGCAGCAGAACCAATATTTCACATAAAAATATACAATTTCCACAATATTCGTCTGATTTCAATGAATGGATGTTCGGTAGATAGCTGGGGTCTGAGCGCACGTTTCGTGAAAGTGCCGCTCATATCCCAGCTTAAATAACCGAACGCCGCACGAAATACATATATTTTCTAAGTTACCTTCAAACTACCGAATGACTATATAGAAACACATTACCGAAGGACTGGGGCTCCCGAACGGCTTGGAAGTCCAGCGGTATTCGTGCCGTCGAGTAGCCGATTTTAGTTCCAGGCGCTCGACGACCAAATACCGCTGAACTTAACAAAAGATCCAAAATGGCCGACTGCAGCGTGGTCGGTAGCCGAACGACGGCCACCCTGAATCCTCTTAATTGCCGATTGCAACTGTGACGAAGTGCCCTTCGCCATGTGTGACGAAGTGCCCTTCGCCACTTTGTCCTGGAGAGGCCTGCTTGCCTGCCTCCTCCCCTGCGACTATGGTCCTGGACTATATTGCACTGTAAACCCTGTATTCAGGCATATGGACTTGTATTAGACTGTCTTTTTCCCTTTATCTATGCTGTAGGTTTGGACTACTAAAATAACCTAACAGCCAGGAGATTTAGGCGAATATATTGCATAAGAATCACATTACTGGAGAATACAGCCGTTCGCATGATTTCATGCGAATTCTTTGTGCTCTGAATAGGTGGCCGCCATTTCGGGACTTTTCCACGTGTTCGCGGCCATCTTGCGTGCGAACAGCGGTGTTTGCCTGTGAACGCATGGAACTGAAATCGGCAGCGCAAACAGGCGAATACCGCTAAGACCTCCAGACATCCAGAACTTCGCACGGAAACTACCGAACGACCGGCCGTTCGGTAGTTATACTTAACTTAGTATGGGGATTCTAGCGACCACAAAGATGCGAATGGATGGCAAGAATTTCGTCTATTTTACCGTGCGAACGGAGACCGACCGCAAGGCCAAAACTCATGGAACTATTTTCGGCTAGTTGGTCTGTGCGGTCGGTCAAAACTTTGGAGCCCTGTATCTCCCGAACCATCCATCCGAATGGGCTGATTTTTGGACAGACTGTTCCCCTGAACAAGGGCTATTTGGGGATACCAGATTTAAAGCTGTACCCCCTGTTTTTGGGGTACATCCAGAACTTGGGCAAAATAATGTATGTTTTAATTGGGTTATGTGCTTATCTGAGGGGAGGAGACGTGGGGGTGTTACCATGCATGTGATTGGTCAATTTCATCCTCCCCCTGGGAGTGTCCTGTATGTACCTGATCCTAATAAAAAGCAGGCTGGGTGTTCCAGTCCTCAGACCTCTTCTGACCCTCAATACGTAGCCTTGTCTCGTTATTGGAGGGAACTGCTATATCACACTGGGGATTGCTATGCGCTGCATATTCCCCTGAGCTCTTAATCACTTGGCTCTTTTAAGAGCTTGTTCCGGATACGCTCTCCAGGAGGAGAGATCTTCCCCACACGTTCCTGAATGCTGAAGGTTCATTCCAGGGTGGACGGAAGACGGCGCGGCTCCAGTTAAGCTACGGCGGTTGTGGAGCCTGCGGTGGTTGTGGTGTCGTCTGCAGTGCTTGGAGTCCTCTGAGAGCGCTAGGAGCATCCATCAACGGAGGGTACTCGGTCGGAGTACACGGAGCTCCGTTACATTTGGTGGCAGCGGTGGGATGGCGTCCTAGTGCGAGGAGAAGCAGCTCAGAGACACGGGTAACGTTTGGAGTTACAATTGAGGGCAACGCTAGCCATTGGGCAGCGCCCCTGGCTACAACAGGATGGCTTCCCTAGTGCGAGGAACAGCATCCTGGGAACACCAAGCAAAACTGGACTATTGGTATAGTCACGTACAGTTTGACGCTATGCTGAAGCGGCGGTTGGCTATCTACGGGCCCCTCCTAACAGAGGAAATTGTACCGATAGTGAGGAGAGAACTGGCGGAGTATCTGCAGATGGAAGCAGAATATCGGGCAGTGAGGGCAAAGTATTCCGTCCCTACGCCCCAACAACAGCGTGAGTTACAGGGGGCCGAAGGTGCCGTCCTTCCCCCCCAGCAGCAGTGTGTCCTACAGAGAGCAGAGACAGTTGGTCCCTCTCTACAGCAACAGGACCATGGTAAGGGAGTGGAGACAGGCGGTCTCCCTCTCCAGCGGCAGTGTGTACCCCAGGGGGCCGAAGGTGCCGTCCTTCCCCCCCAGCAGCCGTGTGTCCTACAGAGAGCAGAGACAGTTGGTCCCTCTCTACAGCAACAGGACCATGGTAAGGGAGTGGAGACAGGCGGTCTCCCTCTCCAGCGGCAGCCTGTGTTTCCAGGAAAGGAGCACAGCCCCCCCTCTCCCCAGCGGCAGCTTTCCCCAACAAGGGGAGACACCAATCCTCCAGACGGCGCAGATGGGACCGTGGTCTCTGTGCCTGACCTACAGGGATGCTGGACAGCCTTTCCAGATCCCCAACTACCCTCACCGGGACACCCAGAGGAGGGGGTAAGTACAAATTCCCCTCCCCAGCTAACTCCTAGCGTGGCACCAGGGTTAACGGAGGCGATGCTAACCCCTCCTGACGTCCAGGTTCCCTTAACTACTGAGCCGGATTATGGTCTCAGTACCCCAGCGGAAGAGCTGGCAGCTGGACAGAGCGCAGTCGGCCTCTGCCCTACCTTTGTCCCTGGTCCAGAGCCTGATGACCTGCAGGCTACCCCAGTAGAAGAGCTGGCAGCTGGGCAGAGTGCAGTCGGCCTCTGCCCTACCTTTTTCCCTGGTCCAGAGCCTGATGTCCTGCAGGCTACCCCAGCAGAAGAGCTGGCAGCTGGGCAGAGTGCAGTCGGCCTCTGCCCTACCTTTGTCCCTGGTCCAGAGCCTGATGTCCTGCAGGCTACCCCAGCAGAAGAGCTGGCATCTGGGCAGAGTGCAGTTGGCCTCTGCCCTTCAAGTACCCTCGGCATGTGGCCTCATTACCACAGCCAAATACCCAGGTGCAGTGACTGTGTGTTGTGGGTGGGCTGTTCCTGTACTTTGATGTTGTGGGGGGGCCACTCGGACATCTGTTTATTGTGGGTTGGTGGATCGACTAACGGAGGCACTGACCGACAGAAGGTCAGGTGCCTGGTTAGTCTTCCCCCCAAAGGGGAGATGTGTGACGAAGTGCCCTTCGCCACTTTGTCCTGGAGAGGCCTGCTTGCCTGCCTCCTCCCCTGCGACTATGGTCCTGGACTATATTGCACTGTAAACCCTGTATTCAGGCATATGGACTTGTATTAGACTGTCTTTTTCCCTTTATCTATGCTGTAGGTTTGGACTACTAAAATAACCTAACAGCCAGGAGATTTAGGCGAATATATTGCATAAGAATCACATTACTGGAGAATACAGCCGTTCGCATGATTTCATGCGAATTCTTTGTGCTCTGAATAGGTGGCCGCCATTTCGGGACTTTTCCACGTGTTCGCGGCCATCTTGCGTGCGAACAGCGGTGTTTGCCTGTGAACGCATGGAACTGAAATCGGCAGCGCAAACAGGCGAATACCGCTAAGACCTCCAGACATCCAGAACTTCGCACGGAAACTACCGAACGACCGGCCGTTCGGTAGTTATACTTAACTTAGTATGGGGATTCTAGCGACCACAAAGATGCGAATGGATGGCAAGAATTTCGTCTATTTTACCGTGCGAACGGAGACCGACCGCAAGGCCAAAACTCATGGAACTATTTTCGGCTAGTTGGTCTGTGCGGTCGGTCAAAACTTTGGAGCCCTGTATCTCCCGAACCATCCATCCGAATGGGCTGATTTTTGGACAGACTGTTCCCCTGAACAAGGGCTATTTGGGGATACCAGATTTAAAGCTGTACCCCCTGTTTTTGGGGTACATCCAGAACTTGGGCAAAATAATGTATGTTTTAATTGGGTTATGTGCTTATCTGAGGGGAGGAGACGTGGGGGTGTTACCATGCATGTGATTGGTCAATTTCATCCTCCCCCTGGGAGTGTCCTGTATGTACCTGATCCTAATAAAAAGCAGGCTGGGTGTTCCAGTCCTCAGACCTCTTCTGACCCTCAATACGTAGCCTTGTCTCGTTATTGGAGGGAACTGCTATATCACACTGGGGATTGCTATGCGCTGCATATTCCCCTGAGCTCTTAATCACTTGGCTCTTTTAAGAGCTTGTTCCGGATACGCTCTCCAGGAGGAGAGATCTTCCCCACACGTTCCTGAATGCTGAAGGTTCATTCCAGGGTGGACGGAAGACGGCGCGGCTCCAGTTAAGCTACGGCGGTTGTGGAGCCTGCGGTGGTTGTGGTGTCGTCTGCAGTGCTTGGAGTCCTCTGAGAGCGCTAGGAGCATCCATCAACGGAGGGTACTCGGTCGGAGTACACGGAGCTCCGTTACAGCAACAATGTTGCAATCCTTAATGGGCGCCACACGACCTCCTGTGTGTGGTCTCCATTCGGTAGTTTGTTCGTTTCACGAAGGGTGTTGAAATTCACAGTTCGTGAAACGATTACATGAATGCTGGCGGTTTTCGTATGCCGGCAGCATATGAACACTAGGATTCCTTTGAACCATGTTACACAGAATACATACGCTTGGTTCTTAAAGGTATATACACGTATGCATAACATTACATATACATAAAGGACAATGAACAGTGGCTGGATTTGCCACAGCTACCTTATTCCCTTGTATGCAGTTCGGGAGTTTGGTGCATTCACTTATATCCAATTTGTGAGTTTTGGTGATTCTACAGTAGCTGTGCCTGTCTTTGAAAAGGGGATTATCGCCTAAATGATTTTAACCCCTTGTCTGCTGAAACGGTCCATTACAAGTGCATTCAAGAGGGGGCGGCAAAATGGATCTTTGCCTAGGGCGGCAATCACACTGAGAGAGAGACGATCACACTGAGAGAGACAGTCAAACTGAGAGAGATAATCTCACTGAGAGAGATAGTGAGAGATATTCACATTGAAAGAGTGAGAAACAATTACACAGAGAGAGAGAGGGACAGTCACACAGAGAGAGAGGGACAGTCACACTGAGAGAGAGAGGGACAGTCACACTGAGAGAGAGGGACAGTCACACTGAGAGAGAGATAATCCTGTAACTTGAGAGACAGATCATTAACTAATCAGCGTGAAAATATGATCTAATAATGAAGATAAAGACTCATCCAGGAATCAAAGTTGTGGCCCTGAAGTTTGAATAGGTACATTATTCAACAGAGCTAGAGTGATTGTCAGAACAATGTACTGCTCAATAAAAGAGTGAAAAATAAAAGCTGCTAATCAGTTAATCTTGTAGCTCAGTATTAATAATAAACACATATTCTCTCAGTGATTTCAGAGGACGATAAACACATGAGGTTAATATAAAGAATTATTCCCAGACTCACCCTGGGAGCCGTATTGGGCCCTCCGGCCGGGGTGAGCCTGTTGGGAACATATTTAGGATCCAGCACAGACAGTACAAATAGCTGGAGCTGGGCTACCTGACATTCCAGGAGGACTGGAGTGTGACGGACCCCAGGTAAGTGGCTGTGTACCTGGCCCCTAATAGCTGTTAGTATTATATTATTACTATTTTATTAATATTGTTATTATTATAATTATAATATTATTTGATTTGGTAGTTCCCAGGTTATTAGTCTGGCCTTTATTCACTAAACATTAAACAAAACACATTCACAATATTTAACAAAAATGCCATTTTACATTACAGCCAAGTTACTTCTCCATTCTGTCTATTTGGACCTAATTGTAACAAATTAATTTTAGAATTCATCGCAGTCGGCTGTTTAGTGGTTACATTCCGTACAGTGCTGGGTACACCTGCTGATGCATATATGTTATTGGGGTCACAGGGATGGATGGCTAGGGATGATATGTGTGATGGACCATGGGTATAGATTTTCAGGCATGATAGATGTGAACTGACATTGGCGTGGATATCTGTGGATGATTGGTATTTGTGATAATGTAGCGTTTCTTTAACCAATAGACAGGATATTGTGAACACTAAAACACAATAACACACAACTCGTATAAAAACTGCATTCAACCTTAGTACATATATAATTAGTCTGGTTCCATTGGGCATTATTTAAAATAAAGATAAATTCCATTATAGCTGGGGCTGTCCCACCTATTTACCTCTATTGCTAATGTATACATGGGACTGATTTACCTGCTTTTATTTACTTTGATGTAAGTAATAAATGCTTTTTTTACTCTTTACTCATACAGTCATCCAATCTATTTTTTTGCACTTTGTTTTTTATGTGAGATTCACATTTACCAAGTATTTGAAGCAAAGAAGACACACCAAGTTTATTTCTGAAGGCACTTCTTGGGATGTCAAAGTGTGAGTGAGCATTTGTCACTTGCCCATATATCCAATTATAGTATATACAGTATTGCACTATGCCATATATTTCTTATTTCCCTAGCTTGGAATAGCCGTATACCATACACATGTTGAATTGAAGATAGGAGGAAATCTTCGGGCATACCTATATTGCTAAGGGAAGTTATTTAACTTTTTATCACAATCACTTTTTGAATTGAGATTTATACAGCACTGTATGTGGACACTATCCATGAGTGTGTGAGAAATTCTATATATCTTTTATAATGTATACATTATCCAATCTTGTTATTATATGTTAATTTCTATTTCTGTTTATGATACCCTACGTTTTATTGAATGTTGTGATTGATCAAGGTTACTTACCTTAAATAATCTAATAGATCTGCTATTAGAAAGTACTACAATTAATAATAGATATTTAAAAGAAGGTAACGTTGGTGGTCTCTGTGACTTCGACTCTTTGACGGGAGTTGAACGGCGTTTGACAATTCGAACGGCACTTCAACACTGACTTTGTGCACGAATGGTCCCGTTCGACTATTCGAAGTGAACTTTTATCATTATAAATAGACCGGCCGCACAGCCTAATTCTCTGGAACTGTTTTGGGCATGAAATCCTGCATGCTGTCGGTCAAAAGAGACTTCCAGGAATTTCCTGAACCCCTGCTCTGATCCAGGTGATTTTTGGATATGAGGATAAAATGGACCCTAAGGTAGGTCCTTTGCTATTAGTTTAAAGGAGGTAAGCGTGTCCAGTAATAACTTAATAAGTAAAACCTAATTTAATTGATATATGGACTTAACTTGCAATGTTACAAACCAAACACTAGGGGACGACCCACACCAGTAACATAGTTAAGCAACTTAACCTGGTATCGAATGTAACATGTAGTACAAAACAAACCACTGGGGGCATAACGTAAATTCTCCATCAATTGACCAAATGCATACATTGAAAAAGAGCCAAAATACAGCAGGATAGTATATAACCACAGAAAAACGAAATAATGCAAACAGGTGAACATAAGTGAACTAATGGATGTGCTACATACGAATACAAAAACACGAGAGCAAAATAACGAAGTTGCCATAAGGACCAAACGGCCATAACCCTAAAGGGCTCATGAAAAAGCCACAACGGCTGAGCCGCACGAACGACTGAAAAACTCTAGAACCACTTGAAAGCTTGTAGAATGAGATCCCTCCCTTCCCGTGGTACCTGGGACGCCCCACTAGACTTGCTGCATTGGATCAGTAGACAGGGAGTGATTGTGTTGCAGGCGATGGCACTGGGAGGAGGCAAAAAACAGAAGCGCAGTACAGATTAAGGGGAAATCCAAAGGCAGGATCAGACGAGAAGCAGAAGTCAGGGCTGGCAACGGAGTAATGAAGTCAGCAAAGCAAACAGAGGTCAGAGTCCAGGAAATCAGTCTGTAAGGAAGCAGAGATCCGGCAGGAAAACCCAAACAGGCAAAATGACCAGATGCTAGGTTTCAGGCAGGGCTAGGTTTTACAGCCTGCTAATTAGATGCAGCTGACCCTGTCTGCAGGGCTCTGGGTGTACCATGACAGATTGCCGCGCACTCCATTAAGTACACAATGTTTTTAGTGTCATGTAAATAAATCATTAATTTTACATTTTTTCTTCTTTTCATTTCACATGAATTCGCTAGTTTTTTTATGGGATCTGTGGATTTGCATACAATGCACTTTTGAATTTATAAGAACCTGTATAATTGCACAACGTATTATTTGTGTTATTGTGTTTGTTCATATAATTTTTAGTGAGGTAGCTATTTAAATTCAAAATGTAAGATCATTTGGAAGGGTCGGGGATAAAGTATTTAGAGTATTCAGAAGGAAGAAGTATCTTGGTGAAGCGCCTACTGTAATAATAGATATGAAAAATCAATAAAAAATTGTGCGGAATGTGATAATATAATAACCCAGTATCCAAGGGTGTACCTTTAAAATTAAATTCTTTTTTCCAGAGGTACAAATATTTTGTTGTATCCTTTTAAATATAAAACATACAAATACAAATCATAGTGCAACCTGTGTAATATAAAAAATGTGTAAGGAAAAGTGCTAAGTGCCAACTCACAATTATTTCCCATTACCCTCGGCTCCTAACCATTTCCTTACCCCCTCCTACTAGAATACCGGGACCTGGGAGAACCAGGATCGAGGCCAGACGGGCCGATTATGAGACAGACAAATAACATAATAAACTAGGAGAGTAATAAGGATAAACAAAACTAGCAATAGAAGATGGAAGCTGACAAAAGACAATGATATCTGATTAAAGGCACAGAGATCCAGGACACTCTGTGGCTTGGATACCCGGCGATTAGATGGGAAAATAGCAAAGCATGACGAACGTTTGGCAATTAGATAGGAGCACAACCCATCACACCCGGGCACAACAGAGACACCCATACTAAACAGAACATTGACACCTAACACATAATAGCTGAGGACTAGGATTCAGGCACCACAGAGGGGGTGCAGGGAAACCTCAGCAACACTCGAGATCTGCCATAGGTAAAAGTTATGGGGGGATTCTAGACCCCGAGCACTAAATATAAGCTACATGATATGTGTAAGCTCCCACTTAAGATTGACACCTGGAGTTTCACTAAAACTACGTTGTTAAATTCAATGTTATAGCAGAAGTGAGCATATATGTTTCCTACAGTAGGGAGAGGTTAACTAGACCTACTCCCCAGAAAGTCGATACGAACCTGCGAGTCCAATTATAATGTGAGCTGGCTAGCCAATGGGTCTACAAAATGTATATTTCTCTCATGGATCCCGAGTTTTCCTTGCTTATGTTATGCAAATATTATATAAATGATCAGACCTGCGAGTCTTACTGTTTAACTTACGATGAACCTACAAATAAATAAAAACAAATTATAAAAAAAAACAAAAAAACTCACAATTATTTGAGCTAATCAGCTCAGCTCAAGTTCTTGTGCCTTAAGGTCCGTATAGGCTACCCTCTCCCTCCTTTCCGTCCTGGTTTTCTTATAAGCTTGTCCTGGATAGTTGATGTAAAGGAAAGTTAATTAGTGCAATAAAGTTTGTATGCAGGGTGAATTTTAAAATTGTGCTAAATTGTACTCACAAACCCTGAGCTATCCAATAGGCTCTCTTCAAATCATGTATGTGGTTAAGGACCACATTCCTTCTTTGTAAGTGCAGGAAGAAGTGCCGATAGTGTATTGAAAATATGTACTTTATTATTTATACAAATATTTAATAACAATATAATACTGAAAAAATAAATAACACTATTCGGCTATAGTCCAAAGAATAGAGTCAAAGTGCTCACTGTTCTTCCGGAATGCGTTTCGCCAAATGGCTTCCTCAGCTGGAAAAAAAGTTCTGTCTTTGTATTTTAGAGCATTGTCTTGCAGGAGGATGTGCTAGTGTTTTTTTAATTATACTTTTATTTTTAAAATAACAACTCATGGAAGTGTAGGGGCAATCAATTTATGATCATTGTAGTCCTCTATGCGGGAGCAATTTCTTCTGATTATTAGAAATTCGCTTTTGGGAACACTGTTAGGCCAAGGGCTGTAATGACAGCTACCTTGGTCTGTAAGAACAGTTCTGTGCACTTTAAAAAAAATAAAAATAAAAAATAATGCACATGGTGTTGATTTTATTATATTTAATAAAAATCTGGAGACTTTGTAATATCTTTGTACCAGCAGCAGCGGGGGGGACTTGTCTCAGCTAGGCTCCATGGTCTGCTGATTGAGCCCTGGGATGCTGAGGAATCAGGCAGCCTCAGTACACTCCAGGGACAGAAAGAGAAGCTTCAGAACTCATCTGCGAACCTCAGAGGAGACAGTAGGAGAAAGTGGATTGCGCTAGTTGCCTATTGTATGCTGCTTCCGGCCCCCAAACTGCAGGGAAGATGTCACACTCCATGCAGACAAAGTGAGCAAACGAGTGGACAATGAAGTCTCTGATTATATAACTAGTGTCAAAGAGGGGATATTGCTAAGAGAACAGATACAAGCTAATCAGTGGGGTCACCTTATATTGCTAATATTACAAGGTTTTATAGACCAAGACATCTAACAAGACATTTGTGAGACTTTAGTAAAATATTACACATGTTATTTATTTCATCTTGTGAAAAATTCTAATTTATTTTTTAGGTAAAAAGTACATTGTATGTGTGAGAACTACGACTGTAAGCCATGACCGTGTTTAATGTCACCTCCTTCTATCCAACCTTCTTCATCTTTGTGGGAATTCCTGGCCTGGAAGCTTCACAATGTTGGATTGGCATTATCTTCTGCTCATTCTATATCATCTCCTTGTTGGGGAACTTGACATTAATTATTGTGATCCCATCATCTCCAAGACTGAGGGAACCCATGTTTATATTTCTCCTGTTTTTATCAGCCAATGATGTCCTTCTGAGTACAAGCTTAACACCTAAAATGTTGTCAATCTTCTGGTCCATTTCCAAATCCATCCTTTTTGATGCCTGTCTTCTCCAAATGTGTTTCCTGCACGCCTTCTCAAGCTTTGAATCCGGACTACTAGTAGCTATGGCATATGACCGGTATATTGCCATCTGCAATCCTCTCCGTTATTCCTCCATTATCAATGACAGATTTATAGTCAAAGTCATTATTTTTCTTTGTAGCAGAGCGGTTATTCTGATTTCTCCAGGTCCCTTTTTAATCAAGAGGTTTCATTCATTTAAGACCAATATTATCGCCCATTCTTACTGTGAGCACATGGCAGTAGTGAAACTGGCAAATGGTGACATTAGGGTGAATAGTGCATATGGATTGATGGTAGCTTTTTCAATCCTTGGCGTTGATGTGATACTAATTGTGTTATCCTATTGTATTATTTTTCATGCAGTTTACAGCCTTCCATCTAAAGAAGCTCGACTTAAGGCATTTAACACATGCACACCCCATATGTGCGTCTTTTTCAGTTTCTATGCGCTGGCCATTTTCTCCTTTTTATCTCATCGCTACGGTAAACTGATCCCTTCCTACGTTCATATTATTCTATCGGACACCTACATTCTTATTCCATCCATGCTAAACCCTCTGGTTTATGGTTTGAAGACCAAACTCATTCGAGAACATGTGTGGGTCATTGTCCAAAACATCAAAGAGTTCTCGAGGCACTGACCTACCCATAATTCTCTGCTCCTGAACCTTCAAATTTTCAGACTGTTCCAAATACCACATGCTAAGTGAAGTGTCATCAGCATTTATTCATTTTTCTCCTTGTTCTGATACATTATTAAGTGGGTACTGTTCCCAAAACCCATTGGGATCTGGAAATCTGAGAAATTAAATATCCTTATTTATTATTTACTTCAGTAAGTTTAACTGATAGTCCTGATTTCTTACCTCATCTTTAGCCAACTTCATTGGATACAAAATATGTTTGGAATTACCCTGAAGAAGCCAGTAAATCTGGTGAAATGCATAGAACATTTAATATATTCTAAATCAGCTGTAAATGCAACATAGTGACTACCAGAACAATACTATGCTTAAACTGACATTTACTTGGCTTAAGTAGGTTCTAGTGTGGAGTCATGTGTACTAGCAGGGCTGGCATGACCCCTTAGGCAAATAAGGCACAGGCCCAGGAGGCACAATCTCCGGATGACAGACAGGAGGGGAGCGCATCGCACAATGCTTCCCCCTCCTGCTGGTCACTGAATGTAGCGTGGCAGAGCATACCATGGTACAGGACATTGTGAATCCTCTACCTGACCTGATAGGAAACTTGGAGCATTGTAGAGGAAACTGCAGATCCTTCACCGCTGTCCACACGGCCACGTTATATGAAGGAACGTGAGCAGGCACAAGAGGGGAGAGACCACAAAGGGGCCACGTGAGATGGACAAAGATGCACTGATAGAATGTTATTAATCTTTATGCTTTTTGATATTTAATATGTTAGCGAATAAACCCCTAGACTAAATCTCAAAGATTTTGCATAGTAAGCTTTTTGATTGTTTCCAAGTTTGGACTTTATACCTTCTTTTCTAAATCCTAGCCCCTTACTGCTGTTTGCATGGTAACAGCAGTAAGGTCCTAATTAAACACCTTCCATAGAAACATAGAAACATAGAATGTGATGCCAGATAATTTTCTAAATACTTTCATTAGTCCCTGGCCTTATCTTATAGTTGGGATAGCCTTATGCAAATCCCACGCATGCTTAAACCCCTTTACTGTGTTAACCTCTACCACTTCAGCTGGAAGGCTATTCCATGCATCCACTACCCTCTCAGTAAAGTAATACTTCCTGATATTATTTTTAAACCTTTGTCCCTCTAATTTAAGACTATGTCCTCTTGTTGTGGTAGTTTTTCTTCTTTTAAATATAGTCTCCTCCTTTACTGTGTTGATTCCCTTTATGTATTTAAATGTTTCTATCATATCCCCAGTGGTGAAATTTCCACACAAGGGTGACTCCTTACAAAAGCGTACTGAGGTCTTCGATACCTCCCATTACCGGGCTAACGTCCCGACCATTACCGGGCTCCGTCCCGACCATTACCGGGCTCCGTCCCAACATTAATGACCGTTCACCCCGGTCGATAAGAGGGTGACCCCTCTACAGACCACTAGTCAAATTCCTAGTGGTACTGAGTACATGGTACCTGGATTCCTCCAAGCTATACATGTTAAGATCCTTTAACCTTTCCTGGTAAGTTTTATCCTGCAATCCATGAACCAGTTTAGTAGCCCTTCTCTGAACTGGAAGTCTGTGCCGGCCAATGGGATTTGCACCATTCTCCTGGTTGGTCCGCACAAGTAAAGCGCTGATTGGTTGCGCCGGGAGCGGGCGTCCAATCAGGGAAGGAGCGCTTGTTTAAACGGGGTTTCGTGAGCTTTCCCTCCTGCTCCCCAAGCACCGATTTGTGCAGGAGAGTTTTGCGCCCTTCCTTTGGATTGGGTGGCGAAACTTCTTCCTCCCCTGAACGCTGATTGGAGCGATTTGATTTGCGCCCTTTCATATGATTGGCTGTTACTTGGTTTGGGCGCAAAGTTTGCATTCACCGGACTACACCAAGCAACACCATGGAACTAATTTCGGGGATGTAGAGAGCCTTGAGCCCCAGACTTTCGACGCTGATATCTCTGACTCTGTACATCCGATCACCCCACTTTTTGCAGGGATCCCAGATGGGACCCAGGGCTATTCCCCCATAGTAAATGTAACCCAGTAACCCCTTCCCTTCCAGGGGCGCCGGGCCCCAAAGTGTAACCCCTGAATGTAATATGATGTAAAGTGTATCCCTGTGTACTGCTTAGTATCTCCTAAGGCGGGAGATGGCTATCTGTAACCCAACCCCCTCCTGCCTGGGACTAAGGGAAGTGTATTGTGTGGAAGGGAGACTGTGCTTAAAGGAAGCCTGTAATCAATAAAGAGGGTTACTCAGCCTGGTGAGATGCCAGTGTTTAAACCTACAAACTGTGTATCATCCTTTTACTGGAGGGGAGGAAGAGTTTAACCCCCGTGTCTGCTGTTTCAGCTTACAGGGAATTCAGAAAATTTAACCCCTGTGTCTGCTGTTCCAGCTTGAAGAGAGATGAAAATAGGGGAAAAGTCCTGGTAAGGACTGAGAGCCTCCAGGGCTGAGTGTTGTTTCAGCCTGGGTACAGGACACTAGGAACAGGTCCCGCTACAGTCCGCAGCTATTTTGAGCACTGGAAGTGATCGTGATCGCTTCCAGCCGCTCTTATCGTATCGATATCGAGGCATCATGTAATACCCCCCTACACTGCCGGGGACCCGATCACTTCCGGGTTTGCCGCACGTGGCGCCCTGCAGTGTAGGGAGAGCATCTGAAGCCATCCGCAGGCTGTAGATACGAATATCGTATTTCACTATCTATCCTAGCTGCTCATATACGGGTTAATTTGAATTTGGAATTGTATCTCCGATTCTCTGAAGAATTGATCTAATATCCTATTTACGGGAAAAGTACTGATTTCGAAATGTTCTTGTTAATTGTCCAAGATTTTGGTATTTGTAAATATCTGTTTTTCATCAAATATACGTGCGTTATATAACGTAGGATATAACGATAAACAGCTGCTTATAACTTGTGAAAAACAATCTATGTCATTGTCACGCCCTTATGCTCAATGCCCCCACCAACATGAAAATGGGGTATAAATATAACTTGCGTAATAAAGGAAATCAAATTGGTTATTGAACACGTCTCTGCTTTTCATTTCCAATTTCCAGAGCTCTGAAAGAGTTGGCAAACATCCATCAAAGGGACCGGGCTGATTTTATCCCCAACAAATTGGTGGCAGAAGTGGGATGCAAGGTAAGGGAGGTAAGGGGTGGTGTCTTTCAGACACCTATTCTTTTCCTTTTCTCATCCTCCACTCTTTGCATATTTAATTTTATTTTTTTTAAAGGGGATTTTCACTGTTTATAGTCTTTGGTAGACTTTTGTCACTCCTTGGGTAGGAGGAAAGCCTTTGGCAGGCTGTATTGTACATAATTGTCTATGGTAGACAATTCCTCTTTGGAAGAGGTTAACCTTTGACAGGTTGTAAAATGGCCTTTGGCAGGCTAAAGTGGTTTAAAGAAAAAAAAGGGGTTAACAGAGAGAATTGTTTTAACCCTGTACTTGATGGATGTTTGGCAGTACTCCAGCTTGCTTTCGATATTTTTTGCTGTAAACCTACTGTATTTTTCGCTCCATAAGATGCACCTCACCATAAGACGCACCTAGTTTTTAGAGGAAGAAACACAGAAAAAAAATATTCTGAACAAACTGTCCCATAGTGTTTCTTACTATGGGACAGTTTGTACAGAATATTTTTTTCTCCCCTGTCCCATAGTTTCCCCCCCTCCCATAGTCTTCTCCTCTCTCCCATAGTCTTCACCCACCCCCTCCCCATAGACTTCATCCACCCCCTCCCCTTAGACTTCATCCACCCCCTCCCCATAGACTTCATCCCCCCCCTCCCCATAGACTTCATCCCCCCCCCATAGACTTCTTCCTCCCCCCCCTCCCCATAGTTAAATCTGCCTTCATAAGAAGCCTCCAGATGTGCCCAGATATTGATATTACAACTATGCAAATGTCATATTGTATTGACGGTGTAAGATAATTTCAATTTTAGTCAGTGGTCACACCAAAAAGCAGTAATCCATTGTTTTTTTTTTGTGTGTTTTTTTTTTGTGTGTTTTTTTTTTTAACAATTACTGATATTTGTTTTGATTTTTAGCCCTTTCACTACTTTACAATGCATTAAATATTTGGTATCTCCTTAATATACCATTAGATTTAGATTATTCCTTTAATATACCATAACCCATCAACCATTTACTACACATTTTCAAAGTTAATAAAATATTAAATAAGTTTTTATTACAAATGAAAATGCATTAGCATTCTTCTCTCCCATACTGTCCCCCTCCCCTTGTCCCATAATTACTTACCTGTCTTGTAGCATTGGCCGGCAGCACAGGGCGCACCGCGGTAGTGGAACTTGAATTTCATGTTCCGGTTTCCGGCGGGACTGAAAGGAAGTGCGCACTCAGCTTGTGCGCACTTCCTTTCAGTCCCGCCGGAAACCGGAACATGAAATTCAAGTTCCACTACCGCGGTGCGCCCTGTGCTGCTGGCCAACGCTGCAAGACAGGTAAGTAAAGCTTCATATTCGCTCCATAAGACGCAAAGACATTTCCCCTCACTTTTGAGGGGAAAAAAAGTGCATCTTATGGAGCGAAAAATACGGTACTTTATGTGCTATTTTATGTGACTATGCAACTCTGATTTTAAGCATAAGTAAAATGATTAAGGGAATGTCAAAAGGACAAGTGAGGGTGATGATGAAAGAAGGGGGACGAAGAGAAAGGGATAGAGGTTATTTAAGGGAGGCTACAAATTCTAGGACTAACATGGTTTCTCTGCATGTATGATTGTATGCATGATGAGCCCTTTATTTTCATATTGGGACAAAAAGTCACTTCATTAGTTGAAAATGTCAAACACCACATTCTTTCTGCCCTGTGTGTTTGTTGCAGAGAATTCATGTTGTAAATGTAGATGATTATAAATTAGAGAGCAAAATTTACCTTTTCAGTGGTCCCACACATGCTTCATTTTGTGCTGTGAGCTAACTTGTGCTTGCTACAGGTACTTGAAGTGATCCAGTGCATCACCTGTTGTAAATGCTTTAAATTGTATGTATTCTGTAGCATTGTGAAAATCTGTAAATTGTTGTATGGGGATGGTAAGATTTTATTCCTTGTGACCATAACTGAAGACTCTCTGTGCAGAAATGGGCTTGAAGTTTGGTCAGGTATGTAGGATCATAAAACCATGGACAAAGGTTTTTACCTGTGTTGTTATGACTTTTGGGAACTCAAATTGACCGGTCAAAATTTTGCCATGGCTTTAACATGGAGTAGTATAAATATGTTGAGTCTTTGAGAGTTCTGACTAATGCAGGTGATACCATGTCTGTGTAATCTGGTCCAAATGTTCTTTAAGCGTATAAGAGAAAAATTCTATTGACAGGGTACATATGTTGCAACTGGTTAAAGGACCACTCTAGTGCCAGGAAAGCATACTCGTTTTCCTGGCACTAGAGTGCCCTGAGGGTGCCCCCACCCTCAGGGACCCCCTCCCGCCCGGCTCTGGAAAGGGGTTAAATCTTACCTTTTTCCAGCACTGGGCGGAGAGATCTCCTCCTGCTCTCCTCCTCCGATCCTCCTCTTCTCCTCCCCGTCGGCTGAATGCGCACGCGAGGCAAGAGCTGCGCGCGCATTCAGCCGGTCACATAGGAAAGCATTCATAATGCTTTCCTATGGACGCTGGCGTGCTCTCACTGTGAAAATCACAGTGAGAAGCACGCAAGCGCCTCTAGCGGCTGTCAATGAGACAGCCACTAGAGGACATAGGGGGAAGGCTTAACCCATTCATAAACATAGCAGTTTCTCTGAAACTGCTATGTTTATGAAAAAATGGGTTAACCCTAGAAGGACCTGGCACCCAGACCTCCTCATTAAGCTGAAGTGGTCTGGGTGCCTAGAGTGGTCCTTTAATGCAAGTGTTATACAAATTGTGACGAAGTGCCCTTCGCCACTTGTGCCTGGAGAGGACTAATTGCCAGCTTCCTGCCATGTGACTATGGTCCCTGGGAGACTTTGCCAGTTAAAAAGACTATTTGGGCTTTTAAAAGACTGTTTCTGCCCTTTGATTCCATGGGAGCATGTGTCTCTTCCCCTCCCCCCCTAATACCTATACCATTGTTCTCCAGCAGGGCGTTGTCCCAGGGACACTGCCAAACCAGTTGAAACGAGCTGTTTTGTCCCAAATAGGACTTTTACCTAACTTTTGAACTACTGGAGGGAATTGTATGATTTTTGGGTATGTTTATAATTAAAGTGTGCTGAGTTCGAATATGAGTTCGAATATATTTTTCCTGCCTGTGATAAATTACATTAACCCATTGTGTTCAGTAATTATATCACAGGCAGAGGGTAGGGATTGTATGTTTGGGCTGGGTGTGTTTTACGGTTTGCCTGTAAAGGATTGGTTGTACTGTGTCCCACCCTGTGGGATGTCCCCTTGCATGGGGACTTGCATAAAAGCCAGTGTGTGGTCATTAAAATTAGATCATCTTGAACCTTTCTTGAAGCCTTGGCTCATGTTTGGGGGAAGGGATACCTACACTCTGGGGATTGCTATAATCACTTACTCCCCAGAGTAAGCTCTTGCAATAGCTTGATTTGTTCCTGCTACGCTCTCTGGATTTAGGAGAGGTTTACCCACTGGGAGCTGGATCCTGGTCGTGGATCCAGGGTGGGTGGAGACGGCGAGACCCCGGCGCAGCTACATCACTGGAAGTGGGGTCTGCAGTGCTGATGGTGCCAGTTGGAGTGCTTGGAGTCCTCAGCGAGCACTAGGCGCATCGACTGGCAGAGGTACTCAGTCGGAGTGCCAGCGTTCCGTCATACAAATATTTAAGTCAAGCGCGTTATATGGCCCGTACGGGATCCCTTCTTTAAAAAGAAATAACCCTTTGGTACCAGAACTCTTAAACCAATCTGATACAAACTAAAATTGGTATACCTTACAATAATATGTTCTGAATACAGCTGTTAAAAGTTTATTCTGTGTAAATGATGATTGTGATAAATGTGTGTTTTGGTTACTCGTTTTGAAGTATGCAGTTTAATTGACAAGTAGATTAATGGCTATTTTGCTGTGTTATTTTAAATTATATTTGAATAAGTTTATCTCAGTATTGATACAGATGGAAATGGCAGCGTAATAATCTATTAAATAACTGATTTATTATTGAATATTAGTCCAAGGGAGATAGGAGTTGTGGTTCTCTGCAAAAGGAAATAAAAAAAGAGAGAGAGGCAAGCTGTTTTTGCAATCTCCAAAATTCTGTTGCAATAATGGACTTCTTGCCAAAATTCGACTTTCCTGTCCAGTTGCAAGGATTTCTGATCTATTTTTAATGCATTGTCTGTTTCTGTAGAAAGTCAAATAGTTTGCAGAAATGTTCATTGTAACGGATCGACGGGCACCCCGACTGGGTACCTCCGTTGAAGGATGCTCCTAGCGCTTCCTGAGGACTTCAAGCACTGCAGCACACACACCATAACCACCGTAGACTGCTCCAGAGAGCAAAACAGGAACCAGCGCTTACAAGAACTTAGCAGTGAGGTAGCAAGGGAATATGACAAGCATAGCAATCCCTTGTAGCAGATTCCCCGAATAAGAGACGGCACTCCAAATTGAGGGTAAAGTAGAACTCAGGTTTAATGGCAGGTACTCTGCTTTTATGCAGTGCTCCCCTGCAAGGGAGACGCCCACAGACAATTAGGCATTAACCAATCAACTATCGGTTACATCCCACATATTCCCTCCCCTCTGCTTTGGAGATAATTGAGTTTCTTACTGTATCTCCTCAATTATCTCCAAGCTAAAACTTATACATTTTTATAACTTTAAAACTATACATTCAATCTTCATAAAAACATACTCAAAAATCATGCAAATCCTTCCATTAGTTCAAAAGTTAGTCGGAAGTCCTTTGTGACCGACCGCAGGCACATTTTCATGCCCAAAACAGTTCCACAGATTCAGGCTGTGCAGTCGGTCTATTTCTGCCCTGAAAATAACAAAGTCCCATCCGAAGGCGGCGTTCGAATCGTCGAACTCACTTCGACTTTTGTGTGTTATATTGTCTACCAGAGGTCTATTTTAAGTCCCGTTCGAATCTTCGAACGGGACTTAGTCTACAGCCGCAGTGTCGAAGGGTAGGGGAAGGTATAGCTCACCGCGTTCGACTGGGTTAAAATGGCCGCCGCCACGTGTTCGACTGTAATGGCGGCCACTTCGACGACTTCGGCACTTCGACGACTTCGGCACTTCGACTGCATCCGAAGTGCCAGTTTAAAAGTTGTAATACTGCTCCACAGTATTTAAAGGGCCAGGAACAGCATACAAAACCCCATTGTGCCCAAATACCCTTCTTACAGGGTTAATACACCCCAGGGCCATAGTCACAGGGCAGGAGGCTAGCAACCAGGCTTCTCCAGTTCACAGTGGCGAGGTTGGTTCCGCCACATTCATTATTATAATTTTTTTTTTAAAGTGCTTCTTATACACAGGTATGAGAATGGAATTTTCGAAGTGGTAGGTGTTTGTTAATTGTGTGTTATGTGTTAATGTCCAGTGTGTAGGAGTTTAAATATTAAAGTAAACAATATTTGCATGTCATTAACGCAAGCCTTTAGTGTCTTTTTACAACAGATTAAAAAAACGCTGATCAGCCGACAAGAAAGGGGCCCCTGGGAAAGAAAAAAAAAATCTGCTTTTCAAAATTGTGGATCCACGTATCCATTTTTAAATGGCTCTCTCTCTCTCCCTATTATTAGGGGAGTATTTAGAGTTAACTCTACGTTTAAAGTGCATTACATTATGTATGTCAAAGGAAAGAAAAAGAAAAAAAATTATGTTATCTTTAACATAAAAAATAAAATAAAAAAAAGAATTGTTATGTAATATGGTTATACAAAAATAAAAATAACAATTTATTGATGTATAGGATAGTTTTTTTTTCTCTCCAAAATTAAGATTCATCTAGTATGCCTCATTGATCATGATGAAGAAATTATATTTTTAATAGAGATCAGACAATTTCTGATGATTATAAGTGAGGCAATGTAACTATATATTAAACCTTCAAAAGCGTATTAATATTATATCTGTGTGGTACACAAAGAGGGGGGTGTGAGTTAGGTAATCACTACCTGCATATGGAATACGCTTCCTCCTTGTTCACTTTTGGTCAAACTCTTGGTCTGTGACTAGCCCGGTTTGACCCCAACTGAATTTCTTGGGAAGATTCATGAGAAAGACACAGCAGGTTGTTTTGATATAAAGAAAGAAGGAAAAGGTATGTTGTATCAGTCACAAGGATTGTGATCCTAAGCAGGCGAGACAAAGACATTTGGGAGGTGATAGGAGATTGAATCAGAAAAGTTTTAGAGGCAGAGGTAGAGGATTTGATCAAAGGGTCTAGCTTTTGTAGAGGTGGCAACTTCAGCATTGGTGGAACACGCTGTTCTAATTGTGGATAGCAGGGTCACTGGAAAAATGAGTGCCCAAACCCACCCCCACAGATTCCTCAATACCACCCACAGCTTCCGACCTATACCCATACCCAACAACCCCAGCCTAATACACAGATGCTTCATGTTTTTAATATTTTATATATACCTACATATATATATAGTTTTAAGTGTTAATCCAAGAGTATTGAATTATTTGGGATTATTAAAGTAATTAATTGGGATTATCAAATCAAGGTTTAAGTTTAAGAACAGCATTTTATTGGGAATTATTCCAATATGTATATGTTAGTGTTTTAGTACTCATCCTGTGCAACAAGCATTTATATAGTGTAAGTGCTTCTCTCATCCTTACAAAGGCATGCCAAAGGGAAATTGTGTACACATTCATACAGGACAAATTTTATGAATTATAAGCAAAGCTAAGAGAAGTACATGTTACACAAGTTAAGGGTTTAACTTTAGTCTCTAATTTGAGTTTAGCCTAGATAATTAATTTATTGATGTCGTACTGATCCTTGTGTTTGTATGATTATAGAGACCGTACTGGAGTATTTGTACCGCCTGATATTTGGGACTACACACCAATCTCTCTGGCTGACCTACCTGCCTACCTACCTATTTTGCAATTAAATCTGTTTGGTCAAAATCCATGCTGGCCGAAGAAACTGAGATGCTTACTTATGAGGACATAAACTAACTTGGAACGTCCTGAAGGTGCAGTGCTGTCTAATGCCGCTATTTCTGTATTAACCCTTTCAACAATTGGGGTGTTGCACAGAGCATTGTGATGAACATCCAGCAAACAAAAGAAGAATTAGGAACTATGTGGAAGCTGACATTGTCTTGTTGTCAGCCATATTGCTACCCTTAGCTATGTTATGGTGTCTAAGATTATGGAAAAAAGTTTATGGTGTCTAAGATTCTTTATACTCCTTGAAAGACGTATCCTATTTTTCTGGACTATGCTGGACTATTGAACTATTTTGTTATTTTTATTTTTGTAGGGTTAGCCGGAGAGAGAGGAAGTGTTAGCTTATTCAAGCATTGATGTACTATGTGTATCATTGATGTATGTTGAGTGTACCAAGGATGGATTCCCATGTATTAAGTGTGGATATGACTGAACCGTTGAAATAGGGATATGATTAGGAGATGTAAGGGACTGTTTCAGCAGACAAGGGGTTAAAATCGTTTAGGCGATAATCCCCTTTTCACAGACAGGCACAGCTACTGTAAAATCACCAATACTCACGAATTGGATATAAGTGAATGCAACAAACTCCCGAACTGCATACAAGGGAATAAGGTAGCACTCCAAACTCCCGAACTGGAACCTCACGAATAGCTGCTAGCAGACGAACAGGAAAAGCTCCCAAGCGGCTTACACTCCTGGCAGTCAGTCCCTATCAGCATACAGTGAATCCCCCCAAGAAGAGACAAGGCTCCGTGTTGAGGGTCAAGCAGTGGTCTGTTTATTGAGGGCTACTTGCCCCTGTATTTATGCAGGTCTGCCACCTGGTGGACACTCCCCTAGGGGACCAGATGGAAGACTGTAACAATGGACAGACAAGTACCAATTACAGACATACAGCAGTAAAACATCCCCACAATGCATCCTGGCTTCCTCCCCTCTGCCCTGGATAAGTAATTCAATTATCTCCCAGGACAAAGGCAAAACTCCATTACACACGTGGGGACACAAAGCAGACTATCACTTTAAAATACATAAAGACACATTTTAAACATAAAACACAGACATGTAACATATCCCCAGATAGCTCAGGTCTGAGTGCACATTATTAGGTGAATGACACTCAGACCACACAAATACAGTTTCATTGCCATGGAGCCAGAGTCTTTAATTACACTAATATGTTCCATGGCATGGCTATCTGGGTTAAAACATTCCTCCAACACAAAATACCGAATTTGCATGCATTTGTTTAATCCATATGAATTAGAACCAAGGGCTGGAGGTTCAGCGGTGCCTGCACGTAAAAGTGTCCGGGTTTGGTGCATGAAAGCCGGGCAGAAAAGCGCTGGCTGCCCGGGGAGCTCCAGAACACCGCCACCTAGCGGCCGCTAAGTGTAACAGCGGCCACCCAGTAACAAGCAATTAAGCTGCGGTTAACCGCAGCTTCAGGGAGGTAAATGGAAGGCACACTCCAGCTTCTGGGTGGCCAATTAACGGCGCCGGCCGGCTTCCCACGGCTCTGGGGAGGTTGCAAACAGGCTGTTTGTTCGGTAGATAGAATCTACCGAACGGCTGTGCAAAAAGGGAAAAATAAATCCTTCTGCACAGTAAAATTAACCCTTTAGCTGCCGGTCCATAATCCAAAGTCAGCAGGCGGGCGACCAGGCTCCTCCAATGCAATGTGGCGAGATTGGTCTCGTCACAGGAGACATAGGACGCAAGGGATTATTGTTAGAATTGCAAGCTGATTAAAAGTTTTCTCATGATTTAATATGTACATTTTTCAAACTAATCTAGAAGTGTTTCCCAATCCCGATACCCGAGCTATGTACTCACAGGTGCGGGTTTCACAAATGGTGTCAACGTGAGGGGATGACATGTCTACACATTCATGGCCCTCCCTCAGGGATTCCCCAGATGTGTTTTTTCCTCAAACATGAGTTTTTGCCACTGTTTTTTTTTTACCTGGCCCGAGTTCACTGGGTGGACTGGTAATCCAAGACCCTGGTCCAAAGAGGGGGGATAGGAATTATTCCCATTTTGACTATATGAGTTTACGTTGCGAATAATAATAAAAATAATAATAATATTCCCATTGTTGAGAATACACTTTGCCTGTATTGACCCAAGGCTCAAGTTTCAGATGACATGGTGTCCAGTCTGTTCAAAATGGTTAACATGTCAGCTGTTTGAAATATTTAACTTGTACGCTTAAAAGATGTATTCAACAGATAATTGAAAAAGCTGAAAATCGACAGCTCGAACTACTCTTAAAGGGAAAACCTATGGCACAGAGCAAATGGGGGGAATTGAGGTGAAGAAATAATGAAAGGTCGCAGACGTGATTAGCACGTCTGAATATACCTCCTTTTGTTTCTCTGCTGCAGGCCTCCCATGGATATTTTACGTAAGGTAGATCATGATATGATCTAAGAGGGGAATTGTAGATACGAATATCCATTTCACTATCTATCCTAGCTGTTCATATAAGGGTTAATTTGAATTTGGAATTGTATCTCCGATTCTCGGAAGAATTTATCTACTATGCTATTTACGGGAAAAGTACTGATTTCGAAATGTTCTTTTTAATTGTTCAAGATTTTGGTATTTGTAAATATCTGTTTTTTATCAAATATACGTGCGTTATATAACGTAGGATATAACGATAAACAGCTGCTTATAACTTGTGAAAAACAATCTATGTCATTGTCACGCCCTTATGCTCAATGCTCCCACCGACATGAAAATGGGGTATAAATATAACTGCTTTTCATTTCCAATTTCCAGAGCTCTGAAAGAGTTGGCAAACATCCATCAAAAGACCGGGGCTGATTTTATCACCAACACAGGCTTCAGATGCTCTAACGTTTACTGAGTGCCTTGAGGGGTCAAGGCACTCCGTAATAGTGAAAAAAAAAATTTGAAAAAAAAAAAGTTATTGCATTTTTTTTTTTTTTTTAACCCTAAGCCCACCCTCCCCCCCTTCCCCATGTACTTACCGATCGCCATGTTCCCCCGCCGGTGATCGGTCTTCTTCTTCCCTCTCCAATTTAGGACCCCCAAGGGCCGGGTGACCGCTCTAAAAGAGTGGTCACATGGCCCCCATAGGTGTCTACAGTACTGCCAGCAGGGTGACTGCTTGAACTGACAGTCAGTCCCCCTGCTGGTTAAAAAGTACACATAATGTTAGTAAAAGTCAAATAAATAAATAAAAGTTTAAAAAAATGTGTATATATAGATATGTATATATGAGTTATTTATATTATATGTATATATAAAACTGTGACAAACTGACATATGCCACTGGGCATTGGAGAAGACTTATTGCTAGCCTCCTGCCCTGCGACTATGGCCCTGGAAGGTATTGCCCTTTGAGACTTGCATTTGGGCCTAATGGATCTTGGTATACTGTTTCTGGCCCTTTAAAGAAAGAAAGGGTTTGTACTTTTAAACTGGCACTTCGAATGCAGTCGAAGTGCCGAAGCCGTTGACGTGCCGAAGTCGTCGAAGTGTCGAAGTCGTCGAAGTGGCCGCCATTAGACAATCGAACACGTGGCGGCGGCCATTTTAATCCAGTCGAACGCGGTGACCTGTACCTTCCCCTACCCTTCGACACTGCGGCTGGAGGCTAAGTCCCGTTCGAAGATTTGAACACCCGTTCGAATGGGACTTTGTCATTTTGGTGTAAAATAGACCTCCATTATATTATTGAACACTGCTAAAACGCAACCCCGGTTCGACTTTGACACTTCGACAAAAGTCGAAGTGAGTTCGACGATTCGAACGCCGCCTTCGGATGGGACTTTGTAACTTTTCAGGGCAGAAATAGACCGACCACACAGCCTGAATCTGTGGAACTGTTTTGGGCATGAAAATGTGCTTGCGGTCGGTCATAAAGGACTTCCAGCTAACTCTTTAACCCCTGGATGGAATTAGCTGAATTTTGGATATGTTTGTAAGTAAAGTATGCTGATTGATAATATGTTTTTTATGAAGATTGAATGTATAATTTTGGAGTTATAGAAATGTAAAAAAATGTATAAGTTTTAGCTTGGATATAATTGAGTAGATACTGTAAGAAACTCAATTATCTCCCAAGCAGAGGGGAGGGAATTTGTGGGTTGTAACCATTGTTTGATTGTTTGATTGGTAAACGTCTAAGTGGTTGTGGGCGTCTCCCTTGCAGGGGAGCACTGCATAAA
Source organism: Pelobates fuscus (assembly GCF_036172605.1). Taxonomy (NCBI): domain Eukaryota; kingdom Metazoa; phylum Chordata; class Amphibia; order Anura; family Pelobatidae; genus Pelobates; species Pelobates fuscus. The sequence goes on along the minus strand of NC_086317.1, from coordinate 492,081,074 downwards.
AGCAGAGTACCTGTTATTAAACAGACTTCTTCTTGACCCTCAACACGTAGTCTTGTCTCGTGATTGGAGGGTACAGCTATATTCACACTGGGGATTGCTATGCGCTGCATATTCCCCTGAGCTTTAATCACTGTTCTTGTTCCTGATAAGCTCTCCTGGAGGAGAGGTCTTCCCCACACGGTCCTGGAGGACGGAAGCTGATTCCAGGGTGGATGGAAGATGGTGCGGCTCCAGTTAAGCTACGGCGGTTGTAGAGTCTGCAGTGATTGTGGTGTCCAGTGCGGTGCTTGTGGTCCTCGGCGCAAGCTAGGAAGCGTCCAGCAACGGAAGGTGATCCGTTACAAAAACGTGCACTTGTTTTATATATATATATTTGGGAGTCTAGCCAACTCCTTGGTTTTGCACCCCTCCCTGTCACAGGTGCCTCATCCCAGGGCCCTATTTAGCCTTGTACTGCAGAGAGCCCCAGATGGAATTTTTTCCCCAAGTAAGTGGTTAATCTCATAAGAGCAGACATTAGACTGTGAGAGTAGGACCTGCCAAAGATGGGGTACATTGACGTTGTGGCAGGCTTATGCAATGTATGATCATATAATGTAACTAAACCCCCATTATTTTTGCCTAGATTCGGTGATTTAAAAAAAAAAAAAAAATCTTTCAACATTGAAGTTGCTGTTTAGTGGATAGGTGAGTGCGCTGTATCTTGTGTATTGTATAATTTGGCCCCCAGCAGCAACCCCATTTATGCATGTTCAGGTGAGTGCAGCCAACCCCTCCTTGTTTCATATATATATATATATATATATATATATATATATATATATAAATATATCTTATATATAACGTCATAACGTAATAATGTAGAAAGGCCATTAGGCCTGAATTTGTGGGAGGAGTAAGTCCCCTACTTAAACTCTCAGCCCCTACTCACCTCTGCCGTTCCAGTTGATTGTCTATCCCCATAGCAACCAGCACTTCCGGTCCGAGCTTCCCTCCAAACAGCTTCAGTCTCCTGCAGCAAGAGGTGTCCAGCGGAATCCTCCGTCCGTTCTGCGGCCCTGCCACCCGTCTTCCTCCCGGTCGCAGTACCTGGCTTCCGGTCACGAGACCGGCACGCCCACGTAAGCTAGTGAGGGAAATAGCGTTCGGCTATTTCCCTCCGTTCGGGCCTAAAAACGTAGGGGTAGGCTCTCTTTTTTCCTTACATGTATTCTTACTCGTTCATGCATTTCAGCGTTCACGCCACTAAAAGTAGACAAACGCCCGCTATACTTACGTATCATTGGGGCCTTCGTACGCTCAAAACTGCCGAACCATGTATAGGCATAACTCTGGTGCTAATCGTTATATTTCTGTGTTACCTTTCGGTCATATGCACGAACCATGTACCTATTTACTTACCCGTTCGTGCATCTTAAGCGATTGATGTAAATCCTGTTTACCCCTTGCATACTTTCCTAATTCATGATTTTGCTATTCGTGCGGAATTAAACGAACGCACATTATACTTTACCTAAACAGGTCCCTCGTACGGCTAAATCTACCGATCCCGTTCTAATAATGCAAGCATTTCATTTATTTATTATTTAACTGTTTATACCTACCTGTCAGTATGAGTTATTAAATCCATTTAAAAAACTACAACCTTTTACTAAACTGTGTTTGACGGTTTAATTATGTTTAACCCCTTAAGGACACATGACATGTGTGACATGTCATGATTCCCTTTTATTCCAGAAGTTTGGTCCTTAAGGGGTTAAAACATTAAAACTCCAGCCATTTTATACTAGTAATCGGTTCTTTTCCTACACCTAAGTGGTTAGTAAACTATGTTTAAACGGTCATTTATCATTTAAAATAGATTCCTCCTGACACCAAACTAAAAAGGACAGAATTCTTTAATTCCACGCCAACCCTGTACAAACACTACATGCATATATTAATTATTAACACGATCTTCTAGGGCAATACTGGCAAAACCCTACATTTTTATTTATTACGTTTTCTCCTTAAAGTTACGCAGTCATTAATCCTGCCTCGGTTACATTTCTTTGGCTTCACAGATTGCCTCGGTTTCTTGCATTTCTGCTTAAAGTTAACAAATTCAATTTATTTTTTTTACAAACCCAGGTATAGTATCTACTCACTTTGGTTTCATCCATGTCTATGCCTCAATACAACACACACTTTAGACTTGTCACAGTAAAACAGTCACAGCCTTCGCTAATTATTAAATATTCAATGGGTTTAATCCATAGCTCCAGAATTATTCTAGGCCTCCACCGGTTTCTACGCATAAAACCAGTTACGCTCATCCTAGTACCTGTACTACAAATCAAGATATAGTTCTCTACTCATTACAGAACCTTTTCATACAAGACCTAACGCGGTCTCGATTCATTACAACTGACTCACGGTCCTACGCCCTCGGTGTGTTAATTCTTTACATTTTTCTACCCAGGCCTACAGTCATACTGCCACCAGGCAAGAAAACACCCAACCTACCTAACCCAGTACTCAGCCATACTACCAGGTACTTACGTCCTTACTCATGTACGGCAATCACTACCCCAAGGCCTCAATCAGCCTCTCTCCATAACATAAACTCGTCCCAGTCTTGGACTAACCATTCAGATCCCTCAATTCAGGATCTCATGTTGCGCTCCTAACAGCCAACCCTCACTACAAAGCATACGCCACCACGCTACGCATAAATACATCAACATCTGTCTTAATCCTTAGGCTTCTTCTACGAGGAAAGCAGCAGATAAGACTCGCTACATTAAAATACTAGAAGGTTCCAGTTCTCGATTACAACCTCTTCAAGGTTAGTATCCACACATTACACCAGAATTCCCAGTCAACCTTAAGTATACAAGTATACCGCCCTAGCTCACCCTATTAGAAAATCCGGTCCTGCGAGGCCATCTGCCACCTCAACACGGAGGTATGGCCCCATGCCCAAATCATAGTTATACGCCTCGTCCGCCCTACTACAGGGCTATAGTAAGGGCCTCACCTGTCACGGCCACACGTTTTGAATCTCTTTACAGTCACCGAGAGGCCAACACCCCGACACCACGTCTGTGGCCACGATTTTCCGAAGCCAAATCATAGGTAGAGCCTCTCACCGCCACTTGGCATTAGCAGGGCCTCACCTATCACCAATTTCACAGCTAAGTTTTTCGCTTCGGCACTAGCATTACAGTCCAGTTCTTCTAAAAATACCCCCCCTCGTATCCCTCCCGGTTCCCCTATTCCCCTTCTAATATCTAGCTCACTAAATCATTTTTAAAATGTCCCAAGAACCAACCCCCATCGAAGAGTTGCCAGAAGAGATCCCGTGTACGCCCATCAGACCAGAGTCTCCAGGCGAATCTCTCACCCCCTCAACTCCCACGTCCTTGAGAGCATGGACTATTCCTAAAATTACGGCCAAGCTTAGGCTCAGGGGAATCCCCTTTCCAGCTATGGCTAGAAAGGCAGAACTTTACAGACTGCTCACCTACCAGGCCCCTGAGTCTAGGCCAAGCACTAGCTCTCAAGGACAGCCACCAAGCGCTGGCACGGCCACCCAGGATACCCTAGCAGCAATCTTGGCCAACTTGCAGACATTAAATAAGGTGGAGAGCACCATCGCCTCCCCAGGTAATACCCCGGGCCTCCCAGTCTCCACCCCGGCTGTCCCCGCTGCACCACCATGCCCCCCCATACTCCCCTCTCCAGCACCAGCCACAGCTATATCACCTTTCGAGTCACCAGCTCACTCCGTCCCAGACTCCATCAGGAAAGAAATCCTAGATGGGAAGGACGTGTGTCTGGTGTCTCTGCTCATAGCATCCCAAGACATACTGGAGAGCAGGACATACAATTACGGGGACATCTCAGTGGTGCTTAAGACTAGAGACCCCAGGCTTAACAAGAAAACTATCCATCCCCCAGTTCGTGAGAGCCTTCAGGATATACCGTGACATCATCTGCACGGTGTATCCCCACAGAAGAGAGGAGTTAGACCAAGGTGGTGGATCTAGGCATCAAGTACGGGGGCTCCTCTTTCTACAACTACCATAAGTCAGTATCAGCGAAGGCGGCGACCCATCTGAAACAGTTCAATGTCAGAATTAATTGGTGTCAGATGGATACAGAACTATTCTGTCGCCACTTCGCTGGTCTCAGGCTCCCGTCTTGCGCCGTATGTAACTCTACATCACATACGGCGGACTTATGTCCTTCCGAAGCAGATCCTACCACCTCCACTCCCACCCCTCATCCCACTTTCACCCCTCACAACAAACCAGCCGGTGGTCTACATGACAAGCTGGGTAGGCCCATCTCCTTTTTAGGCAAGGCGCAGGTGTGCAATAATTTCAACGCAGGCTCCTGCATGACGACAACCAGTTTTTTTACCTTAGGTCACACCCTAGCAGGCACTTGGTGGAATATCTAACCACTGGGTTCACACAGGGTTTTCTCACGGTTATTGGAGCCATCCCCACAGGCACACTGGAATGTCCCAATCTTTTGTCAGCATGCCAAGATCCAGTTTCCACAGACACTCTCCTTTCCTCTGAAATTGCCAATGGTTTCATGATCGGCCCCTTCACCTACTCACCGTTTTCCTCCTGGCACACTAACCCCATTGGTGTTGCAGTACACAAATATTCTAATAAAAAACGGCTAATTATTGATTTATCGGCACCGCACTCCTCTTTTGTTCCCAGCATAAACGCACTCATACCCGCAGACAAATTCTCACTTCAGTATGTAACAATTGACGACGCCATACAGTCCATCATCTCATCTGGTAGTCGCCCCTGGCTCAGCAAAACGGACATCACAAATGCTTTTAAATTATTACCCATGCACCCCTCACTCTGGCACTTGCACGGTGTTAAATTGCGAGAAAAGTACTACTTCTCCACATGACTCACTTTCGGCTCTTGAAGCAGCCCCAAACTATTCGATATTTTCGCTGAGACACTATGCTGGCTGCTACTGAACGTCCTCAGGTGTCACTCCGTTATCCATTACTTAGACGACTTCTTACTGATAGAGCCAGGGGCACAAACACCCACCGCTATCAGCAGTACTACAGCACTTTTTTCCACACTTGGTGTACCATTATCTCCATCAAAAACAATCGGCCCCACAACTAAATTAACCTTTTTAGGGATAGAGCTAGACTCTGTTACCCTCCGAGCTGGCCTTCCCCACGACAAACTGATCCGCTTGAGAGGGAAGATAGACATGTTCCTGCGGAATGATGTTTGCACCAGAAGGGAACTTCAGTCCCTTCTGAGATCCCTTAACTTCGCCATGCGCATCATCCCGAAGGGAAGGTCTTTTATATCCAGGCTTCTTAGCCTGCTCCACGGGGTACAGGACTATTGCCCAGTTTCATTGGACCCCCACGCCAAGGCTGACTTAGCTATGTGGGGGAAGATTTTGGCAGATTGGAACGGTATCTCCATGTTTATCCCCCCTCTCTCCATTTCTTCACCCATCATTCACACAGACGCTGCAGCCAACACTGGTTTCGCTGCTATCTTTGGGAACCACTGGTTCAGGGGTCACTGGCCCGCTGAGACGGATGCCTTGCCAGGATTCAGGGAGACCTTAGCCCTATTCGAAATCTATCCCATTGTGGTGGCCACACACACCTGGGGTCATCTCTGGTCCGGCAAGGCAGTAAAACGCTACTCTGACAACTCGGCGGCTTGCGAAATCATTAACAAGGGGCGCTCATCGTCCCTGACCATAATGCGGCTGATTCGCAAGCTGACCTGGCTGGCAGCAACCGTCCAGCTTCACTTAGTTTGTTTTCAAATCTCGGGTATCCACAACACGACTGTTGATGCTCTTTCTCGCTCTCAATTCCAGGTATTCTCCCAGGCACTCCCTCCGGCTCACCACCAGCCATCCAGGACACCACGATTTCACGAACTAATCCTGGATTGAGCACACTAATGCATCACGCTAGGACTCTCACTCACCAAGCACTATCACCTAGCACAGCTATCTCATACAATAGGGCACTTACCATATTTAACAAATTCACTACAGAATTCGGTTTACAAGGCGACTTTTCTACACAAACCATGGTGGCTTTTGCCTTTTTCTGCCACTTACATCTTAAACTTTCTCACAACACCATTAAACGTTACCTCACCGGGGTTTAGCACCATAGCCTCACCAATTTTCTTAACAACACCCCCTTCTTGTCATCATATCCCATTAAAAAGGTCTTGAAAGGTATATTAAAGGTTTCAGATCCACTCACCACCACTAGACTACCTATAGATGGGCCTATCTTTAGGTCACTAAGCAATCTCCTTGATGAATCCCCGTTCGATCCCAACACAAACCTGGTGATCAAATCGGCTATTTATCTTGCTTTCTAAAGTTTTCTCAGACCCAGAGAGTTCACCGTTGTTTGTCAAGGAGATATCACGCACAGCCCAAAAACATCACACCTAACAAAGGTGGAGGATCACTACCTACTTACCATCCGATCAACTAAAACTAATCTTTCACAACACCCCACCATAATTCATCTCTTCCCTACCGATAATGCCTGGTGTCCGGTCAAGGCGCTAGACCACCTACGGTCAACCCATCACGCGCACTTACCAGACTCTCCGCTCTTATCACTACAAGGGCACCCGCTCACCACGGCTAAATTCACGACACACGTCAGAACACTACTAGCTAAACTGTGTTACAATCCGGCTTCATTCTCCGGGCACTCCTTCCGCATAGGAGCCGCTTCATCAGCCTCTAGCACAAACACCCAGGTCCACATCATCAAGAGACTGGGTCGTTGGAAATCCTCCATAAACCATACATATATACCACGACCGGAGAAAGAGCTTCGTCAAGCTTTCAGGAACTTTGTTATGTAAAAAGGCAATAAAGTGTGTATTTTCTCGAACTTCTCTTTTGCCCTCTTTTATTTACAGGCCCACTCGTACGTTGGTTTCGGCACACCACAAACAACTTTGCCCTTTCAGATACTATCCATTACGTATTAAATTCCGAGCACAAGTAGAAAGGCCATTAGGCCTGAATTTGTGGGAGTAGTAAGTCCCCTACTTAAACTCCCAGCCCCTACTCACCTCTGCCGTTCCAGTTGATTGTCCCCACCCACCTACACCCTGTTATCATTACATTCTCCTTGGTGGGCCCTCTTTTATTTACAGGCCCACTCGTACGTTGGTTTCGGCACACCACAACCAACTTTGCCCTTTCAGATACTATCCATTACGTATTAAATTCCGAGCACAAATATATATCTATATATATATATATATATATATATATATATATATATATATATATATATATATATATATACACGTATATATAACGTTATATTAATATATTAATATATTAATATAAAAATACACAGTAAAATTACACACGTGTGTATATATATATAATATATATAATTTTATATATTATGACAAATAAATAATAATTAAAAATAAATAAACTGTAAAAATAATTGTAAAAAAATTATGTATATAAATGTCATTTTATTCACACTGTATTTTGATATAAATATAAATATATATATATATATATATATATATATTTAAATCAAGATACACTTATAATTAAATTAAATTATATATATCTATGTAAAATTTCCCCTTAACGACCAAGGACAAACTAGGAACGTCCAACAAAAAACGGTCGTTAAGGATGTTCGCGACAGGACATTCGCGATAGGAGCCCTGGACCGATGATCTGCAATGGTCGTGGAGGACGGCCAGAGACCCTAGCTGTCCCCTTACAGCAGCTCCGGCCACCCCAGTCCTCCATGGCCATGTGATCACCATGATCACATCACTGCAATAAGAACTGGAATAGGAACTGCCAGCAGTCGGACTGTCTGAGCTGTCAGGCAGTCCCCCAGGCTGCTAAAAAAATAATAAAATAAATATATTATACATATACAGGTGGTCCTGATTTAGCGGTCTGTTTTACCAAGGCTCGCACTTTCGACCAGGCGTTAGTGCAAGCCGTCATGGGGATTCCCTGCTCTGGTGCGTATGTATATGTTCGGGAATTCCTCAAATCTATGTTGGGGAAATTTCCTCGAACATAGATGAACGCACGAGAGCAAGGAATCCCTCAAATCTATGTTCGGGGAAATTTCCCTGAACATAGATTAGAGGGATTCCCTGCTCTAGTGCATACGTCTATGTTCGGGGATGTTTACCCGAACATAGACAAATGCACCAAAGCAGGGAATCCCTTAACTCCTCACTTACAGACCGATTTGTTCTACGACCAGGTCATAGGAAGGGAACCCAGTCGATAAGTGAGGAGTGTCTGTATTATATATGTGTAATATATTATAAAATAATTAAATAATGTTATAATATATTATGCATATACAATGAATCTATATGATTTCATTATAAGTGTACTTTGATACATATCTCAACATACACTTATGACACTTATGACATTATATATGCATAAGATATTATAAAATGATTTAATTGTAATATATTATACATATATAGGAAATAAAAGTGTGTGTATATTATATATATATATATATATATATATATATATATATATATATATATATATATATATATTCAAAGAAAAAATCAGAGCACTCCAAAAGGACTTCTTATTCAGTGTTTACTGTGACAAAGGTTACATCAAATCATCAAATCGACGTTTCGACCCCTTAGGGTCTTTTTCAAGATCAAATAATGTGTGTGAAAACAAAGTTTAAATAGCAAAACATTAATGAGCAACTCACCAATCTCGTGTGTGCGGCTACTCGAACCCAGAAGTGTTACACCCCTTCACGTGACTCATACGACGTCCGTGCGTGTATACGTCATGGTTGCTAAGAGATGGAGTATCAACTCCGTGAAAATGACCGTGCGGTTGCTAAGCGATGGAGTGTAAACTCCGTGGGTGAACAGTGAGTATACCGGAAAGCCCGTGCATCGAAACATATAGTGCAGGACAAATTACGAGATCCCACAAGGAGATCATAACGTGTTGTATAAAAACAAATGAATATGAGCACATATTCAAACGGAGGATTTCTGGTATGTTAAAAGATGTCATGTCCGGCCAGATGCCGAAAAAACAATCTACCTGTGACAAAGTGATCTAAATGTGTGTGTGAAGGAACGTGAACATAAAAAAACCAAAAATGTATATATAGAAAAAACGATCGAAAACGATCTAAATTATTACTCCAACGAGAAACTTACTGGATACACCGTTTAGACACTGTCACCCCAAAGGGACTAAATGAATACATCTCATTCACTATGTTTTTATGAGTGCAATCTGGTAGCCGTATTTTGTCCTTCAGATATTGATATTTAACCTTGGTTTCTCAGTCACCTATTACCTTTGACCTAATTGGATAATATTGTATAACATACATCTTTTTATTTTCTTAATATCCTAATGTTTACATTTTTGTCATCGATTACGATCAGCCTTAGTGGTATGTTATTGAGGCTCTTTGCCGTATATCGTTTTTTCTATATATACATTTTTGGTTTTTTTATGTTCACGTTCTCACACACACATTTAGATCACTTTGTCACAGGTAGATTGTTTTTTCGGCATCTGGCCGGACATGACATCTTTTAACATACCAGAAATCCTCCGTTTGAATATGTGCTCATATTCATTTGTTTTTATACAACACGTTATGATCTCCTTGTGGGATCTCGTAATTTGTCCTGCACTATATGTTTCGATGCACGGGCTTTCCGGTATACTCACTGTTCACCCACGGAGTTTACACTCCATCGCTTAGCAACCGCACGGTCATTTTCACGGAGTTGATACTCCATCTCTTAGCAACCATGACGTATACACGCACGGACGTCGTATGAGTCACGTGAAGGGGTTTAACACTTTCGGGTTCGAGTAGCCGCACACACGAGATTGGTGAGTTGCTCATTAATGTTTTGCTATTTAAACTTTGTTTTCACACACATTATTTGATCTTGAAAAAGACCCTAAGGGGTCGAAACGTCGATTTGATGATTTGATGTAACCTTTGTCACAGTAAACACTGAATAAGAAGTCCTTTTGGAGTGCTCTGATTTTTTCTTTGAATATATACCTTGGACGCCGGTAGCACCAAAGGCAGGAATTTTCTATAGTCATTTAAGGGTGAGTGCCCAATTCATATTTTTTCTATATATATATATATATATATATATATTTTTTTTTTTTATATTATCACCTGGATTTTTGAAGGTAAAATTGCTCACGGTGTTTTCTTATGCTAGCCCTTACTTATAGGATTATGACAAGGTTGTCTCTCTGTATATATGTATATTGCTTCTAATCAGCTTTTACATAGTGGATTATAATAGGTAGTCCGAGTAGACACAGATTAGTGCAGAGTATATTTTGCTCTATGTTGACACATTGCCTGAGTGGGTTTTATCCATATCTGGCGCTATAATCCGTGATGTGAGTCTTTGAGAATCTGATGCTTGTATTTTACGGATTATTTGGATACACAGTTTACTGATATGCTTTAGGCAATATATCTCTATTGATGTTGTGCCAAATTTACTTTCTATTTGTTTCCATATTTCTGTTTGTTGTCTATTTTATACGTTTTTTATATATTTTTTATTTTTTTATTTTTCTTTAACAATATAATCTAAATCTGCTGTTTTTTGGTACATATTAGGATTTATTCCATTATTTTGTATCTTGTATGTTTATGCATATTTGGCTTTCTATAGCATTCTGTTTTTTTAAACATTCTATCTCTATTTTGTTCTCCCCCGGTCACTTTTGTAGTTAGTCGTTATATGATTGCAGGTTATCTACTCTACCACCGATAGTTCCGTGTAAGCACGGTATTGTTTGGATATATATGTTTATTGCATACAAGTTTCTCCATATGCCTAGCCATTGTTCCTTTGGTTAAAATATTATTTTTTTTGTACTGTAGATAGCTTGTTATATTTAATTTAAATATTATGGTTGTGCTTGAAGACATCAAGGTTTAAGATTACCTCTAGCCTGTCTACATTCGTTTTCGCTGTGATTAAACAGTAAATTAGTATACTTTACCCATGATAAACATAATGGCTTCTTTTAGGTTGCTTAAGTATGATACACACAGGATTCTGTTGTGATCATGTCTCGGATAAAATAATAATAATAATAATAATGAGCACTATGTATTTTTTTATTTTTATATATTCGTGGTATATTTTATGTATACATTTTGTATTTAATTTGTGTGTAAACTGTATCAATATACTATGTCACTCTAGGGCATAACACATGTTCACTCACCACTTTATTGTGTGACACTTCAGCCAAGTTATGTTAGTCACGTATGCACACTTGTTTTTTGCACTTCACCTCTATTCCCTAGTCGTGGCTTGTTTATAGTATAATTGCTATATACAGAATAATATGATGATGTTCCAGGTTTTTTACTGATGGAACAAACTCAATCCTCCTGCACAGTTTCACTCTATACCGCACGGTTCTCTTTTTATCATACACAGGATTTACTTCCTGCATGTTTTGTATCTTGGTAACAATGGCAACCACTAACCTATCCGCGGTACGTCAACATGTGATGACGTCACCGGCGGCCTTAACAAACTTCTGGGTGGTAACGGATAGAGAGTGATTACACTGCTTTGATTGGTAAGTGTGGCAAACCTAGCCACTTCTGGACTGTAATATAGAAAGGTTGTCTGTACTATGTGCTGTGTGTATTCTGCTATGTAGCCTGTGTGGTAGATGTAAATGTACTGTGTATCTATGCTATGGTAATTCGCATGCTGACAGCCGTAAGCTACCAGCATGCAAGTACTTCGTTCGACGAACAGCGGCTATCCGGGCTGTTCGTGGAACGAATGCGGGCTCCCCTGATAGACCACACACTTAGGAGCGTGTAGCACTCGTTAACCGATTGCAACAATGTTGCAATCGGTAATTAGAAGCTCTCCTAGGTGGCCGTCGTTCGGCTACCGACCATGCGGCGGTCGGCCATCTTGGATTCGCTATTCTTCAGCGGTGTTTGGTCGTCGAGCGCCTGGAACTGAAAACGGCTACTCGACGACACGAACACCGCTGGACTTCCAGACCGTTCGGAAGCCCGGTATTCGGTAGAATCGTTCCCCCAAGTATAATCGACAGTTTGAGGGGAACTTCGATGTAAACTGTATTTGTTGCGGCGTTCGGTCATTTCAGCTGGGATCTGAGCGGTATTCACACAAAATATGCGCTCGGACCCCAGCTATCTACCGAACGTTCGGTTAGTTAAATGTACCGTATAAAACTTATAAAACGGATTTTAAGGTGAATTGTCAGTTTTGCTACACGAGGGGATAATCCACTTAATCGTCCATTTTAGTGGGAGTATCCCTCTCATGTAGCAATGTACCCTGGGAGAATTACACTGTATTATGGGAGAAATCCCCTGAAACTTCTGTCAGGAAACCCCTTGCATGGGGAACTGTATAAATATACAAGCCTGTGAATAAAGCCAGTTAGTTGACTCCCAAACTGTGTTTCGTCCGGTTATTGGGAGGATTGGGATATTGCCTTACTTTTCAGTGCTGACTGTGGATTTACCTATGATACCAGCGGAGATCGTGGACTCTAATACTACCCTCCGCTACAATTGGTGGCAAGCGACGGGATCCAACCTTACAGCCGAAAAGCGCAATTCGGGCAATTATAACTGCCAAAGAAGAAAAGGGAATGGCAAGCAGAATACGGCGAAAGAACTGACTACCGAAGTGAATGGAGACAGATTATTCTAAGCTGAAGAGACAAACGTTAAAGGAACTATTGGAAGCCAGGGGCAAGATAGCCAGCAGCAAACCCAAGGCTGTAATAATTGCCGAGCTGATGGAGGGAGACCGAGCCCGTAGCACTACACCCCCAGCAGTCATGGAAGAAACTCTCTACCAGAGGGAAATGAGGACCAGGCTGGAATTTTTGCCTCAGCCTATATCGGAGGCCATGATGAACCTGGTGATGGCGAATGTACAGGAGTACGTAATGGCACACAGCCCACAACATACCTTGTCTCGCGCAGAGTCGTCAACCGGGTCCCTCTACAACCAGGTAAAACCCAAAATTCCTTACCATGCCTTCAAAGTATTTTGTGAGGAAAAGGATGGAATTGATGGGTACTTGCAGGACTTTGAGAGACTATGTGATTTACATGACCTAGAGCGGACTGTATGGGTGCCACTGCTGGCAGGCAAGCTAGCAGGTCGGGCAGCCGAAGCATACCGCGCTGTGCCCAGCGAGGACAGCAAGGATTATGAGAAGGTGAAGCAAGCAATATTAGCAAGGTATGCCATTACCCCAGAGGCATACCGGCGCAAGTTCCGAAACCTGCGCAAACCAGAGAGAGATTCTCACACCGAATGGGCCCACAAACTAGACCAGGCCTCCCAAGGGTGGATACAGGCCAGCCAAGCCACCACCATGGAAGGATTACGTCAGTTGATGTTGCTAGAGCAGTTTTTTAATGGATTGTCCCCAGAAACACAAGAATGGGTGCGGGACAGGAAACCCCTCACCCTAACTGAAGCAGCTAGGTTGGCCGACCAACACTTTGATGCACGGAGACACCATGGACCTGTAGCCAAAAGTTACCCTAGACCCTCGGGACTACCCAGCACTATACCCCCTCCAACCCACACAACCTCCCCATTTCGGCCTTCTCAAGGGAATCTAACCCCACCCTCCAGGTACAACGGGCGTGCCAACATCCAATGCCACTTCTGCAAACAGTGGGGGCATATGGCCCACGAATGTACCCAAAACCGTGGCAAGCCCGCCTGGAATCAAGGGCGCCCAAACCCAGCACCCAGAGCGGCGGCCCATCACTATCAAAGGGAACCGGCCGCCCAAAAATTGTGGAGTGTTCACGCAGAGGAACCCCTGGGCATTTTACATGAAGTGATGTCCGTCCGGGCCACTGACAACCGGCAGCATCACCGACAGCTGGTAACCCTGGAGGGGAAGGAGGTTCAGGGGCTGCGATATTCGGGAGCTACCTTACCCTGGTAGCACCCCATTTGGTATCTGATGTAGCCCACACTGGCGGATCTGTGGCAGTACGAGTGGCAGGGGGGGCAGTATACCGACTACCCACTGCTAAAGTACACTTAACTTGGGGTGTGGGAGAGGGAACAGTAGAAGTGGGATTGATGCAGAATTTACCCGCAGATGTCGTACTGGGGAACGATTTGGGCCAGATGACTTCTGCTTTTGTTCCACAGGCTCCCTACCAGGAAGCCCATTCCGTCACCACACGGCAACAAGCTCGCACCACGGCTCCACCAACACACTCTGAGGCTCAGGTAAGAGACCAAGACCCCCACCCGACACGCATGTCCTGGGATACCCCAGCTCAGTTTGAAGCCGAGGTGAAGTCAGATCCCACACAACAGGTGTACAGAGACAGGGTACGCACTGACCAGGGGGGGCTAGAGGGGGAGCGGTACACTTGGGAAAAAGGACTACTTTACCGCATTGCTGAACGGGAAGTAGGAGGGTCAGTTACAGTGACCACCAAACAGTTAGTGGTACCCCAGAAATACCGTCCAGAGCTACTTAGGATTGCTCACGATATCCCCTTGTCTGGACATCTAGGGATGACCCGTACCCGATATAGGTTAACCCATGCATTTTTCTGGCCAGGGATTTCTAAAGATGTGAGGCAATACTGCACATCCTGTGATATATGCCAGCGAGTAGGCAAGAGGGGTGACCGTCATAAAGCTAAATTGTGTCCCTCCCTATTATTTCCGAACCCTTCAGTAGGGTGGCCGTTGACATAGTGGGACCCTTACCCAAACCCAGTCCCTCGGGCAAACGGTTCATCCTAACGGTAGTAGACTATGCCACCCGATACCCCGAGGCCGTAGCCCTCACTAATATCCATGCAGAGACAGTGGCCGAGGCCTTAATGAAGATATTTTCCCGGGTAGGGTTTCCCCAGCAAATAATCTCTGATAGGGGCACCCAATTTACCGCCGAGGTCACCCAGCAGTTATGGAAAATATGCGGCATTAAGCCCATAGTTAATTCAGCCTATCACCCCCAGTCCAATGGGCTATGCGAAAGGTTTAACGGTACGCTGAAGCAAATGCTCCGTACGTTTGGAGAAGCCCACAAGGACTGGGAGCGGTTTTTACCCCACCTGCTCTTCGCATATAGGGAGGTACCTCAAGAATCGACAGGGTTTTCCCCTTTCGAATTGCTGTTCGGTAGGAGGGTACGGGGCCCGTTAGACCTCATTAGGGAGCATTGGGAGGGAGAAGATAGCCCAGGGGGAACCCCTATCGTATCTTACGTATTGGAGTTCCGGGACCGTCTGGAGGCACTGACTCAGACTGTACGCATGAACCTCCAGGCGGCCCAGCAGCGCCAGCGCCGCTGGTACGATAGGGGAGCCAGGGACCGCAGCTTTCAAGTGGGGCAGAAGGTTTTGATTTTAAAACCCGTTCGCACAGACAAGCTGCAGGCCATCTGGCAAGGCCCATACCAGGTGGTGGAACAGAGATGTGACACCACCTATGTGATTGGCCCCTGCTCAGGGGTAGGGAAGAGACGCATGCTCCATGTAAACATGCTCAAACCCTACCATGAGAGGATAGAGGACGTGGCGGCAATATGCGCCTCGGCCTCGGAGGATCAGGAGAACCTTCCCCTCCATGACCTATTAGAACCCAAGGAACAGATAGAGCCGTCCCGGGGGGTTCAGCTGGGGGAGCGGCTAAGTCCTCAGGAGCGTGCCCAGGTACAGGAGCTGATCGTAGCTAAAGGGGCTACCTTCTCCAATTTGCCTGGGTACACTCCACTAGCCACCCACCGAGTCGAAACCCCGGGGCAGCTACCTATGTGACAGGCTCCATATCGGGTCCCTGAATCAGTCAGGACACATATGAAGACTGAGCTGGACGAAATGTTGCAGCTAGGGATTATCAAACCTTCCGATAGCCCCTGGGCATCACCGGTAGTGCTGGTGCCTAAGAAGGACGGCACGACGCGCTTCTGTGTTGACTAACGGAGGCTCAATGACAAGACAGTGTCTGATGCCTACCCGATGCCTCGGATCGACGAGCTGCTGGATAAGATGGCCCGTGGCCAGTATCTCACTACCATAGATTTGTGTAAGGGGTACTGGCAAATCCCACTAGCCGATGATGCCATCCCCAAGTCGGCCTTTGTCACCCCGTTTGGCCTGTACCAATTTCGGGTCATGCCATTCGGGATGAAAAACGCTCCGGCAACCTTTCAGCGGATGGTAGATCGGCTACTGGACGGTTTCCAAGATTATGCATGTGCGTACTTAGACGACATTGCCATATTTAGCCAGACCTGGGAGGAACACTTACAACACATAGGGGCCATCCTAGATCGTATTGGAGAGGCAGGGCTAACCCTGAAACCCAGCAAGTGTCATATAGGGATGGCAGAGGTGCAGTACTTGGGCCACCGGGTGGGGTGTGGGCAGCAGAAACCCGAGCCAGCTAAAATTGAAGCCGTAGCCAAATGGCCCACCCCCAGGACCAAAACCCAAGTTGGTCCGCAGGGTACTATAGAAAATTTGTGCCCAATTACAGTGCCCTGGCCAAACCCCTGACTGACTTGACCCGCAAGAACCTTCCTCGACAGGTTGTCTGGGCCCCAGAGTGTGAGCAGGCATTCCAACAACTCAAAACTGCTCTAACTAATGCTCCTGTACTTGCCGCTCCTGATCCAACTAAAAGATTTCTTGTCCACACAGACGCTTCAATGTTTGGATTGGGAGCAGTGCTGAGCCAAGTGGGAGCCGATGTCGGAGAACATCCCGTAGCTTACTTGAGCCGAAAGTTGCTACCCCGAGAAGTAAGCTACGCCGCCATTGAAAAAGAATGCCTGGCCGTGGTGTGGGCTCTCAAAAAGTTACAGCCGTATCTGTATGGACAACCTTTTTCCCTACTCACAGATCACAACCCGTTGGTGTGGCTGAACCGTGTGGCTGGGGACAATGCCAGGCTGTTGCGCTGGAGTTTGGCGCTGCAGCCCTTTGACTTTACGATCCATTATCGCCCAGGGAAGCAAAACGGTAACGCCGACGGGTTATCTAGACAGACTGAACTTGAAAAGTGATCTGTGAGTACTCTCCCGGACATCCCCAAGCCGATCCGTTGGGATCAGACTGTGTATGCCGTCTTGGTTCTGGGGGAGCATTGTGGCAAACCTAGCCACTTCTGGACTGTAATATAGAAAGGTTGTCTGTACTATGTGCTGTGTGTATTCTGCTATGTAGCCTGTGTGGTAGATGTAAATGTACTGTGTATCTATGCTATGGTAATTCGCATGCTGGCAGCCGTAAGCTACCAGCATGCAAGTACTTGAAAAAGACCCAGCAGGGTCGAAACGTCAATTTTTTTGCTGTATGTTTATTCTACACTATATTCCACTTTAAAAGTCCTGAGTGTGCATCCTGGATTTTTTTATATATATTATACACACACCCAGACAGACACGTATAATGTGTGTGTGTGTGTGTGTGTGTATATATATATATATATATCTGTTATCCTGAAGAAGGCTCCAGATGTGAGCCGAAACGTTGATGTATATATTTATTTATTTTTTTGTATATGAATTAAAAGTTAAATTTTACTTTACAAAGACCCTGGAGTGCATTCCGTTTTTTTTGGATACATATATATATACCCACACACACATAATACACACACATAATATGTGTCTATATATATATGTGTGTGTGTGTATATATATACATATATATATATAATATATACACACACATGTATTTTATATATATATATAAAATGTTATATATATATATATATATATATATATATATATATATATATATATAAAAAATTAAAAACCAAAACATTTATACAAAAACAAATAAAACCGCTAAACAGCGTTTGTGACTAAGTGGCTACAACAAAAGACTGGAAAAACCCCATTTGGAATACCCTGGGTTGTCTACATTTGAAAATGGTATGCCATGGTGGGGTTATTGTTATACTTGGGAGACTTCGTTGAACACAAATATGAGTGTTCTAAATCAGTAAAATGTATTCCGACGATGAATGCAAAAAACAAAGAAAAATGCAAACTTTGGCCAGCGTTTGTGACTAAGTGGCTACTACAAAAGACTGGACATACCCCATTTTGAATACCCTGGGTTGTCTACTTTTACAAATGGTATGCCATGATGGGGTTAATTTTAATTCCTGGGCTGCTATGTGGTCTCAAAGGCAACATATGCCCAGCAAACCAATCTGGCAAATTTAAATGTGCAAACATGGAAAAGGGGGAAAGCCCTACATTTGACCCCTGTAAGTTTGCAAAAGCCCATAAAACCTGTACATTGGGGGCACTGTTGTACTCGGGAGATGTTGCTGAACACGTATCAATTAAACTGTTAATAGCTCCCTGTGACGAAGTGCCCTTCGCCACTTTGTCCTGGAGAGGCCTGATTGCCTGCCTCCTCCCCTGCGACTATGGCCCTGGAAGATTGGGCCCTTCAAAAACAGTATTCGGCCCTAACAGAGTGCATGTCACTCATTCTGGCCCTTTAAACACAGTGGGGCCATTCGGTGCTTGCCCTGTGTGAGCGGTGATACCCCAGATAGCTATGCCATGGAGCCTATTCATATAATGAAAGACTATGGGAAAGACTTTAGCTCCATGGCAATTGAACTGTGTGAATAGGATCTGCACGCTATTCGGTAGTTTTGTGCGCTCAGATCCCAGCTATCTGGGGATATGTGAAATGTCTGTGTGTTATGTGTAAAAGGGGACTTTATGTATTTTAAAGTGTTTTATGTCTTTTTGCAACCATGTGCTCAATGGAGTCTGTCTCTGGCCTGGGAGGTAATTGGATTACTTCTCCAGGAGAGAGGGCTCTGTAAAACCGGTCTGAGCCGGAAAGCCATGCTTCATTTAGTCACAAAGGACTTTCCCTTAACTTTTGAAGCCCTGGTCTGATTCGTGCCATTTTTTAATATGTTGTTCCCCTGAATGGATTGATTATAAAAATGTAAGTTTTATTCATGTACTATGTAAAATCATAAAGTTATAAAAATGTATAAAAATGTGTAAGTTGTAGCTTGGAGATAATTGAGTAGATATAGAAGGAAACTCAATTATCTCCCAAGCAGAGGGGAGGGAAACTGTGGGCTGTACTATTATGTTATTGGTTGTTTTATACCTCCCCCTGGGTGTGTTCTGTTTGTACCTGACTGTAATAAAAACCAGGCTGGGTGTTCCAGTCCTCAGTTCTTCTTGACCCTTCAAAACGTAGCCTCGTCTCGTTATTGGAGGGAATTGCTGTATCACACTGGGGATTGCTACATATGTGCTACATACTCCCTTTAGCTTTAACTACTGACTTCTTGTTCCTGATACGCTCTCCTGGAGGAGAGGTCTTCCCCACACGGTCCTGAATGCTGGAGGTTCATTCCAGGGTGGACGGAAGACGGCGCGGCTCCAGTTAAGCTACGGCGGTTGTGGAGCCTGTGGTGGTTGTGGTGTCCGGTGCGGTGCTTGTGGTCCTCGGCGTAAGCTTGGAAGCGTCCATCAACGGAGGGTACTCGGTCGGAGTACACGGAGCTCCGTTACATTGGTTGGCAGCGGTGGGATGGCTTCCCTAGTGTGAGGAGCAGCATCCTGGGAACACCAAGCAAAACTGGAATATTGGTATAGTCACGTACGGTTTGACGCTATGCTGAAGAGGCGGTTGGCTGTCTACGGGCCCCACCTAACAGAGGAACTTGTACCGAAAGTGAGGAGAGAACTGGCAGAGTATCTGCAGATGGAAGCAGAATATCGGGAAAAGATTGCGAAGTATTCCGTCCCTGCGCCCCAGCAAAAGCGTGAGTTACAGGGGGCTGAAGGTGTCGTCCTTCCCCCCCAGCGGCAGTGTGTACCCCAGGGGGCCGAAGGTGTCGTCCTCCCCCCCAGCGGCAGTGTGAACCTCAGGGAGCCGAAGGTGTCGTCCTTCCTCCCCAGCGGCAGTGTGAACCCCAGGGGGCCGAAGGTGTCGTCATTCCCCCCCAGCGGCAGTGTGTACCCCAGGGAGCTGAGGGTGTCGTCCTTCCTCCCCAGCGGCAGTGTGAACCCCAGGGGTCCGAAGGTGTCGTCCTTCCCCCCCAGCGGCAGTGTGTACCCCAGGGAGCTGAAGGTGTCGTCTGAAGGAATATTAAACAATTAATCTGTCAGTGTTGTATAAAATGAATTATTTTGTAAATGTATTAGCAAGCTCTTTTTGCAGAACCGCTTACAAAACATAACTGAAAGTCACAAGTTGTAACAGGATACGCTTACCCACAATGTACATGTGATATTTTGTAAGAATAGATTATGGAATATTGAACGTAACAGCAGAAACTACTTCCTCTTTTATGTAACCTTTGTGTAACCTATTTGTAACCAATGTATGTGACAAACATAGCATAAATATTGAGACTCTTTGAATAAATGATCAGATGATTATGGAAAGCAGAGAGAGAGTGTGTGTCTGATTAATCGCTTCCATAAATCATCTCTGAATATTCAGCTGACAATCGAGGGTTGGAGAATAGTGACCAGAGGGACCGAGTCACACGAGTAGCAGATTTACCTTTCAGCTTGGTGTCAGAAGTGGGATTGTAGCCAAACCATTTCGGGTGAGTAGTAATTCCTTGTGTCTATCTTGACGCCCTGAATCTATGATCCCCATGGTTTTGTAAGCCTACATCATTTAAGGAAAGGTTATTTATTATATGTGTTTTATGTGACTCAGTTTAAATAAAGGTCCCGTTAAATAGTCTAGTAAGGGAACTAGACAGGATATATATATTTCTAGTAAGTGAACTAAATAGGTCTAGTAAGAGAACTAGACAGTAAGAGACTAAGGTGTCTATAAGTGAATAGACAGGATTTAGTATATAAGTGAATATACTAGGATAAAGAAAAAGTGTACACAGATAAATAGGTTCACCTTGTCCACCCTCTAATTGTCATTAGTTAAGTCTGGTGGTGATTGTGTGTGTGAATAAGTGTTTGAAAGATTTGTCCTAGGAATGGGAAATAACCATGTAAGAATATGAAGTAGTTAAACTCTTTTTGCTTTATTCTTTATGTCACATAGAAGTATAAGTTTATTACTCTGTTTTATTGTAAGTTATTTCACATGGGATCTGTGTGCCTGGTATGATTGTTACTTTAATACCATAAGCCCACTAAATTTTCTGTGAGAGTGGGATAGTGTATTTGCATGATGAGCTCAGTATCATTTCATTAGTATTTTAAAGTTAATTCCCCATATGGGATTAATTGTAAAGAACACCAATCAGCACATCTTCCCTGCCCTGCGTGTTTGTTGCAAAGGATCCATACTGTAAATATGATTTTTGTTTGTAAATAAGAGCAAAATTTACATTTTCAGCGGTCCAACACATGCTTCATTTTGTGCTGTAAGCTAACCTTTTTATTGCTACAGATGCCTTCTGCATATATTTTGTGTCTTCTATGTCTCACATTATATGTGTTCTTTTAAATTGTGGTATATAGCCTGAATCAGAGATCATGGACAAAGGTTTCTACCTGTGTTACTAAGGCTCTTGGAGACTGACCAGTCTAAGGTTTGCCATGCCTTTTAAACATGGTTTAGTATAAATTTTTAAGTCTCTGAGAGTTCTGAAAGATTCGGGTGAAACCATGTCTGTATAATCTGGTCCAGATGTTTCTATAAGATTTAAGTTGATGCAGCATCATCTCAGATTAGTTAATGGAAGTTTTATACAAATATTTGAGTTATGAGCGCGCTATATAAATGGATCCTTTTTTTTTTATATACAATACTATGGTAGATTAAAGTAATGAAGTTAATTAAGAAAAAAATACAATTGGTATACCTTACAATAATATGTTCTGAATACAGCTGTTAACTGTTTATTCTGTGTAAATGGTGACTGTGATAATGTGTTAACTGGAAAGTGGTTTAACTTATATGTTGCTGTGTTGTTTTAAATTATATTTGAATCAGTTTGTCTCAGTCTAGTGCTACTGATAAGAATGCCAGCCAAATAACCTAGCAAATAACTGTTTTATTAGCTGTTGAATACTAGTGTTTGGCCAAGAGTAGTTGGAGTCTCTGTGTTGTGGTCTGATATAGCTATATTGTGTCTACCCGTGTTTCCTAGAAGGGACACAGAGTGTGTAGTTGCGTGCAATGGATGTGTTTTCTGTATTGGCATATCTGCTGGGTACCCATTATGTGTTTCTACTACGTCTGTTTTGTGAAATGTCTGTTTTGTGAGATGAAGTGTAATATTACATTGGATGCTGAATATGAGTTATATGGTTTGAAATAAATTGGTGTGTTATGTGTTTTATGTATTTTATTATCCATGGTGTAGGAGTTTAACTAGCAGAGTGATTTGCATATGATTAACGTAAGCATTTAGTGTTTTTATAAAAGGTGAAATGCTGTCCAGCCGGCTGGAATGAAACCATTGTATGCTATCGCTCCTGGAGCAAGAAAAGCGCTTGTTACATCCCACGTGAAAGGGGCCCCGCAAACTTCTGCTGTTCAAATCGTGGGTCCACGTTTGCATTTGCAAATTGATTAATCCTGAAAGTCATTATTTTACTGATAAAAAGGATTGAATGGACAAGATGTCTCTCCCTCAAAAAGGAGTTCTAATAGGGGAGTATTGTCCAGCTCAGAATTAACTCTACTTTTAAAAGTATATTGCATTGTTTGTGTCAAAATAAGATTCATCTAATATGCCTCATTGATTATGGGGTAATAATTACATGGTATTTTTAATAGAGATTAGACAATTTCTGAAATGTATAAGTGAGGTAATTTTAATCTCCTAAACTACTGTAATATATTTGTATGGGTAAATTGAAAGCATTTTGTAGATCCAGAAGAGGATTAATAAATAATATAATAATCTCACCAGGTGCCAAATTATGCAAAGAGGCTATCCAAAGTATGCACTAATGGTTTAAAACTTTCTTGATAAGCGTATAACATTTAGTTTTGTGGTTAGACTTTTGACACTCAATTTGAAATATGTCCCAACTACATACTTGCACGGCACCAGGTACAGGAAGCAATATGCGTTTTAAAAATTTGCAAGGTCTTAGTGTTTTCAATATATTATAACAATGGCAAAGTACCTAACCGCATGTCTGCATTACGCTCATGACACAGACTGTCAGTATTACAAGCCCTATATGAAGGCTATGCTTTCATTGTCGATGTATATACCCTAAACAACCTTGCTTTATATACACAATTTAACTATCAATTCAACCTTTAAAAGCTTATTAATATTATATCTGTGTGGTACACAAAGAGGGGGTGTGAGTTAGGTAATCCCATCCTGCATATGGAATAAAGGCAGAGGTAGAGGATTTGGTTAAAGGGTCTAACTTTTGTAGAGGCAACAACTTCAGCATTGGTGGAACAACTGTTCTAATTGTGGATAGCAGGGTCACTGTAAAAATGAGTGCCCAAACCCACCCCCACAGATTCCTCAATACCACCCACAGCTTCCAACCTATACCCATACCCAACAACCCCAGCCTAATACACAGATGGTTCATGTTTTTAATATTTTATATAGTTTTAGGTGTTAATACAAGAGTATTGAATTATTCGGGATTATTAAAGTAATTAATTTTGAGTATCAAATCAAGGTTCCAGTTTAGGAACAGAGTTTTATTGGAAATTATCCCCATATGTATATGTTAGTGTTTTAATATTCATCCTAACAAGCATTTCTATAGAGTGAGTGCTTCTCTCATCCGAATAAAGGCATTCCAAAGGGGTATTATGTAAAACTTCATAGAAGACAGATTGCATACAATTTAAGCAAATATAAGAGAAGTACATGTTACACAAATTAAGGGTTTAACCTTAATCTCTCATTTAAGTTTTAGCCTAGGTAATTAATGTATTAATGTTGTATTGATCCTTGTGTTTGTATGATTGTAGAGACCATCCTGGAGTGTTTGTGCCGCCTGATTTCTGGGACTACACACCAATCTCTCTGGCTGACCATGCAATAAGTATTCTGCAATAACATCTGTTTGGTCATTATCCATGCAGGCCGAAGAAACTGAGATACTTATTTATGAGGACGTAAACTTTGCACGCAAGAACCTGGAAAGTCCTGAAGGTGCAGTGCTGTCTAATACCGCTGGTTCTGTAATAACCCTTTCAACCATTGGGGTGTTGCACAGAGCATTGTGGTGAAAATCCAGCAAACAAAAGAAGAACTATGTGGAAGCTGACATTGTCTTGTTGTCAGCCATATTGCTACCCTTAGCCTTTTTATGGAACAAAATGTCTGGTGTCTAAACTGATTTCTTTATACTCTGTGAAAGACTTATTCTATTTTTCTGAACTATGCTGAACTATTTAGCTATTTTTATTTTTGTAGAGTTAGCCAGAGAGAGAGGAAGTGTTAGCTGACCCAGGGATAAATGTACTATGTGTGTTTTTAATATATGTTGAGTGTGCCAAGGATGGATTCCCATGTTTTGAGGAACTGCGTGAGAATATGACTGGTTTTGACTGGACCTTTAGAATAGGGAAATGGTTAAAAGATATAGGACGCAAGGTCCTGGGTGTGCAATAATATATTTGCTATAAGCCCAAGTTCCATTCTGTCTTAAACATCCATTTTCTATATATCTGTCTGCAAAAGTATTAAGTGTTTTTTTTTCTGCTGAGTTTCTGTTTCTTGTAGACCCCATGATTGCTTGGGAATGCCATAATGTGGAAATTTCTCTGTCTTGGGAGAATGTTAACCGATAATATGAGCAATATATCGAGGAAAATTCCAGTTAAAAGATATGTGGAACTCCTCAGAATGGGAAAGCCTCACCTCTAGACAAACCCTTGTTAATCCTCTAAAACCCCACATTCAAACCCTTGGTGATATGATGGCCATAGCAGATCCCACGTTTGAAGATACCGTAGCGCTAGAAACAGGGTATACAGATACAAACCTATGGCTAGAATGGATGAGATATAATGCCCATTCCAATAACAGGTCAAACTGTTATGTATGTGGTAGTGCCAGACCTCATCTAGGAACCCTTACATGTCCCTGATGAGTACTGGGAATGTTTCCTAAGCTTGTTTACAGGTACTACTGTCAATACTATAGGATGTGCAGAATGGAAGAGGGATCACCCTATTAGTGAACCCAAGTTTAAATTAAATGATGCTGTCTCAGTATACCCTGGTAATTATACTTGTTTTCAGGGAAATAATGATGGTAAGGTGGGTAAACCATTTGATAACTTCTCTTCAGGATTCTGCTCCGCCTACAGTAATATTACCTTAGTGAATCAAACACAATCTGTTGGAGATGTTTACTGGATATGTGGAGATATGAAAATACGTTCTAGACTCCCCACCCCCTGGAGACGAGAATGTGCCCCAGCCAAAATAATCATGCCCCTCCATATATTTGGCGACTCTCTCCCTGAAATTAAGGTTGTAACTGATTCCACAAGAAGGAAAAGGGAATCCCAACAAGGTAGTTTCGACCCACATATCTATCTAGATGCCATTGGTATTCAAAGAGGGGTCCCTAATGAATTTAAAGCTAGAGACGAGGTGGCAGCAGGATTTGAATCAATATTTCCCATTATAACAGCTAACAAGAATGTTAACTGGATTAATTATATATATTATAATCAGCAAAGATTTGTAAATTCAACACGAGATGCATTACAAGGTCTTGCTGAACAATTACAGGCTACCTCACAAATTACTTTCCAGAATAGAATGGCCCTTGATATGATTTTAGCAGAAAAGGGAGGAGTTTGTAAACTACTTGACTCCGGTGTTTGTTGTACCTATATTCCAGAGAACACTGGCCCTAATTTTAAAGTAACCCTAGCTATAAAGAAATTGGAAGACCTGTCCATAGAAATGAAAAGGAATTCAGGTATTGATCACCCATGGGCAGATATGTTTAAGTTTGACAGTATCCTAGACTGGCTAAAGAATATTGCAATAATTATTGTTATGGTTCTGGTCCTTGCTCTATTTGTTTATGCTATGTTTAAGATTATTGTATTCTGCATTTACAGACATACACACAAAACTGTTCCTGTAAAATCCCCAGCTTGCTATGATGAGTATCTCCAAATGTACACACATAATCGAAGCAATGGTAAACAAGCTGATACAGATCTATAAGTTTATGGTACTGGTCAGATGCCTAGTCCTATGCTATGGGAATAGTGGCCGAAGACATAATGAAAGACCTGCAGGATTGGCTAGCAATCCTGAATATACCATGGCAGATGGCTAGTTGTCTGACTAGGACTCCTTTAATAGGATATGAGCAATTTTGCTCAAAGAGGGGAAATGAAGGAATATTAAACAATTAATCTGTCAGTGTTGTATAAAATGAATTATTTTGTAAATGTATTAGCAAGCTCTTTTTGCAGAACCGCTTACAAAACATAACTGAAAGTCACAAGTTGTAACAGGATACGCTTACCCACAATGTACATGTGATATTTTGTAAGAATAGATTATGGAATATTGAACGTAACAGCAGAAACTACTTCCTCTTTTATGTAACCTTTGTGTAACCTATTTGTAACCAATGTATGTGACAAACATAGCATAAATATTGAGACTCTTTGAATAAATGATCAGATGATTATGGAAAGCAGAGAGAGAGTGTGTGTCTGATTAATCGCTTCCATAAATCATCTCTGAATATTCAGCTGACAATCGAGGGTTGGAGAATAGTGACCAGAGGGACCGAGTCACACGAGTAGCAGATTTACCTTTCATCGTCCTTCCTCCCCAGCGGCAGTGTGAACCCCAGGGGGCCGAAGGTGTCGTCCTTCCCCCCCAGCAGCAGTGTGAACCCCAGGGGGCAGAAGGTGTCGTCCTTCCCCCCCAGCGGCAGTGTGTACCCCAGGGAGCTGAAGGTGTCGTCCTTCCTCCCCAGCGGCAGTGTGAACCCCAGGGGGCCGAAGGTGTCGTCCTTCCCCCCCAGCGGCAGTGGGTACCCCAGGGAGCTGAAGGTGTCGTCCTTCCTCCCCAGCGGCAGTGTGAACCCCAGGGGGCCGAAGGTGTCATCCTTTTCCACCAGCAGCAGTGTGTACCCCAGGGAGCTGAAGGTGTCGTCCTTCCTCCCCAGCGGCAGTGTGAACCCCAGGGGGCCGAAGGTGTCGTCCTTCCCCCCCAGCGGCAGTGTGTACCCCAGGGAGCTGAAGGTGTCGTCCTTCCTCCCCAGCGGCAGCCTGTGTTTCAGGGAGAGGAGCGCAGCACCCTCTCTCCCCAGCGGCAGCTTACCCTAACAAGGGGAGACACCAATCTCCCAGATGGCGCAGATGGGATCGTGGTCTCTGTGCCTGACCTACAGGGATGCTGGACAGCATGTCCAGATCTCCAACTACCCTCACAGGGACAACAGGAGGAGGGGCCAGGCTATGTGTGACGAGAGCAATCTCGCCACATTGCATTGGAGAAGCCTGGCTGCCCGCCTGCTGCCTTTGGACTATGGCCCTGGGAGATTGGGCCCTTTAAAAACAGTATGCGGCCATACCAGAGTGTATGTCACTCATTCTGGCCCTTTAAATACAGTGGGGTCATTTGGTACTTGCCCTGTGTGAGCTGTGGTAACCCAGATAGCTATGCCATGGAGCCTATTCGTGTGATTAAAGACTTTGGCTCTATGGCGATTAAACTGTATTCGGTTGGTCTGAGTGCCATTCACCTAATAATGTGCACTCAGACCTGAGCTATCTGGGGATATGTGAAATGTCTGTGTGTTATGTGTAAAATGTGACTTTATGTATTTTAAAGTGTTTTATGTTGTTTTGCAACCATGTGGTTAATGGAGTCTGCCTCTAGTCCTGGATAATTGCATTACTTCTCCAATTATCTCCAGGGCAGAAGGGAGGAAACCAGGATGCATTGTGGGGATGTTTTTTCTGCAAGCCAGGGGGAACAAAAGATACTTTTACTAACTTTTGAACCCCTGGTCTGATTCATGCCATTTTTTAATATGTTGTTCCCCTGAATGGATTGATTGAGGATATGTATTTTTATGTGAATGTGATGTATGGTTTTAAAGTTACAGAGTATGTGTGGAAACTGTATTTTTACTGTATGTATAATGGGATTATGTGTCACACTAAGGGGAGTGGATGTGTGGGTTGCACCCGTGATACTATTGGTTATTTTATGCCTCCCCCTGGGTGTGGCCTGTATGTGTACTCATGTAATAAAAACCAGGCTTGGTGCCCCAGCACCTGAGACCACTGCTTGACCTTCAACACGGAGCCTTGTCTCGTTCTTGGGGGGATTCACTGTATGCTGTTGGAGATTGACTGCTAGGAGTGTAAGCTGATGTCTGCTTTTCCTATTCATCTGCTAGCAGCTATTCGTGAGGTTCCAGCTTGGAGTGCTATTTTGTATCCAGTTCGGGAGTTTGGTGTTCTGCAGTAGCTGTGCCTGTCTCTCAGAAAGGGGCATATCGCCTAAACGGATTTTAACCCCTTGTCTGCGGAAACGGTCCGTTACAATTGGTGGCAAGCGGCGGGATCGTTCCTACAGCCAGAAGGACAGCTACAGGAAACACAATTTCTTTGGATTTAGAAGTGGGGGCAACGCATGTCCCAGTACAGCGACTCTAAAAGCAACAGAATGGAACCAGCAGTGTTATACGAGGAGGAGGACCTGGATCGCCGGGATGCATTAAGGAAAAGCATCTGGTACCAGGCCCTGGATGTACAATACCAGCGGGGTGAGAGTCTCCCCAGTGAAGAGCAGCGGTTGCAGAAGCAAGTGGCCCTGCGGATGCCCTTCCTGGGAGAGCAGCCCCTGGAGGAATGGGTGAAGGAATTGGAGCTCAGAGTATGGCAGGAGATTTGGCTGGAAGATGCCTACCAGGCACTCTGGTGGTATATGGCACAGTATATACCCTGGACAGCCGAGCATGACAAGCCAGAGGGAGAGGAGTTTGATGGTCCTGGCTTGTTATGGGAGTCCTTTGCAGAGACGGACTTCGGGAGCCCTGCGCAGACCAGACTTCAGGATATTTTCTACACAAGGGAGGCTAGGCATGACTGGGATGACCCCCATGAGGTAGGGCAAGACCTGCTTCACCTAGCAACCATGGAGTGGGAACTGGAGCAGGACTACCGAGATCTCTTCCACTCCATTGGGAAGGCTCAGCAGGACAGTAAAGTGACAGACCCAGATCCAGACCCATTCCGCTGGGAAGATATTGTGGAGATTTACTGGGAAGAACCCCAGGTGGC
Organism: Pelobates fuscus; assembly: GCF_036172605.1. Lineage (NCBI taxonomy): Eukaryota > Metazoa > Chordata > Amphibia > Anura > Pelobatidae > Pelobates > Pelobates fuscus. The sequence continues at coordinate 492,051,731 of NC_086317.1, read as the reverse complement.
TGGTAGAGATGGGACCGAGGTCTCTCCACCGGTCCTGCAGGGAATTGGGAGCCGAGTCTCCATTCCCCAGCGGCAGGCTGAGTTACAGGGGGCAGAGGTAGTTGGTCCTACCCCCCAACAGCAGAGTGATATGCCGGGAAGGCAGTGTGAAGTGCAGGGAGAGGAGAGCAGCGTCCTCCCTCCCCAGCGGCAGGCTGAGTTACAGGGGGCAGAGGTAGTTGGTCCTACCCCCCAGCAGCAGCGTGATTTTTTGGGAATAGAGAGCCCAGTCTCCTTTCCCCAGCGGCAGAGTGTCCAGCAGGGAATAGAGAGCCCAGTCTCCTTACCCCAGCAGCAGGACACTGTATTGGGAGAAGAGACAGTCGGTCTCCCTCCACAGAGGATGGAAGTATGTATGGGAGAGGAGCTTGCTACCACCTCTCCCCAGCGGCGGATCATTGATGAGCAGGGAATAGAGAGCCCAGTCTCCTTTCCCCAGCAGCCGGACACTGTATTGGGAGGAGAGACAGTCGGTCTCCCTCCACAAAGGCGGAAAGTATGTATGGGAGAGGAGCTTGCTACCACCTCTCCCCAGCGGCGGATCATTGATGTGCAGGGAATAGAGAGCCCAGTCTCCTTTCCCCAGCGGCAGAGTGTCCAACAGGGAATAGAGAGCCCAGTCTCCTTTCCCCAGCAGCAGGACACTGTATTGGGATGAGAGACAGTCGGTCTCCCTCCACAAAGGCGGAAAGTATGTATGGGAGAGGAGCTTGCTACCACCTCTCCCCAGCGGCAGATCCGTAATGTGCAGGGAATAGAGAGCCCAGTCTCCTTTCCCCAGCGGCAGAGTGTTCTATTGGGAGAGGAGCCTGTTACCCCCTCTCCCCAGCGGCAGCAGATGGGACTGTAAGCCCCCCACCGGTGCAGATGGGACCGTGGTCTCTGCACTTACCACACAGGGGGTAGGGATGGTCGGTCCTGCCCCCCCACGACAGGGCTGTTTAGCCAAAGGGGAGACAGTCGGTCTCCAGCAGCAGAGCTGTGTAACTAAAGGGGAGACAGTCGGTCTCCAGCAGCAGAGCAGTGCAGCTAAAGGGGAGACAGTCGGTCTCCAGCAACCAGGCTTCAACCAGACTACTCCCGTGGTAGTGCTGGCATCAGGGCAGAGTACCGCTGGTCTCTGCCCACTCAGCAACCCACCAAGGCAGCCTACCAGTCCCCCACACAGCCATGGTGAGGCACCTGGACATGGACAAATTTCTCCTCTACCCAGGTGTAGTAACCAGTTATTGTGGGTGGGCTGTACTGCTGTTTCTGTTTTGTGGGTGGGCTGCTGGACTAACAAGGGCACTGACCGGCAGGAGGTCAGATACCCTGTTAGTCTGTTTGGAAAAGGGGAGAGATGTGACGAGAGCAATCTCGCCACATTGCATTGGAGAAGCCTGGCTGCCCGCCTGCTGCCTTTGGACTATGGCCCTGGGAGATTGGGCCCTTTAAAAACAGTATGCGGCCATACCAGAGTGTATGTCACTCATTCTGGCCCTTTAAATACAGTGGGGTCATTTGGTACTTGCCCTGTGTGAGCTGTGGTAACCCAGATAGCTATGCCATGGAGCCTATTCGTGTGATTAAAGACTTTGGCTCTATGGCGATTAAACTGTATTCGGTTGGTCTGAGTGCCATTCACCTAATAATGTGCACTCAGACCTGAGCTATCTGGGGATATGTGAAATGTCTTTGTGTTATGTGTAAAATGTGACTTTATGTATTTTAAAGTGTTTTATGTCGTTTTGCAACCATGTGGTTAATGGAGTCTGCCTCTAGTCCTGGATAATTGCATTACTTCTCCAATTATCTCCAGGGCAGAAGGGAGGAAACCAGGATGCATTGTGGGGATGTTTTTTCTGCAAGCCAGGGGGAACAAAAGATACTTTTACTAACTTTTGAACCCCTGGTCTGATTCATGCCATTTTTTAATATGTTGTTCCCCTGAATGGATTGATTGAGGATATGTATTTTTATGTGACTGTGATGTATGGTTTTAAAGTTACAGAGTATGTGTGGAAACTGTATTTTTACTGTATGTATAATGGGATTATGTGTCACACTAAGGGGAGTGGATGTGTGGGTTGCACCCGTGATACTATTGGTTATTTTATGCCTCCCCCTGGGTGTGGCCTGTATGTGTACTCATGTAATAAAAACCAGGCTGGGTGCCCCAGCACCTGAGACCACTGCTTGACCTTCAACACGGAGCCTTGTCTCGTTCTTGGGGGGATTCACTGTATGCTGTTGGAGATTGACTGCTAGGAGTGTAAGCTGATGTCTGCTTTTCCTATTCATCTGCTAGCAGCTATTCGTGAGGTTCCAGCTTGGAGTGATATTTTGTATCCAGTTCGGGAGTTTGGTGTTCTGCAGTAGCTGTGCCTGTCTCTCAGAAAGGGGCATATCGCCTAAACGGATTTTAACCCCTTGTCTGCGGAAACGGTCCGTTACACTATGCTCCCAGCACCCCAGCAGAAGAGCTGGCAGCTGGGCAGAGTGCAGTCGGCCTCTGCCCTACCTTTGTCCCTGGTCCAGAGCCTGATGTCCTGCAGGCTATCCCAGCAGAAGAGCTGGCATCAGGGCAGAGCGCCGCTGGCCTCTGCCCTTCAAGTCCCCTCAGCGTGTTACCCCATCACCGCAGCAAAATACCCAGGTGCAGTAACTGTTTGTTGTGGGTGGGCTGCTCTTGTACTTTGTTGGTGTGGGGGTGCTACTCTGACATCTGTTTATTGTGGGTTGGTGGATCGACTAACGGAGGCACTGACCGACAGAAGGTCAGGTGCCTGGTTAGTCTTCCCCCCAAAGGGGAGATGGGTGACGAAGTGCCCTTCGCCACTTTGTCCTGGAGAGGCCTGATTGCCTGCCTCCTCCCCTGCGACTATGGGCTGTACTATTGGAAGATTGGGCCCTTTAAAAACAGTATTCGGCCCTAACAGAGTGCATGTCACTCATTCTGGCCCTTTAAATACAGTGGGGTCATTCGGTACTTGCCCTGTGTGAGCGGTGATACCCCAGATAGCTATGCCATGGAGCCTATTCATATAATGAAAGACTATGGGAAAGACTTTAGCTCCATGGCAATTGAACTGTGTGAATAGGATCTGCGCGCTATTCGGTAGTTTTGTGCGCTCAGATCCCAGCTATCTGGGGATATGTGAAATGTCTGTGTGTTATGTGTAAAAGGTGACTTTCTGTATTTTAAAGTGTTTTATGTCTTTTTGCAACCATGTGCTCAATGGAGTCTGTTACACTCCCGACTGACTCCTCTTCTGCATCTGTCACTAGTCTAATACTATCCTTACCTTTTTGTGTCATTTTACCCCACTCCCTCTAGCATGTAAGCTCATTGAGCAGGGCCCTCAACCCCTCTGTTCCTGTGTGTCCAACTTGTCTGGTTACAACTACATGTCTGTTCGTCCACCCATTGTAAAGCGCTGCGGAATTTGATGGCGCTCTATAAATAATAACATAATAATAATTTTCAGTTGGTAATAGTGTAGAGAATATCGTAATAGTTTTATATTTTGATGTTTTTATTTTCTTGTTGTATTGGTGAATGTTTTTATGATTGTAGAGACTGTTTTGGAGTGTTTGTGCTACCTGATCATTGAGACCTGCTCCCCAATTTCTCTCTGGCTGACCTATTGACTATTTGCAATGTTGTCTGTTCGACCAAAACACATGCAGGCCGAAGAAACCGAGATGTTTACTAATGATGACATTAACTTAGCACAGAAGTACCTGGAAAGTGAAGTGCTGTCTAATGACGTAAGTTTGGAAATAACCCTCTCGACAATTGGGTGTGGTGCAAGAGGATTGTGGTGAAAATCCAGCAACAAATGGAAATACTAATAACTATGTGAATCCTGACATTGTCTTATTGTCAGCCATCTTGTTACTATCAGCCATTTTATTGAAAACTTGTGCTGTACACACTGATTTTATTTTTATTTGTAAAAATTTTCTGAAAAGACAAATTTTTTCCTTTTTCTGAACTATGTAACATTTTGTTTTCTTTATTGTAGAGTTAGCTGGAGAGAAGAAATGTTAGCGGACCCAGGGGTGGATGTAGAATGTGTGTTTTGCTGTGTGCTGAGTGTAGAAAGAAAACATTTAATATTCAACCTTGATCACTTCCCACTGGGTTGCATCTTTTTTATGGATTTAATTGGATTTTGGGAATCGGTGACTGGTTGGGAGGACTGGTGAGGAGAATAATAATAGATGTGCTGTTTTAATCTTACTTATCATTCAAAACCTATTCATAAATACCTTGATGACATAAGGAGGGTGGTGACAGACATAAAACAAGATGAGGGTTTCTTTGACGGGTTTGACTGGACATTTTGGGGGGTTGGTTAGGTTCCCTTGGAAGGAACACCTTAATAGGTGTTATAGTAGTAGTGTTTTGCTTGCTTGTGCTGTATGTATTTATTTCTGTATTTAAGTGTTTGTTTATTGCTATTAGGAGAAAGGCTAAATCCTCGGTCTTAGATTCTGATGGACAATACCTATCAATACACATAAGATGGCACTGCTCTGTGAAGGCTCTTGCACGGTCGCAGCTCCCTCTCAGGTTTCCAAATTGTTTGTTTTTTTCATGACCCTGGATTACTGGGCAAGCAAGGTCATTTAGAGGTATGGTAACAGGCATTCTTCCACCATCTGATTCACAGATCAAGTGAGAAAACGTTACCAGTAGAGGAAAAAACAGCAGGTGCAAAGAAAAAAATATCGTTATTTCTATACATTATTTCAATATATAATAAATCAAGCATGTCAAACTTGCGGCACACAGTGCATATATTTGCGGCCCGCCTGCCCTGGGACCGCATTGTGCTGTGGCTGCAACCAGCTACAAGACAGGAAAGATATTTTCTTTCTGATTCTTGTCTTCCCTCCCACAGCCATAAGAGGGCAGAGTGTCTGTCTGTCTGCAGAGCAGGGTAGCCACACCCCCTTCCTGCCTGCTCACAGTGCAAGCCACTCCCCCTTCCCTCCTGCTCGCAGTGCCAGCCACACCCCTTCCCTCCTGCTCACAGTGCCAGCCACTCCCCCTTCCTGCCTGCTCGCAGTGCCAGCCACACCCCTTCCCTCCTGCTCGCAGTGCCAGCCACTCCCCCTTCCTGCCTGCTCGCTGTGCCAGCCACACCCCTTTCCCTCCTGCTCGCAGTGCCAGCCACTCCCCCTTCCCTCCTGCTCTCAGTGCCAGCCACTCCCCCTTCCCTCCTGCTCGCAGTGCCAGCCACTCCCCCTTCCCTCCTGCTCGCAGTGCCAGCTACTCCCCCTTCCCTCCTGCTCGCAGTGCCAGCCACACCCCTTCCCTCCTGCTCGTAGTGCCAGCCACTCCCCCTTCCCTCCTGCTCCCAGTGCCAGCCACTGCCCCTTCCCTCCTGCTCGCAGTGCCAGCGACTCCCCCTTCCCTCCTGCTCTCAGTGCCAGCCACTCCCCCTTCCCTCCTGCTCGCAGTGCCAGCCACTCCCCCTTCCCTCCTGCTCGCAGTGCCAGCTACTCCCCCTTCCCTCCTGCTCGCAGTGCCAGCCACACCCCTTCCCTCCTGCTCGCAGTGCCAGCCACTCCCCCTTCCCTCCTGCTCCCAGTGCCAGCCACTGCCCCTTACCTCCTGCTCGCAGTGCCAGCCACTCCCCCTTCCCTCCTGCTCCCAGTGCTAGCCACTCCCCTTTCCCTCCTGTTCGTAGTGCCAGTCACTCCCCCTTCCCTCCTGCTCCCAGTGCTAGCCACTCCCCTTTCCCTCCTGCTCGCAGTGCCAGCCACTCCCCCTTCCCTCTTGCTCGCAGTGCCAGCCACTCCCCCTCCCCTCCTGCTCGCAGTGCCAGCCACTCCCCCTCCCCTCCTGCTTGCTGTGCCAGCCACACCCCTTCCCTCCTGCTCCCAGTGCCAGCCACTCCCCCTTCCCTCCTGCTCCCAGTGCCAGAGGAGCATCTGGCCTGCTTGAGCAAAGAAGAGCAGGGCTGGATCTGGAGGACTGGCGGCTCATCTTATGGTAGAGGAAGAGGGGCTTGGGGTCCTTCTGTGTAGTGTGTTAAATTGGGGAGGTTGGGGGACTCTATTTAATTGAGGGTGGGAGGGGGCCAGTGTATTAAATTGGGGAGGTAGCAGTGTTTTAATTTGGGGAAGGGCACTGTATTAATTTGGGGGAAGTATATTAATTTGAGGGAGGAGGCAGTGAATTAAATTGGGGGAGGGGATAGTGTATTAAATTGAGGGGAGGGTAGTGTATTAATTTGGGGGAGGGAGCGGGACAGTGTATTAGAGTTGTGAAAGGGGGGCAGTGTATTAGAGTGGTGGGAGAGGTCAGTGTGTTAAATTGGGGGGAGAGCAGTGTATTGAACTGGGGGGAGGGAGGGCAGTGTATTAAATTAGAGTCCAGGGAGGAGGGCAGTGTATTAGATTAAGGGGCAGTGTATTAGCGTGGAGGAAGGGGGCAATGTATTGAATTTCTTGGCAGTGTATTAGAATGCGTGAAGGGAGCAGTGTATTAGATTAAGGGGCAATGTATTAGATTGGTTGGAGGGGGAAGTGTATTAGAGTGGAGGGGTGGCCGTGTATTGGATTTGGGCTCAGTGTATTAGAATGGGTGGAGGGAGGGGGCAGTGTATTAGAATGGGGGAGGGAGCAGTGTATTGGATTTGTGGGCAAAGTATTAGATTTGTGGGCAATGTATTGGAATAGGGGAGGGGGCAGTGTATTAGATGGGAGGAAATGGATATATATATCAGGGAAATCGCTGTCTGGACCTATAAAAATTAATAAGACATAGTGAAGACTGTTACATATATAAAATAACAGACACGTTCTTGAGTGCACTCACAAGATGTAGGAAGGAAAATTGCTCTGAAATAGCCACCACCTACTCCTGTAGGGGGGTCACACTGAGGATATATTGGATCTTGTAGATATTAAAATCCGGAACCAAAAGTAGAGCAGGAACAAAGTATGGTAGAAAAGGTATTTATTCATAAATACAATAAAAGGCACTGGTCCAACGCGTTTCGTTCAAACAGAACTTCTTCAGGGACCTTTCAAGTTAAAAATAATATTACAGATACCATACATACAAATTCCCGCTGACAGCGGGAATTTGTATGTATGGTATCTGTAATATTATTTTTAACTTGAAAGGTCCCTGAAGAAGTTCTGTTTGAACGAAACGCGTTGGACCAGTGCCTTTTATTGTATTTATGAATAAATACCTTTTCTACCATACTTTGTTCCTGCTCTACTTTTGGTTCCGGATTTTAATATCTACAAGATCCAATATATCCTCAGTGTGACCCCCCTACAGGAGTAGGTGGTGGCTATTTCAGAGCGATTTTCCTTCCTACATCTTGTGAGTGCACTCAAGAACGTGTCTGTTATTTTATATATGTAACAGTCTTCACTATGTCTTATTAATTTTTATAGGTCCAGACAGCGATTTCCCTGATATATATATCCATTTGTTCTATTTTGGCACCTGTGTGGAAAGTTGCCGTTGGGAAGCTGTTGCTAAGTTAAGTTTATTTATTTATTTTGTGTTTGCACAGTCTATTTGAGTGTGTATTTTGTGTTGTATTAGATGGGAGGCCCTGTATTAGAATGGGGGAGGGGGCAGTGTATAAGAGTGCAGGGAGGGGGCAGCGCATTATATTTGGGAGTAGTGTATTGGATTTTTGGGCAGGGAATTAGAGTGGAGGGGGGCAGTGTATTGGATTAGGGGGCAATGTATTAGATTGGGAGTAAAGGGCAGTGTATTAGATTGGGTGAAGGGGACAGTGTTTTAGAGTGGAGGGAGGGGGGATGTACTGGAGTTGTGGGTAGTGTATTAGAATGGGAGAGGGGTAGTGTATTAGAGTGGAGGGAGGGGGGATGTATTGGAGTTGGGGGTAGTGTATTAGAATGGGGGAGGGGATAGTGTATTAGAGTGGAGGGGGAATGTAGTGGAGTTGTGGGTAGTGTATTCGAATGGGGAGGGGGAAGTGTATAAGAGTAGAGGGAGGGGGCAGTGTATTGGATTTGGGAGCAGCGTATTGGATTTTTGGGCAGTGTAATAGAGTGGAGGGGGGCAGTGTATTGGATTAGGGGGCAATGTATTAGATTGGGAGTAAGGGGCAGTGTATTAGATTGGGTGAAGGGGACAGTGTATTGGAGTTGTGGGTAGTGTATTAGAATGGGGGAGGAGGGAGTGTATTAGAGTGGAGGGAGGGGGGAATGTATTGGAGTTGCGGGTAGTGTATTAGAATGGGGGAGGAGGGAGTGTATTAGAGTGGAGGGAGGGGGGGAATGTATTGGAGTTGTGGGTAGTGTATTAGAATGGGGGAGGAGGGAGTGTATTAGAGTGGAGGGAGGGGGGAATGTATTGGAGTTGCGGGTAGTGTATTAGAATGGGGAGGAGGGAGTGTATTAGAGTGGCGGGAGGGGGGAATGTATTGGAGTTGTGGGTAGTGTATTAGAATGGGGGAGGAGGGAGTGTATTAGAGTGGAGGGAGGGGGTATGTATTGGAGTTGTGGGTAGTGTATTAGAATGGGGGTGCAGTGTATTAGATTGGGTCTGCATGAAAGCGCTGAATGCTCCCCATGGAGATGCTGTTTGGCCGCGTTTTGCCACACATGCACAATAGCCTCCCAATGCTTTCCTATGGGAAAGCATTGGATTGGCTGAGATCATCAAGTTTGATGATCTCAGCCAAAGTAAAGAACACACTCATAGGACTTAAAAATCAACAAGATAACGTCATTTGTTTTTTTACAGCTGTGCAACAGCATGCATTAACCATTTCAGTCCCATTACCAAACATTTCTTAATATGACAAAGTATCTGGACTGAAACATTGGTTATATGAAAATGCACGTCTCCTTACCCCCTTAGTGACCAGACCGTTTTTCAATTTTCTTACCGTTTGGGACCAGGGCTGTTTTTACATTTCTGCGGTGTTTGTGTTTAGCTGTAATTTTCCTCTTACTCATTTACTGTACCCACACATATTATATACCGTCTTTCTCGCCATTAAATAGTCTTTCTAAAGACACCATTATTTTCATCATATCCTATAATTTACTATAAAAACTTTATAAAATATGCTGAAAAAAGTAAACAAAAAAAAAACCTTTTTCTAACTTTGACCCTAAAATTTGTTTCGCAACTACATGCGACTGGTCAATTCTTACACACACCACGTTTGCCTGATTATTTAGACACCGGCATTTTATCCATTAATCCCTATCCCCCCGCTGCCTCCTTCCTCTGACATGCTGCTATTTCTCGTGTGTCTTTACCCTGCGGCACATAGATTGTAAGCTCACTAGAGTAAGGCCTCTTCACCTCTTGTCTCTGTTATATTCTGTATGTTAAAACTTGCTGTCATATATCCTCATTTTATAATTATATTGTGGAATATGTTGGTGCATATGTTGATTTTTTCCTGCTTCTCCTATTTTACTCTCTATTGGTCACTTCTCACTTGGCCGGTGAATAAACTCAACCTGTAATGACTGGCCCCTGCCATCAATCATCTCTTTATTCGGTGCCAGGGGCGGAATTAAGAATCCTGAATCAGAATAAACATGCTCGTCCATTACGTTTCCGATGGTTTCTGCTCAGTGTTCGGATATTCGACCGATCATCGTCCCAAATTCGGGTGAATTGCAGTTTGGAACAAAATGAATCTACAAGTCTATTGAGCAGTGAGGCTGCAGGGGCATAATCTATACACCAATACTGCTTCCTTCAGATATAGTAGTTATGGTGTTTAGAGTGTTGCTTTAATACTGCCATTTGTTGATCAGGATACATTTATTATTACAGAATGTTCTTGCATTGTATTGCTCAATAAATGAGTGAAAAATAAAAGCTGCTAATCAGTTAATCTTGTAGCTCAGTATTAATAATAAACACATATTCTCTCAGTGATTTCAGAGGACGATAAACACATGAGGTTAACATAAAGAATTATTATTATCCCCAGACTCACCCTGGGAGTCGTATTGGGCCCTCCGGCCGGGGTGAGCCTGTTGGGAACATATTTAGGATCCAGCACAGACAGTACAAATAGCTGGAGCTGGACTACCTGACATTCCAGGAGGACTGGAGTGTGACGGACCCCAGGTAAGTGGCTGTGTACCTGGCCCCTAATAGCTGTTAGTATTATATTATTACTATTATTATGATTAGCATTGTTATTATTTTATTAACCCCTTCAGGACCGGCCTGTTTTGGCCATGTTGGACGTTAAGGACCAGAGCGGTTTTAACACTTTTGTGGTGTTTGTGTTTAGCTGTAATTTTTCTCTCTCTCATTTACTGTTCCCATACAAATTTACTGTTCCCAATATATTGGTTTTTTTTTTCAGAACAAGAAGAGCTTTCTTTACATACTATTATTTCAATCATGCCATATATTTTACTTTTAAAAACAAAGTGAAAAATTGAAGAAACCCCCCCCCCCCAAAAAAACATGTTTGATTTTTACTTGAAAAATCTTTTACTTACCTACGAAAGCTAATGAAAAAACTGCTAAATAGATTCAAAATTTTGTCCTGAGTTTAAAAACACCCAGTGTTTACGTGCTTTTTTGCTTTTTTTTTGCAAGTTATAGGCCTATAAATACAAGTAGGAAATTGTGGTTTCAAAATATATATTTTTAAATGTATCAATAGTGACATTGTAACACTATTATCTGTCATAAATCTCTGAATAACATCCCACATGTAGACAACCCAGGGTATTCAATATGGGGTATGTCCAGTCTTTTTTAGTAGCCACTTAGTCACAAACACTGGCCAAAGTTAGCGTTCATATTTGTTTGTGTGTTAAAAATGCAAAAAAACTAATATGAACGCTAATTTTGGCCAGTGTTTGTGACTAAGTGGCTACTAAAAAAGACTGGACATACCCCATTTGCAATACCTCAGGTTGTCTTCGTTTGGGGGTAATTCTCTTTCCTGGGCTACCATACGCTCTCAAAGGCAACATAACCAACCTGGCTATTTTCAATGTAAAAAAATGTGACCCTTATATTTAACCCTCTAACTTTCAAAAACTCTATAAAACCTGTACATGGGGGGTACTGTCATACTCGGGAGACTTTGCTCAACAGAAATATTAGTGTTTCAAAATAGAAAACCGTATCACAACAATTATATCATAAGTGAAAGTGCTGTTTGTGTGTGAAAATGCAAAAAACTTCACTTTCACCGACTATCATCGCTGTGATATGTTTTACTGTTTTGCAATACTAATATTTGCGTTCAGTGAAGTCTCCCGAGTAAAACAGTACCCCCCCCATGTACAGGTTTTATGGTGTCTTGGAAAGTTACAGGGTTAAATACTGTGCTAAAAAATTAAATTTCCTGAACTTTTGGCCTGGGTTGTCAGGCAGGTCCCTTAAATTGCAATAAATAAAATGACTTATTATAGATAAGTATTATATATATAAATATTACATAAATACGCACGTAGAATTTAAATATAAATATATATATATATATATATCTATATCCATACTTATATATTTGAAGTCTACGTGTATATTTATGAAATTATTTATGTAATTTTGTATATTGATATTATTATTATTATGATATTTATAGAGCGCCGTCAAATTCCGCAGCGCTTTACAATGGGTGGACGAACAGACCTGTAGTTGTAACCAGACAAGTTGGACACACAGTAACAGAGGGATTGAGGGCCCTGCTCAGTGAGTTTACATTATTTATTTATTTATTTATTTATAAAATATTTTACCAGGAAAGATACATTGAGATTTCTCTCATTTTCAAGTATGTCCTGGGACCACAAATCATTGCATTGTTACAGTTAGGGTACAATAAAATACAAAAACAATATTAATACACAATATATACAAAATTTAACATCAAACAGGTAGGAAATATATAATCAACCATAACAGGTGCATTCTGTTTTGAGGTATGTAGAGAGGGATCTCTTAAAGGACTTTAAGCTTAGGGAAGATTTTAAATCGTGCGGGAGGTCGTTCCACAATTGCGGTGCTCTGTAGGAGAAGGAGCATCGGGCTGCTTTCTTTTTGTATTGAGGTAGACTAGGTAAAGTGTTGGTACTGGATCGGAGGTTGTAGGAAGTGGGAACAGCCGGGGAAAGCATTGTGTTCAGGTAGGGTGGGAGTTTCCCAGAAAAGCTCTTAAACACAAGGCTGGAAAGATGAAGGGTGCGTCTGGATTCCAGCGACAGCCAGTTTAGTTCTTTTAGCATGTCACAATGGTGGGTCCTGTAATTACATTGTAGCACAAATCGGCAGAACGAGTTATACAATGTGTTGAGTTTATTAATGTGTGATTGCGGTGCAGGTGCATATACTACATCCCCATAATCAATGATTGGCATCAGCATTTGCTGTACAATCTTTTGCTTTACTGTAGGGCTTAGGCAGGATTTGTTTATGTACAGAGCACCGAGTTTTGGATAAAGTTTAGATGCAAGCTTTTCTATGTGCAGGCCAAAAGATAGATTGGGGTCTAACATCATACCCAAGTATTTGAAAGAGTGGACTGCGGTCAGTGTGCCATTTGAAATTGTTTTGATGGATAGGTGGGAATTGTGTAATTTGTGTAATTTAGGTGCTGTTCCAAAGATCATTGTGACAGTTTTGTCAGTGTTTAGGAAGAGTTTGTTTTTTGCGATCCACTTTTCTACCTCTGTAAACTGGTCTTGGAGCACAGCCTCAAGCTGCGGTAGATGGGAATTACTCGCATAGATTACCGTGTCATCTGCGTACATGTGTACATGCTAGAGGGAGTGGTGTAAAATGACACAAAAGGTAAGGATAGTATTAGACTAGTGACAGTTGCAGAAAAGGAATCAGTCAGGAGCTATTAACAGTTTAATTGATACGCTTTTATGAAGAAGTGGGTTTTTAACGATTTTTTGAAGGAGTGGAGACTGAATGAGCATCTAACGGAGGAGGGAAGCGAGTCCACAGGAACGGTGCAGCCCTGGAGAAATCTTGAAGGCGAGCATCAGAGGTGGGAGTACGGACAGAAGATAGACGTAAGTCTTCAGCAGATCGTAAGGGCCTAGATGGGACATACTTGTGTATAAGGGAGGATAGATAGGTAGCATTTTGTAGCGATGTGAAAGCAAGAACCAGAATTTTAAATTGAGCTCTATATTTTATAGGAATATATATATATATATATATTCCGTATTATTTTTATTATTTTCATTATATTTTTATTATCTATACATGTGGATATCTATACATTGTTTTAACCATACTATTAAAGGTTATATATTAATTATTCTAGGGCACTCATTTTCTCTCCTTTTTTTCCACTACTTCTGTAGTTTCCTCAGGGTTAACCCCGTTACGAGTGCATTTCCTATGCTTCCAGTTTTCCACTTCTGTTCTCCTAATTTTTATTTATATATACATAGATGTATATATAATTTCATTCTAAGTGTATTTTGAAATAACTATACATATATTAATATCAAAATACAGGTAGAACAAAATGTCATATATATATATATAATTAAAAAAAGATATATTGTACTATTTTGTAAGTTTTTTTTATTTATTCTTACTTATTATTTATATTTTATAATATATATATATATATATATACACACACACACAATATATATAAAAATATTAAAAAAAATTATCATCTAATGGGTCATTCAAATACATAGAATGTGAGCTATATATAAAGCTAACACTTCTAAAGCAACTTCCCAAGCATTAAATAATCAATGAGTGGTCAAGGCTTTAGCAGACCAAGATATATGCATCAAACAATTGAAGGAATTAAAGGAACATAGATAATATTATGTTTTCATTTAAACCATATGGGGATACAGTGTTCAGATAATGTATCCAATATGCCTTGCGTTGTAGTAAGAGACGTGACCTATCGCCTGCAGAGTGGGCGTCCGTCACCCCGATCTCCCTTGTACTCCCAGGTATGGAGTTGTAGATCCTTGGTGAGCAGAGGCCAGTGGCGTTCCGCACTGTAGCCAGCGTTACAGCTGGGTAAGTCATGGGGTTGTCTGGTCTGGGATTGAGGACAAGATGAGGGCAGAGGCCAACTGCTCTCTTCCCGTGTGCTAGCTCTTCTGCTGGGGAGACGGGTAAGTAGTCCTGCCCTGTAACATGGGGGCAGGCAGGACAGAGATTGGGTCAGTGGGTATTGCCGTCTCATCCACTAACCCCAGGACCCTGTTGGGAATCTGCTGTGGAGAGGAGGGATCGCCTATCTCCTCCTCCTGGAATTCCTGCGTGGTTGGTGGTGGATCTGGACCAACCGTCCAACATCCCTGTAGGTTTGGTACAGAGACTATCCCCCTGTAGTTGTGGAGAAGGACCAGTTGTCTCCTCTCCCAGTATCTCTGGCTGCTGTTGGAGAGAGAGACCGGTTGTCTACTCTCCCCATAATGCACACTGCAACTGGGGAGTGAGACCGACCGTCTCCACTCCCAATAACTTGCCCTGCCGCTGGGGAGAGAGACCAACTGTCACGTTTAAACATTTGTTATGAAGGAACACAACTGCAGATTTCTTATAGTTCGAATATTTATTAGAAAGTAATTGGTATTGACTTTAATTCCAATTTACAGGTACTGTAGCATTAAGTAATAAGCGATAACTGAAGTCCACAATTATATGCACTGTAGCTTTAAGGAGTAAACGATAACTGAAGTCCACAATTATAAGCACTGTAGCTTTACGGAGTAAACGATAACTGAAGTCGCAAGAGTCCTTTAGTAGTATTAATTAATTAGATGATAAGAAGTTACAATAGCTGTTCCATAGACTTTAACTGAAGAAAGATAGATGCAGCTAACTGAGACAAGTATGAGTTGAAGTTAGCTGTAACGGTTGGCTTTAACGAAGGACTTTGGAGACAGGAAATAACAGCTTTAGATGCAACGCTTATCAGAGAAGTTTTACTTAGCTTCCGGCACATAGAACACTGGTTCCCGAGATTCCTCAGAGGCGGATTATCCTGCATGGATAGAGTTCAGCTTTAGCCGTGGATGAGGAAAGGTGAAGGGAACTTGAAGTCTTCCAGTCCGGTCCGGTAACAGCAGGCTTTCACAACGATGTTGCAGCCGGTTCGTGAGTACGGAACGTAGTTCATTAATCCAGCGTCGATCGAGATTAAATAGGGAGACCGGGTCATGAAGAGGTGTGGCTAAGCTCCGTGGAACCAGGAAGTAAGGGGATATCATAATTAAGGCATGACACCAACTGTTCCTACTCCTTTTATTGCGCACTGCAGCTGGGGAGTGAGATCGACTGTCCCTGCTCCCTGTGTCTCTGTCTGCCACTGGGGAGCAAGACCGACTGTCTCTTGTCCCAAGAACACACTCTGCCGCTGGGGAGGAAGGACAACACCTTCCGCTCCCTGTACTGCACACTGCTGCTGGGGAGTGAGACCGATTGTCTTCACTTCCTGTAGGTTACACTGCCGCTGGGGAGAGAGACCGACCGTCTCTTCTCCTAATAACATACTATGCTGCTGGGGAATAGGACCAACTGTTCCTACTCCTGGTAACTCGCTTTGCCGCTGGGGAGGAAGGACGAGACGCTTCTCTCCCTCGGACGCACAATGCTGCTGGGTAGTGAAACTGGCTGTCTCCACTCCCGGTGTAGGTCTTTTGTTCTTGGGCCGTCACAGTACATCATATACTCAGAGCTCGTAGTGCTGCGCCGCTCGGTTCTCATCGTCCAACTTTCGCATGGTTGCCGCGATAATCTCTTCTGAAGGATCTGGGCCATACTTGGCTAGCCGCCTCTTTACCTCATCAATGTAGCCATCGCCCTCAAAGCGTTACGTCATGTTTGCTTGGCACCCACTCTGGGCTACTAGCTCTTTGTTCCTCGCCCTTGGGGTTCCTCTGTAGACAGGGATGCTGCACCAATACTAGCGTTGCCCTCAGTTTGTAACATCCACACGTTTTTGAATGGCGCTTCAAACCACTTTGACCGTTCGGGAGTTCGAAGTGTTCCTGATATAAGTCCAAAAGGGCACATGCAGTATTTTCCACAAGGGTTTAACACAGGGGCCATAGTCACAGGGTAGGTGGCTCGCAAACAGACTGCTCCGAAGGCCAGTGGCGAGGTTACTTTCAACACAAATGTCTTTAACCCAACGTTTATTACCAGGGCCATAGTCACCGGGTAAGAGGCTGGCAAACAGGCCCCTCCAAGAACCAGTGGTGAGGTTACTTTTGCCACCTATCTTCCCCCCCAAGGGAAGACTACCCAGGTACCTGACTTGCTCAGTACCTGAGTTAGTCTGGCAGCCCATCCACAACCAAGTACTTAACCTTTAAATCTCTGGTGCCCAGCTTTGTCTTGTCTGTCCCAGGCTGCTGACTGGGCGTCCGTCACCCCTGATCTCCTTTGTACTCCCAGGCATGAAGTTGTAGCTACTTGGTGGGCAGAGGCCAGCGGTTACAGCTGGGTAAGTCAGGGGGTCATCCGGTCTTGGACTGAGGACAAGGGGAGGGAAGAGGCCAACTGCGCTCTGCCCTGTTGCCAGTGTTTCTGCTGGGGTGGCCTGTGACCAAGGGAAAGGGGAAGGCAGAGGCCAACTGCTCTCTGTCCAGGTAACAGCTCTTCCACTTGGGGTGACTGTTCCTTAGTCCTGCCCTGTAAAAAGGGGGCAGTGGCAGTGGTGCTCTGCCCTGATGCCAGCTCTTCTGCTGGAAGGGGGTCAGTGGGTACTGCCATCTCATCCACTAACCCCAGGACCCGGTTGGGAATCTGCTGTGGCTGTTGGGGATCTGAGACAACTGTGCAGCATCCATGTAGATCTGGTACAGATACCGTGGTACCATCTGCACCATTAGGGTCAGGGGTACTGTCCCCCTGTAATTCCGGTATATCCAGCTGCCGCTGGGGAGGGAGACCGGTTGTCTCCTCTTCCTGTATGTTAAACTGGCGCTGGGGAGTAGGACCGACTGTCCCTACTCCTGGTATCTCCGGCTGTGGTTGGGCTTCTGGGCCAGCCACTCAGCATCCATGTAGGGCCGGTGGAGAGACCTCGGTCCCATTTCCACCTGCCATCTGGGGGTCTTCCTAGGTCCAGTCTATGAGGTCCCCTACTTAAGGTAATTCCAGCTGCCATTGGGGAGAGAGGCTAGCATCCTCTTATGTAAAGTCAATTAAATCTGTGGGCGCATCTTCCCAGATCAGTTGCACCACCTCTGCTGAAGGGCTGCTACAAACCTCTTTTTGCTGGAGACCTCCTGCCCCTGTTTTAGCCATCAGGAACTCGTGGTCTCTCTTGGCTTGCATATCGATGGTCACCTGGTTCCAGGTCGCCTGGAAGGTCTCCATCGAAACATTAGAGCCATACCAGGCCAGTCACTGCCGCACCTCAAACAGAAACAATATAATATGATATGATTAGTCCACTGCAAACAATATACACAATATAATATGATCAGTGTACTGCAAAATATATACACAATATAACATAATATGATTAGTGTACTGCAAATAATATACACAAAATAATATGATTAGTGCACTGCAAAATATATACATGATATAATATAATATGATTAGTGTACTGCAAATAATATACACAATATAATATGATTAATGTACTGCAAAATATATACATAATATAAAATGATTAGTGTACTGCACAATATATACATAATATAATATAATATAAGTGTACTGCAAAAAGTGTACTGCAAAATATATACATAATATAATATGATTAGTGTACTGCACAATATATACGTAATATAATATGATTAATGCGCTGCAAAATATATACATAATATAATATAATATGATTAGTGTACTGCACAATATATACATAATATAATATGATTGACATGTTTTGCAGTACACTGTTCGCAGCTTTCTTATAGAGGGTGTTATGGATGCCTCTAGGCTTGCTGGAAGTTGGACCGCTTGGTTATCCTGGTTCCCGAACTCAGAGAGACGAACGCTGCTGCAATTGGCAAAACCTGCAAGTGTCGAAGATCCCACTAGCTATAGTAGAGCTAGGATTCACTGTTCCCTACAACACGAGTCAAGGCTGCGAGTTAAGGGTAAAACAAACTGATTTAATGGCACTCATGCATGGCAATTTATGCAAGTTATCAGGTCCAAGGACAACCCCCTATGGATACTGGACAATGCAATATCCCAACCAAAGGCATTACAGTGTATTATTTGAAAATCGTACACTAACCTAATTATCTCCAAGCGCATAGAAATACCACATTTTATACCCACCTGAAAATAACATAAAAATGCATAACTTTTAGGTTTTAATATGAACATAGCCCATTCAACCAGTCTCTGGATAGCTCAGATCTGAGCGCACAAGATATACGAATTGTGCTCAGATCTCACAAATGGTATATAAAATCACGAAATAAAAAGTCTGTTCGTATGTTTTGGCACGAATGGATGGGACAACCGACACTGGTGGAGTTCATGCAGACCTTTGGCCGATTCTAGTTCCAGGAGTTTGAGGCTTAGGTCCCGCTGTGCATTCGACAACAAAAGATGGCCGCCACCTCGTGTTCGGCATACGAACGGCGCCCACCTTGAAAGAGGTACTTTACTTGTGGTTAACCGCAGAAGCCACATGTTAATTGAGGCCACAAGCCTCAGTAACTGATGTAACTGATGCCCTGGTTAAGATATTCACCTGAGTGGGGTTCCCTAAAGAAATCCTATCAGATCAGGGGACCCAGTCTACCGCTGTTCTCACCCAACAATTGTGGAAGGTGTAGAACATTATGACCCTGTTGAGCTCACCTTACCACCCCCAGACTAACAGTCTCTGCGAGCGCTTTAATGGAACCCTTAAGCAAATGCTGAGGACCTTTACTGACGCCTGCAGATACTGGGAGAGATTCCTGCCTGACCTGTTATTTGCTTACAGAGAGCTACCCCAGGAATCTACAGGGTTCTCTCCCTTCGAGTTACTCAATGGGAGGAGGGTCCGTGGACCCCTGTATCTCATTAGAGGACACTGGGAGGTAGATACAGAGCAGGAGGGGACCCCCATAGTGCCATACATACTGGAACTCCGGGACCGCATGGAACAACTGTCTCTGATGGTATGAGAGAATATCCAGGCTGCCCAGGGGAGACAGAGAAGATGGTACGATCGGAATGCCCGGCAGCGCACTTTCCAGGTTGGGCAAAAGGTCCTAGTGCTCAAGCCTGTGAAAACTGACAAGCTGCAGGCATCTTGGCAGGGCCCATATAAAGTAGTGGCCCAACTCTGTGACACTACATATGTCATTGCCAGCTGTGCAGATGAAAGGATCCAGCGATCCTTTCATGTGAACACGCTGAAGGAGTACCAGGTAAGGCAGGAAGATATCGCTGCAGTATGTGCCCCTGCTGCAGATGACTCAGAGAGCTTACCCCACCCTGACCTATTAGAAAGTGATGAGCTTGTGAAGAAGATCGGTCATCTGGAATCAGTCGGGTTCTGGTGTTACGTGCAGCTTAACAAACTAGTGTGAGGGCTCAAAAAGGGGGGCCCATTGTGCGGGTGTAGAAAGTGGCCATTCTTTCATCTTCTGGGCCAAGAGAAGAGCCGCAGCTTGTTTTTGCAGTCAGCAACTGGGCTTTCCTGAGGACCGGATTAGGTTGCTCTGGTTTGGCTACCAGGGCTACGGGTGGCAAGAGGTTTGCAGTGAGGTGTTCAGGTTGGTGGCGGGGGCTAGGAGGCCAAATTTTGCTTTTGTATGCAGGAGTTAATGACCTCGGGCTTATCCCTTAGCGTCTCCTGGTAAAATGGATGAAGCAGGATATTAACTGGATTAGGGCACGGTCTCAGGGATGCAGTTGGTTTGGTCGGAAATAGATCCCCTTTTCTGTTGGTGGCACACACAGGCTAAAGTGAACGGACTAATTGCTAGTTTTGTCAAGAAGGTGGGTGGTGTTTTGGTTTGGCACAGGGAGCTGGAGAATGTGTTGGCAGGATATTTTTATCCTGACGGTGTCCATAGGTGGCAGAGCTCAGATGACCTCAGGGTTCAAGGTCTGAGCTTGTGGTGGGGTGGGGTAAGGAAGATTAAGGGGAAAACGAGTATTCTTATTTAAATTAGGAATAAGGGCAGTTAGTTGGCTAAAATGGTACACTGTGCATACAAGTTTTGGTAGGTTTCATGCCCGTTGGTTTGACCCATACATAAGTGTGTCGTGTCTTATTGGCTTAGTTTGGGTTTAGGTTCTTGTATCCCTCACCTGCCCATATGACGACTATGCACCTGTCATGTGAGATTCAAGCACTTGCTTCTCATAGATGAAACGCATTAGGTTGCTGCCAATCCTTGTGGTGACAAACAGAGACTTACAACAGAGTGTTAGAACGCACGGTACTGAAGTATCCGGTTCTTGATTCCAAGTCGTTTAGCATTAGGACACTAAGCGGGCACTTAGTTCACAACGAGGTCATCGGGTTATTGGAGTTGTGGTGTGCCATTGTTTTTGAAACCATGTCTCTGAATATAATGTATTTACACACTATGATACTTTGATTCCATCTTTCAGACCACACAGTGTGCAGAGATTGGGACATATATTTTAATATTTTTCTAGCACTGTGGTTGTCCCTGACAATCAGGATCCCTATTATATGTGTTTAGGACACCTTGTTTTTGGACATAGGATAGTAAACCTACTCACTCTTGCATGTTCATTCCAAAGAAACTTAGTAAATAAAATTAATGTAGTTTTTCTGTATTTCAATAAGGGCATTCACTAAATATATTAAAGGATCAGATGGTAGGTGGTCATCGTTCGGCAGTCCTTTCGTTGTTTTGGGGTACATGCTCCATTCGACTAATTGTATAATTGCATCCAAACGGGGCCACCCTGAGGCCAGTTTATTAGGCTGCGGTTAACCGCAAACCGCAGCTCCCCGGAGGTTAATTATAGGCACACTTCGCTCGTAGGGTGGTCGATCGTTCGTCAGGTCTTTCAGTGATTTCAAAGGTGACTGGGGTTAAGTGGCGGCACACGCCAAGGGCTGTTAATATGTACGAATGAGTAACCAGGATCATTCGTATAACAGGGTATAAAAGTATCCAGATAGAAATGACAAGTAAAAGTATCCAATGCAGTGTCAATAGCAACAAGGGTAAGGAAAATGATAGTCTTGCAGCATACAGAGGGGCTTTCGTAACAGAGGGGAAAAACAAGAGGAGCAGAAAAAAAAATCTATATTTATTAAATGGTTATTCCAACCCTTGTTAAATACAATGCCCTGTGGGTCCTTAGCAATTATCCCCCCCTAATTAACCTGTAGAATTATAATAAACATATCTGGTATCTAGCACTGGGCGAAGATCCCTTAACTGAAATCCACACAGTCTGACATCACTGCTTCCTTTGTAGCCCATGGAGATAAGGCAGCTAAGGAAATAGGGCCCGGACAAGGCTAGAAGGCGGGATAGGGGTGGGAGCAATATAGGGATTAGACTTGCATAGGAAGCTAGTGCTTGGGGGCTGACTGATAGAAAGGGTCGGCCATTTTAGGTTTCCTCACTCTAATCCCATACCTGGCAGAGTTGGTGCAAGCTTGTTGTGCACTTATTGGGTCTGGTAGATTATTCTTTCTCTTGTAGCATGGCTGAGCAGTCGTGCAGGAGCTCAGACAGAGGGACAGCATGGGACAGAGGGACAGCATGTCTTCAGTCGCAATTGGCGGTGATTGTGTCGGCGGAAGATCAAGATGGTGGGCGTCCCACGAGGATAGTAAAAAAAAAATTGAGTGTGTTAGTGTGTGTGTTTGTTAGTGTGTCTGTTAGTGAGTGTTTGTGTGTGTCTGTTAGTGAGTGTTAGTATGTGTCTGATAGTGAGAGTGTGTGCGTCTCTGTTAGTGAGAGTGTGTGTGTCTCTGTTAGTGAGAGTTTGTCTGTAAGTGTTAGTGTGTGTGTTTGTTAGTGTGTCTGTTAGTGAGTGTTTGTGTGTGTCTGTTAGTGAGTGTCAGTGTGTGTCTGTTAGTCAGAGTGTGTGGGAGGTCTTACCTGTGTAAGTTAGTGTGGGGGAGGTCTTACCTCAGTGCCACTTGGGATTCGGGCAAGCAAACAGCTTCCCTCCCGCCCGCCCTATTAGTATATTTAGTCACAGCTAGCCGGGGGTATGTCCTTGCCAATTGAGTGTGAGGGGTTACGTTTAAGAATGAGATGAACAAGTTTTTAAGGTCTCAACCTCCCCTGCTTCAAACGGTTAACATTAGGTTGCCTGAGGTGTCGTGCCCATCGAGCGTGGATAAGGTCGACTGATGGCGGGCATTGGAAAGATATGATTTTTATGACAGGGGGGAGGTGAGAGGGAGTGGTGATTAGGAACCACTGTATGTTTATTGACAAGGACGGTTGGGTCACTGTATAACACTATGTGTGGAGTTATATATGTATAAATGTTAATTTATGCCTATTTATGTCTAACGTTTTTGGTTACAGAAAAATAAGAGATTTAATAAATAAAGTTATGGATGTGTTATGCAGTAATTTAGTTTGTGATAATAAATGCTGTGGCCTGTTTCATCCATACTAAGTGGTCTGTCGTTATTTGGGGGTTGAATGGAGTTAGATTTTGTTCTAGGCTGCATCGCGATTTCCCACTAAGTACATACATGATTGGTTATTGTACAAACTTGTCTCAGTCTTCCAAAAGATCCCTATGGGAGTGTCCCTTGTTGGAAGACCTGCATAAAAGACAGGCATGTAGCCCACATTAAACAGATCCTGCTTCACCCTCAATACAGAGCCTCGTCTCGTACTTGGGGGGATTATTCGTGTGTTTCCTGTTCGGCGCTTAGGAGTGTTCGGTAGCTGACTGCTTATTCGGGAAAGGGAACATATTTGGCTGCGTTAACCCCTTCTATACCCGGGGTGCCGTTACAACAGGTGGCAAGCGGCGGGATGATTCCCACAGCCCAGAAGGACAGCTACAAGGTGACACAAGTGAATGGAGGCACACTATGAACAACTAAAACGCTCTACCCTCAAAGATTTGATGGAGAACCGGGGCTGACTGGCTGGTAACCACAAGAAGAGGGACATCATTGCCGAACTGGAAGAGATGGATAGAGCTGAACGGATTGTCGAACCACACAGGACAGCCGAAGAGGAGAGTTTTGGCCCGGCTGTTGCAATAAGATTGGCTCACTATGGACCGAATCCTCCAATGGAGATTATAACGCAAGTCATAGCGGCCGTGGATGCTAACCAGCTCCAGACTCAGCAAAGAGGTGCTGCAGCAGCAGAGGTAATAGCAGTGCCAGTTGAGAAAAGGAAAGTACACTTTGCAGTATTTAAAAACTTTGTGGAAGCGGACAGAGAGATCGACGGGTACCTTGCCGATTTTGAACGGCAATGTGCCCTGCACAGAGTATGCACGGATGAATGGGTTACAATTTTATCAAGGAAACTGTCCGGCCGAGCCATTCTTGATGGGGATATCGCGGATTACGGGCCGGTAAAGGAAGCACTATTGGCCAGGTATGCTTTTAACACCTGAGGCATACCGGAGGCGATTCCGGGACACTGCCAAGCAAAGTGGGGACTCATATACAGAGTGTGCATGCCGCTTACACCGCACGGCATCCCACTGGGTCAATGGATGCCAGGCGGTATCCAGGGAAGAGGTGCTGCAATTGTTCCTGCTGGAGCACTTCTACGAGAAGCTGAACACGGGGATAAGAGAATGGATCCGAGACAGGAGACCCCTCACCCTGCCGAGACAGTAGACCCCTCACCGGTTGGCGGAAGAGTACACTGACGCCCGCAAGCAGACACCCCTGTGGTCAAGGCAACTCCCAACACAGATTACCGACCTGCGGCACCCCCTCCAGCTGCCGTCTACCAACAGCAGCCCTGGTATAACCAACAAAGTTACTCACAACCCCTAAGGACACAGAAAGCAAGACTGCCCTTTGGATCCCTCCCTGCAGTCTCAGTCCTGGAGGAAGCCAGGAGTAGGGAACCCATCGGGCACCAATGCCTGCTCCCCACTGCATCGAAGTGGGAAACACAGCAGAAGAGCACTGGGGAACTCTACACGAAGCTGCCCCCGACAATGCAGCTGCCCGGGATAATCGGCAGAAACACAGACAGACTGTCCGGGTCAATGGAAAGATAGCCAGTGGACTGCGAGATGCCGGAAAGTTTGGATTGAGGAGTTGGTTCAGGACATGTAAACGTGGGCATCATGAAAGACTTACCAGCTGATGTCCTACTGGGGAATGATTTAGCCCCCCCCCTTGTTTCTGCTTACGCCCAACTGGGCCCCGCGGATGCCAACCCTGTGACTACCCATGCCCAGACACGTGCTGCTGGAACCGGCCCACCTGCTGCAGAGACCCAGGTAAGACCACCTACCCCTACGATTACCCTAGAACAGGCCCCCCTAGGCTGGTATACCTCAGAGGCATTCGGGAGGATCCGACCCTGCAGAAATATAGGGCCAAGGCAGACACCCAGGAGAGGGGAGCAGATGGGGAACTCTATGAGTGGGTGGGGATCCCCAATAAATCCCCGAAAGGTAAAACCCCTTCGCAGAAAGACAGCTGGTAGTACCTAAGAAATACCAGCTGGAGATTCTGCGAATTGGGCATAATGTCCCCCTAGAATCGGGCATGGCCCATAGAATTACTCAGAATTTCTTCTGGCCCAGTTTTAATCGGGATGTGCGACAGTACTGCAGGACCTGTGACACATGTCAATGGGTAATAAAGTGGGGGGACCACCCCAAGGCCAG
The DNA here is from genome assembly GCF_036172605.1 of Pelobates fuscus. Taxonomy (NCBI): domain Eukaryota; kingdom Metazoa; phylum Chordata; class Amphibia; order Anura; family Pelobatidae; genus Pelobates; species Pelobates fuscus. Next base: position 492,026,968 of record NC_086317.1, on the reverse strand, counting down.
ACTTATGTCAATGCCTATTATTGGGGAGCCCTTCTATCGAATAGCCGTTGACATTGTGGGTCCTTTAGCCAGACCTAGTCCATCCGGGAAGAAATAAATTCTTACCATGGTGGACTATGCCACACGTTACCCAGAGGTAGTAGCTATGTCTAACATTGAGGCAGAGAAAGTAACTGATGCCCTGGTTAAGATATTCACCTGAGTGGGGTTCCCTAAAGAAATCCTATCAGATCAGGGGACCCAGTCTACCGCAGGAATCTACAGGGTTCTCTCCCTTCGAGTTACTCAATGGGAGGAGGGTCCGTGGACCCCTGTATCTCATTAGAGGACACTGGGAGGTAGATACAGAGCAGGAGGGGACCCCCATAGTGCCATACATACTGGAACTCCGGGACCGCATGGAACAACTGTCTCTGATGGTATGAGAGAATATCCAGGCTGCCCAGGGGAGACAGAGAAGATGGTACGATCGGAATGCCCGGCAGCGCACTTTCCAGGTTGGGCAAAAGGTCCTAGTGCTCAAGCCTGTGAAAACTGACAAGCTGCAGGCATCTTGGCAGGGCCCATATAAAGTAGTGGCCCAACTCTGTGACACTACATATGTCATTGCCAGCTGTGCAGATGAAAGGATCCAGCGATCCTTTCATGTGAACACGCTGAAGGAGTACCAGGTAAGGCAGGAAGATATCGCTGCAGTATGTGCCCCTGCTGCAGATGACTCAGAGAGCTTACCCCACCCTGACCTATTAGAAAGTGATGAGCTTGTGAAGAAGATCGGTCATCTGGAATCAGTCGGGTTCTGGTGTTACGTGCAGCTTAACAAACTAGTGTGAGGGCTCAAAAAGGGGGGCCCATTGTGCGGGTGTAGAAAGTGGCCATTCTTTCATCTTCTGGGCCAAGAGAAGAGCCGCAGCTTGTTTTTGCAGTCAGCAACTGGGCTTTCCTGAGGACCGGATTAGGTTGCTCTGGTTTGGCTACCAGGGCTACGGGTGGCAAGAGGTTTGCAGTGAGGTGTTCAGGTTGGTGGCGGGGGCTAGGAGGCCAAATTTTGCTTTTGTATGCAGGAGTTAATGACCTCGGGCTTATCCCTTAGCGTCTCCTGGTAAAATGGATGAAGCAGGATATTAACTGGATTAGGGCACGGTCTCAGGGATGCAGTTGGTTTGGTCGGAAATAGATCCCCTTTTCTGTTGGTGGCACACACAGGCTAAAGTGAACGGACTAATTGCTAGTTTTGTCAAGAAGGTGGGTGGTGTTTTGGTTTGGCACAGGGAGCTGGAGAATGTGTTGGCAGGATATTTTTATCCTGACGGTGTCCATAGGTGGCAGAGCTCAGATGACCTCAGGGTTCAAGGTCTGAGCTTGTGGTGGGGTGCGGTAAGGAAGATTAAGGGGAAAACGAGTATTCTTATTTAAATTAGGAATAAGGGCAGTTAGTTGGCTAAAATGGTACACTGTGCATACAAGTTTTGGTAGGTTTCATGCCCGTTGGTTTGACCCATACATAAGTGTGTCGTGTCTTATTGGCTTAGTTTGGGTTTAGGTTCTTGTATCCCTCACCTGCCCATATGACGACTATGCACCTGTCATGTGAGATTCAAGCACTTGCTTCTCATAGATGAAACGCATTAGGTTGCTGCCAATCCTTGTGGTGACAAACAGAGACTTACAACAGAGTGTTAGAACGCACGGTACTGAAGTATCCGGTTCTTGATTCCAAGTCGTTTAGCATTAGGACACTAAGCGGGCACTTAGTTCACAACGAGGTCATCGGGTTATTGGAGTTGTGGTGTGCCATTGTTTTTGAAACCATGTCTCTGAATATAATGTATTTACACACTATGATACTTTGATTCCATCTTTCAGACCACACAGTGTGCAGAGATTGGGACATATATTTTAATATTTTTCTAGCACTGTGGTTGTCCCTGACAATCAGGATCCCTATTATATGTGTTTAGGACACCTTGTTTTTGGACATAGGATAGTAAACCTACTCACTCTTGCATGTTCATTCCAAAGAAACTTAGTAAATAAAATTAATGTAGTTTTTCTGTATTTCAATAAGGGCATTCACTAAATATATTAAAGGATCACTATAGGGTCAGGAACACAAACATGTATTATTGACCCTATAGAGTTAAAACTGCCATCTAGCCCCCTTGTCCCCCCACATATAGTAAAATATTACTGGACTTCAAATCTGCAGCTGTATAGTTTGTCACGGTTTCCTTTTGACCTGCCTCTGACCTCTGACATCATCAGAAGTGGTAAATAGGTTGTGGAACTGCACTCATCCCTTCGCTACGGAATCTCAGGGTGCTGCTGGATCAGTCCCAGTACCAAAGTATAATTGCAGAAAGTAGAAATCCAGGCACTCCAAATTGTTCCAATTAATATGCAATTTTATTGGACCCAAGAACCACACAACGTTTCGACCCCTTAGGGTCGATAAAGGGTTGATAAAGGCCCTGAGGGGTCGAAACGTTGTGTGGTTCTCGGGTCCAATAAAAATTGCCTATTGATTGGAACAATTTGGAGTGCCTGGAATTCTACTTTCTACAATCACAATGCTTCCCCATAGGATTGGCTGAGACTGACAAAGAGGCAGATCAGGGGCAGAGCCAGCATGATTCAAACACAGCCCTGGCCAATCAGCATCTCCTCATAGAGATACATTGAATCACTGAAGCTCTATGAGGAAAGTTCAGTGTCTGCACGCAGAGGGAGGAGATACTGAATGTTTGGATGCATTTTAGGCAGCCATGACCCAGGAAGGATCTCTAACAGCCATCTGAGGAGTGGCCAGTGGAGTTATCACTAGGCTGTAATGTAAACACTGCATTTTCTCTGAAAAGACCGTGTTTACAGCAAAAAGCCTGAAGGGAATGATTCTACTCACCAGAACCAATTCAATAAGCTGCAGTTGTTCTGATGACTATAATATGTGGAAACAATAAGAAGAAAATAAATCACATTACAGGGATTGAAATTAAAAGCCTTCAATCTCATTTGTACAGAACGAACCCCACCCACCCAGCCATCCATTGAACTCATAGCCTTCAAATTACAAGCTCAGTACATGACCTCTAAGCTACCTTATAAGTAACTTTTTTTGGAGAGATTTGAAGACTTTTAAGCTATCATACACTGGGTATCCAATTCAGATGTCCTGCTAAGGAATAAATGGGGCACTTCAAAAAGCACCTCTAGGGGCATACTGAAAATGTCTGAGTTGCTCTCTGATTGGACAGACTTAAAAAACGACCTTCTACACATGCCCATTTGTCATCAACCGCCTTTCCAGACAGCTATCAATCATTATCAGTAAATCAATCTGCGATGTAGTGATAACAGGAGGAGAAATTATAGCACTGCAGTGCTGTTTGATGTATGTTTACCATTTGTAATGGAAATTTCCCAGAAGGAAACAATGTCAGTGATTCACTCTCTTACCATTGTCAACAGGTTTTTTTTTTGTTTGTTTTTTTACCTGATGGAGCCCTGCCCTCGTATGGATGAGGCTCCACTGGTGATTTGGATGTCAAGGGTCCAGTGATGACATGATGTGACATCAGCTTTAACAAGTTTATTTATTTGAGATAGTACATGTAACCACAGGTCTTTATAGGAAAACACACAAAATGAAACTCAGCCCATGTCCAATCAAGATTTAATTGATTGAACATGGGCATATGTAGCGCACCACCCTGTTTGTCACTGTATTTCAGTCACTTGCCCTTTTGGTTACATGACAAAATGTAATATTAACTCTCGTTCGTCTGGTTGTTCGGTAAGAATTCTTCTTCAACTATTTTACACCATATTGTTCAACAAACGAACAAACTACCGAACAACCAGGCCACCCAGGAGAGGAGCGTGGCATCAATTGACCTCCCTAACTTTGTTCACACTGCTTTAATTGCCAACCGCACAAACTAACTGGGTGTTCCCTGGGTGGCCGCCGTACGTCATGCGAACACGTGGCGGCGGCCATCTTAACATACGAATTGCACCAGCGGTGTTTGGTCGTCAAGTGTCTGGAACCCAAATCAGACACGCGACAGCATGAACACCGCAGAAACTTCCATCCTCGCATAAGTTCGTGGGAACTCAAGGGAACAGAGCGGCGTTCGGTAAAAAGAAACATACGAACGAGGGAAATTAAACAAAGAAGACACAAAACATTCTGTTGTATATTTTCATGTATTTCAACCTCCCGAATGGAGACCGACCGCACACCCAAAACTCATGGAACTATTCTCGGCTTACACCTCGTGTGCAGTCGGTAAATCGAAGACATCCATAAAACTTTCGAAACCCTGAACAGATCTGGGAGATTTTTCAGTATGCTGCTCCCCCAGATCGGGGCTACCAGGGGTTGTTGAATTGTGAATGTAGGATATGTTTTTGGGGTGTTTCCAGAAAAGTATGAACATTTAGTTTTTTCTGTTTTGGGATAATTGAGTTGATACAGTAATTAACTCAATTATCCCCTGAGCAGAGGGGAGGGATTGTATGCAGTGTATGGGAGTGTCTTGTGACTTAACTCTGTTTTTACTGGTTGATGTATATTTTTATCGGTGCCACACAAGGTCCACCTGGGTGGTAACCTTTGGGGCAAAAGCTTCATAAAAGGCCAGCCTGGCCATTAAAGGATAAATTCTGCTCCTAATACTGAGTGTCGTCCAATTATTGGGAAGGGTGATGGGATATTCGTGAAGCATCTTGTTTTGATCCCTGCCTGAGTAGCTGTTGGAATAACCAGCGGAGAAGAAGCCCTGCTGCCACTGCTCTCCGCTACAGCATACAAAAAGTAGCTACAGCTAAAACAGCTACATTAGACACAAATAAAATCAACAGGAAATTTCTACTGATTTCCACATTGATTACTCTACTTGTAGAACATGTCTTTTGGCCATTGTTTCTCCAAGTTTATTATATTACATAAAAGCTTCCAGAAAGGACATGTCTCTAAAAATGTAAAATGTAACAAGGAAATAACTTGGGTCACCTTTTTAAACTGTTAATGCTGTTAAGGTTTTATAGCCAAGATATCTAACAAAATGTTTTGTGTATGTGTGACTTTAGTAACATTTTATACATGTCATTATTCATACTTTATATTATTTATACATTATTTCATCTTGTGTAAGAATATTCATGATTTATATGTATTTTTAGATAAAGTTCATATGGTATGCACAAGGACTCCCATTATAAGCCATGGCTGTATTTAATGTCAGCTCCTTCTATCCAACTTTCCTTATCTTGGTGGGAATTCCTGGCCTGGAGGCTTCCCAATGGTGGATTGGTATTTTCTTCTGCTCATTCTATATCATCTCGTTGTTGGGGAACATGACATTAATTATTGTGATCCCATCATCTCCAAGACTGAATGAACCCATGTTTACATTTCTCCTGCTTTTATCAACCAATGATGTCCTGCTAAGTACAAGCTTAGCCCCTAAACTTTTGTCCATCATCTGGTCCAGTTCCAACGCCATCCTTTTTGATGCCTGTCTTCTCCAAATGTGTTTCCTGCACGCCTTCTCAAGCTTTGAATCCGGACTACTACTAGCCATGGCATATGACCGGTATATTGCCATCTGCAATCCTCTCCGTTATTCCTCTATTATAAATGACAAATTTATAGTCAAAGTAATTTTTTTAATTTTTATTAGAGCACTTATTCTGATTTCTCCAGCTCCCTTTTTAATCAAGAGGTTTCACTCATTTAAGACCAATGTTATCGCCCATTCTTACTGCGAGCACATGGCAGTAGTTAAACTAGTTAACGGGGACATTTGGGCAAATAGTGTATATGGATTGATGGTAGCTTTTACTATTGTTGGAACTGATATTTTGCTAATTCTATTATCCTACAGCAGGATTTTCCATGCAGTTTACAGCCTTTCATCTAAAGAAGCTCGACTGAAGGCATTTAACACATGCACACCCCATATGTGCGTCTTTTTCATTTTCTATGTACTGGCCATTTTCTCTTTTTTATCTCACCGCTACGGTAAACACATCCCGATCTATGTTCACATTGTCCTGTCAAACACATATATTCTCGTGCCATCCATGCTAAACCCTCTGGTTTATGGTTTGAAGACCAAACTCATCCGAGAACATGTTTGGATCATTGTCCATAAGACCAGAAATACCTCATTACAAATTCCTTCCCAATGAATCTCATCCATTTATCTCTTGGATATTCAGATTGTTTATGTAACGGACCGTTTCAGCAGACAAGGGGTTAAAATCGTTTAGGTGATAATCCCCTTTTCACAGACAGGCACAGCTACTGTAAAATCACCAAAACTCACGAATTGGATATAGGTGAATGCACCAAACTCCTGAACTGCATACAAGGGAATAAGGTAGCACTCCAAACTCCCGAACTGGAACCTCACGAATAGCTGCTAGCAGGAAAAGCTCCCAAGCGGCTTACACTCCTGGCAGTCAGTCCCTATCAGCATACAGTGAATCCCCCCCAAGAACGAGACAAGGCTCCGTGTTGAGGGTCAAGCAGTGGTATGTTTATTGAGGGCTACCTGCCCCTGTATTTATGCAGGTCTCCCACCTGGTGGACACTCCCCTAGGTGACCAGATGGAAGAATGTAACAACGGACAGACAAGTACCAATTACAGACATATAGCAGTAAAACATCCCCACAATGCATCCTGGCTTCCTCCTCTCTGCCCTGGAGAAGTAATTCAATTATCTCCCAGGACAAAGGCAAAACTCCATTACACACGTGGGGACACAAAGACAGACTATCACTTTAAAATACATAAAGACACATTTTATACATAAAACACAGACATGTCACATATCCCCAGATAGCTCAGGTCTAAATGCACATTATTATGTGAATGGCACTCAGACCACACAAATACAGTTTAATTGCCATGGAGCCAGAGTCTTTAATTACACTAATATGCTCCATGGCATAGCTATCTGGGTTAAAACATTCCTCCAACACAAAATACCGAATTTACATGCATTCGTTTAATCCATACGAATTAGAACCAGGGGCTGGAGGTTCAGCGGTGCCTGCACATAAAAGTGTCCGATTTTGGTGCATGAAAGCCGGGCAGAAAAGCGCTGGCTGCCCAGGGAGCTCCAGAACACCGCCACCTAGCGGCCACTAAGTGTAACAGCGGCCACCCAGTAACATTCAATTAAGCTGCGGTTAACCGCAGCTTCAGGGAGGTAAATAGGAGGCACACTCCAGCTCCTGGGTGGCCAATTAACGGCGCCGGCCGGCTTCCCACGGCTCTGGGGAGGTTGCAAACAGGCTGTTTGTTCGGTAGATAGAATCTACCGAACGGCTGTGCAGAAAGGGAGAAATAAATCCTTCTGCACAGTAAAATTAACCCTTTAGCTGCCGGTCCATAATCCAAAGTCAGCAGGCGGGCGACCAGGCTCCTCCAATGCAATGTGGCGAGATTGGTCTCGTCACAGTTTAATACTACACATGATAATTAAAGATCTTAGAATGTATTGGAAAAATTTGGGATCTGATACATTTTGGGAATCTGTTAATTGGCTTATTTATTCCAGTAGTATTTAAATTATAGAATTGTTTTTTTATTTTTTTTCATTTTAAACCTGTAGTACTAAATAAAAATAATTATGGCTATCATCTCAGGAAGCCAAATGAAGTGTTTAAAATTAATATAAAGGGCATTTGACATGTCTTCAAGCTACCCTAAATGTAGCATTTTCGATGTTACATTTAGTCTTGATTTATTAAGCTTTCCAAATTATTCAACTCTGTTAGAAAATAAATATTTTACCTGGATGGCTACATTGAGATTTCTCTCATTTTCAATTATGTCCTTGGTCCTCAAAACATTGCATTGTTACAAAAGGATACAATTTTACAAAAATACAACATACAAACTATATACAATATATATACATTTAATACATAACAGGTAATAAATATATTCAACCATGACAGGTGCATTCTGTGCTGAGTTGTATTGAAACATAGAAACATAGAAACATAGAATGTGACGGCAGATTAGAACCATTCGGTCCATCTAGTCTGCCCAACTTTCTAAATACCTTATCTTATAGTTAGGATAGCCTTATGCCTATCCCACGCATGCTTAAACTCCCTCACTGTGTTAACCTCTACCACTTCAGCTGGAAGGCTATTCCATGCATCCACTACCCTCTCAGTAAAGTAATACTTCCTGATATTATTTTTAAACCTTTGTCTCTCTAATTTAAGACTATGTCCTCTTGTTGTGGTAGTTTTTCTTCTTTTAAATATAGTCTCCTCCTTTACTGTGTTGATTCCCTTTATGTATTTAAATGTTTCTATCATATCCCCCCTGTCTCGTCTTTCCTCCAAGCTATACATGTTAAGATCCTTTAACCTTTCCTGGTAAGGTTTATCCTGCAATTCGTGAACCAGTTTAATAGCCTTTCTCTGAACTCTCTCTAAGGTATCAATATCCTTCTGAAGATACGGTCTCCAGTACTGCGTACAATACTTCAAGTGAGGTCTCCAGGTCACCAGTGTTAGATCAATGGCATCACATATAGATATATCAGAATATTATTAGTCAGATTCATATTAATTAGCAAAACAGTTCCTATTATGGAGTATATAGCCAAGATTAATGACATAGCTTAGTGATATGTTGCTACTCAAAATTAGTGTTAGCATGGTGATCAAATATTGCAATATTGATGTAGAGAGTCACATAGTTGGACTATGGGGTGTTCCACTTCTCTAATCTCAGACAGTATATTGTGAAGTCCGATATCTGATGGTTCCATTGTCGAGGTGATGCTCTTAAGGCTGCCAAGGCCTCTTAACATGTAAACTTATGTTCAGACCTCTTCAGACCCGCAATGGAAATAGAGTGGAGAAATATCCATGGTGCAAGGATGATAACCTGTGTCCAATTTGACTGCGAGCAGGGCATGTCCACCGTTGATGATGATACATTCCAGTCTGGCTGTAACCCTTCCAGCATCCATTAGATGTGATAACTTTCATTTGATGCAGATGTACAGGTGTAAGGTACCATCACAGAAGATGAGATACACAAATAGAGAGTTTAGGATTAGCTTCTTACTTGTAGAGAAAAAGTCTAAAAAAAGACCTATTCAGAGAGTTCTTCGTGAGTTAACATGACCTCCAGGAGTTAAATCAGAAAGACAGGGAACATTGTAGAAATATATGGGTGTCCATTCTAGATGGAAATCAAGGAATCCTATATAGAAGTGTCCATGGTGAAATATCACATGATTTATGTACTTCTGTACTCCAGAAAAAGAGACCCACCGTTAGCCCTGATTTCCTAGAAATGTTTTGGGCATTGGACCATGTGCACGGTCAGTCAAAATGATGACATCCATGGAAATCCCGAACCCCTGAACTGTTCTAGGTGATTTTTTAATATGTTGGTCCCTCAGATTGGCTATCAGGGGATATGACTTTTTGGGGATTTTCCGTGTATTTTGGGGGTACTTTCAGGTTATTGTAAATATATGTTTTCTGTGCCTGGAGATAATTGAGTTTAGTACAATTGTTACAGGACAGGACTATCCACCGGTCCCCCCAGCAGAGGAGCTGGCACCTGGGCAGAGAGCATCTGGATTCTGTATAGAAGTATCAAAGGTGAAATATCAGATGTAATAAAACATATGTAACATAGTATTGCATAAACACAATCAATGCAGGATGGGCGGGCACTGAGCAAGACATTTTTTATGTAGATTCTTCAAAAGGTTCATTGTCCAGGGTCTAAATACCCGCAGGTCACCCCAGCAGAAGCGCTGACTACAGGGCAGAGCGCCTCTGGCCTCTGCGCCCTAAGCCCAGGCCCAGGCAGGGACTTCTGTGCAATATGAAAGAGTTAATAGGACTTATTGTTGCCCGATATGTGGACATTTAAAGATGGCGACTAAGTCCACAACATCACGGACGGATGTAAAAGAAAAGCGCCGTACGTAACAGGAAATGGAAAGATGTCATCATTTGGAGCCGGAAATGAAGGCGACACAGAGGAGTGAACGAGTGATCGGCGGGAAAATCGTTTGGCGCCAAAAAGAAAATTTGGACAGGATATTTAAAGGATGTCCGGACAGTTGGAGAATACACTTTGAAAAAGACCATCGGGTCGAAACGCGTTAGTGACTTTGCTGTTTTTATACAATATTATTATTGTTTATTTTAAAATACGTTTGATTAAAATAGCTATTTTTAGCATTTTGAAAACTTCAGACCTACCAATTATTTCCTTTGCTGACTCCTGGGACCAGTCGAGCTTTGTGCATTGGGAATGGAGGTGTATTTCCTGAGACATCAGAGCATGCGATTATAGTCAGAGCCTACTATACGTGGCTCTGCAGATTGTGAGTTGGCAATTGACAAACTGTTTTCAAATAATCTTTTCCACCATACTGAAGCCCATGGATCAGCGCAGTCAGGGGAATGGGCCTTGACAGAGCCAAGGAGTAGGCAGGTGGAGCTATAGATTTAGGGGTGGGGAATTAGGGTGGAGCATGTTAAAGGGTGTGAAAAGTGCAAGTATATTAAGCGGCCATTTTAGCAAGTGGCCATTTTAATCCGAATCTGCACTTACCTGTTAATTGTTTTGGCAGGTTGTGTGGTTTCTTTTCTTCTGTTTTTCAGATGCCTTCGCTTGAAGAGATCCTGGACGGTGTGAGAGCAGCCGTGAGAGACAGGGGGATGGCATGGCTGCAGCAGCAACTGGCGGTTCCTGGGACCAGCGGTAACCCCCTGGCGGCTGTGGAGAGGCGCTCGGTGCGGAGGGCGAGACCGCCCCAGCGTCTGAGCCCGGGCGTGATGCCCGCAGCGCGTCGGAGACGGAGTCCATCCAGAGAGGCGAGCGGCTCATCGGTTGTGGAGGCAGGCCGGTCGGAGCTATCGCAAACGCCGCCGGCCCCGTCTGTGCCAGGCAAGGGCGGCGATTAGGCCTGGCATGGTGTCGCGGCCTACCACGAGGAGCGCTGCTCGCAGGACGGCGGGCGGCAAGGCGGCAAAATTGGCGACGGCCTCCGAGGAGACCGGGACCGCAGAGGATGTCGGAGGTGTGGATGGAGCCCAGACACGTCCCGGTGAGTCTGCCGCCGGTTTAAATACCGGGCGGCAAGGAAAGGCACTGGGGACTGGGGAGGACGGGCTGACACCACCTCAGAGGGCAGCAAGGGACTCCAGTGGAGGGGGAGTTGATCATGCGGGCGAGACAAGGCCCAGGCAAGGCAGCGGGGGGACGGCAGGACAGGTCACCCAGCTAGGGCAGCAGGACCAAGTCAGGACGGCAACGGAAGGGGCTTCCGCTTGTCAGGGCCAGCGCAGCGCGTCCCCGGTGGACAGAGGAGCGGACAGTGAGGGATTGTCACAGGGGTATGACACACACTCTGACAGCGGGGTTAGGAGTGGACGGGAGGGCCATAAATGTTGCTCCCGGGGACGGCAGGATTACAGAGACAACCCTAGGCCTGCGGAATACAAGAGGCGGCGTGGGGCAGGCGCCAGGCAAAACCGGGCAGGGTGTGTCAGGGAGAGGAGCCCGTCTACTGACGGGTACAGTAGGCGGGGATCAGTCTGCAGGGCCAGGAGGAGAAGGGAACGGCGCAGCGAGTCTGGGTCCTCCAACGGGAGCACCCAAGGACGGCCGGAGAGTTCTTACGGCCTAGAGGGCCTGGTTACTAGGCGGGAGAGGCGCAGGGTTGACGACAGGGAACGTAAGGAGGAAGGGCGGGTAGACGGGCACTCGAACAGACTACCCAGGTGTTCTTCTCCTTACAGGTCGCGGAGCGGTACACCTACGGTCCCACGGCGGGATCCGGCGGAAGGGAGTCGGCGTCAACTGGACACTCCGGAGCCGCACGCGGCGGATGGAAGGAAAACGACCCCGCGGCCCGAGGCTCTGGCGGTGAGTTGCCTGTTACATCACATTCTGATTCCATGTTAACTTGCCTAAAATCGTTGTTAGATTCATGGGTCGGTGGGGAGGGGGCTTCACTGCAATTTTCGAGGGTATGGGTTCCGGAAGCGGGTTCCGGGACAACGGGACAGGCTAAGGGGGCGGTGAGTGGTGTCTCCGGACGGAGTACGCCTGAAACAGGTGAGAAGACAGGCTTAGGTTCGGTCGGAGGAGGGGAGGTTTCCGATGCGGCGCGGCAGAATGTGCATGTCTCTTTCGCGGGCCCCTTGGGATGTCACCTGAAGTCTGAGGTAAAGGACAGGATTTGGAAAGGTGAGTTCGTAGAGGTTTTTTCTCTCCTTCCTCTGGAGGAGTTCCTCGATCTAAAGGATGAGGATAAAAAGGATGCGAAGAAGGAGGAAGAAGAGAAGAAGCGTAGGTATCGGAAGATCCCCAAGACGTTTGCGAACTGGCTGCGGGCTTTTTGCATACTGGCCAGCGTCATCGGGGAAAAGTTTCCCGATCGCTGTTCGCAGCTTTTTTGCTACTTAGACGGGATAGGGGACGCTTACCGGACGTACGGTGGTATTGCATGGTGGAAATACGATGAGCAATTCCGCCAACGTTTAGCAGCGAACCCGAGCAGATCAGATCAGATCAGATGGATCTGCCCCTGTGGATGCGGCTCATGATGGCGCAGAAGGCTGCGCCCTTTCACGGGGCGGCCGGTGCAGCACCTGGAGGAGCGGCGCCGGCCGGACAAAAGAAGGGTTTCTGCTGGCTCTTCAACGAGGGCCAATGTAAATGGGGCTCGTTGTGTAGATTCAAACACGAGTGTTCCGGTTGCGGCGGTGCACATGGAGTTAATAGGTGCTTCAAGAGAGGCAAACCGGCTAGCAGGGGAGGTCCCAGCGGCGCCACGGCTCTTGCCGCTGCCACTGGGGGCAACTCTGGTGAAGGTAGGCGAGATGCTGCCGTGGCTAAAGCGCTACGCTAACCGGGCTGACGCAGAATTTTTGAGGAAAGGATTCACAGAGGGGTTTATGATACCGTTCAAAGGGAAGGGGCCAGGGACTTTATGTTTGAATTTACGATCTGTTCGGGATCACCCAGGGGTGGTGCGGGAAAAATTGATGTCGGAGGTACGGCTTGGCAGGATGGCGGGACCCTATGCGGTTCCACCTATGCCGAACTTGAGGGTGTCTCCGTTGGGGGTGGTCCCCAAGAAGGAGCCAGGCAAATTTCGGTTGATACACCATTTGTCTTACCCAAAAGGGGCTTCTGTTAACGACGACATTGACGCGGCCCTAAGCTCCGTTTCATACGCATCATTCGATCAAGCGGTCGAGTTGGTACGGAGAGCGGGGCCGGGAGCGTTGATGGCGAAGGTGGACGTGGAGGCAGCTTTCAGGTTGCTTCCTATTCACCCGACATGTCACCATTTATTGGGATGTTTCTTTGATGAGGGTTTTTTCGTGGATTTGTGTTTGCCCATGGGCTGCTCTATTTCTTGCTCATACTTTGAAAAGTTCAGCTCTTTCTTTGAATGGGTTGTGCGTCAGGAGTCGGCTGGGGGTGCGGTAGTGCACTATCTGGACGACTTTTTGTGCGTAGGACCGGCAGGGTCCGATCGTTGTGGGCAAATACTGGGGGTGTTGCAATGGGTGGCACAGGTCTTTGGGATCCCGTTGGCGGCTGAGAAGACGGTGGGCCCGACGGTATGCTTGAGCTTCCTAGGGCTGGAGATAGATTCGGTGAAGGGTGAATGTAGGTTACCATCGGATAAACTGACAGCGCTCCGCCAGCGGGTGGGGGTAGTCAGGGGTTCGAAGAAGGTGACCTTGAGGCAGTTACAGTCCCTGCTGGGGAGCTTGAACTTTGCTTGTAAAGTGATCCCTATGGGGAGGGTTTTTTGCAGGCAGTTGGCTCGAGCAACTTGCGGTGTGCGATTACCAGGTAATTTTATCAGAGTCTCCGCTGCGATGAAGGCGGATCTGGATGTTTGGTTGTGTTTCCTGCAGGAGTTCAATGGTCGGGTGTATTTTAGGGATGAGGCAGCCTCGTCTGAAGAAATCGGCCTATTTACGGACGCTTCCGGGAGCGTAGGTTTCGGTGCTTACCTGGCAGGGAGGTGGTGCGCGGAAGAGTGGCCGGAGGCGTGGAAGGAAAGCGCCTTGATCAGGAACCTGGCCTTTCTAGAGCTCTTTCCTGTGGTAGTGGCGGTATCTTTATGGGGCGAAGAGCTCGCGAACAGGAAGGTGATCTTTCACTCCGATAACATGGCGGTGGTACAGGCAGTTAATAATATCTCGGCCTCTTCTCTGCCTGTGGTACGGTTGTTGAGGCGCTTGGTGCTGCTGTGCATGTCTTGGAATATTGTGTTCAGGGCAAAACATGTCCCGGGATTGTTGAATGTTGTCGCTGACGCCTTATCTCGTTCACAGTGGGAGCGTTTTTGGGCAGCGGCGCCGGGAGCTCAGGAGACGGGTCAGGCATGCCCGGCGGAGATGTGGCGGCTCGGGACGTCTTGCTTGGGGGCTTTATAAGAAGTTCCCTGGCTGCCGGAACGTGGACAGCGTACACCAAGGTATGGTATGAATGGGAGGAGATGATGGGGCAGTCTGGAGGGGCGAATTCGCCTGCAGGTAGGTTGGACACGCTCTTATGGTTGTTGTGTCGGTTATTCGCGGGAGGGGCTTCTCCCGCGAAGGTGGACCGTTACATGTCAGCATTGGCATTTTGGTTTAAATTCACGGGTAAGGAGGATATTACAAAAACTTCCTCTAGCCTCTAGGGGTGCTCCACGAAGTAATGTCGGTCCGAGCCACCGACAACCGACAACATCATCGGCAGCTAGTAACCCTAGAGGGGAAGGAGGTACAAGGGCTCCGGGATTCGGGAGCCACTTTAACTTTGGTTGCACCACATTTGGTACCGGGCGCAACCCACACTGGCGGTTCAGTGGCAGTACGGGTGGCCGGGGGAGCAGTATACCGGCTACCGACTGCCAAAGTACACTTGGATTGGGGTGTGGGAGAGGGGACTGTGGAAGTAGGGCTTATGCAAAATTTACCTGCAGATGTTGTGCTGGGGAATGACTTAGGCCAAATGACTTCCGCTTTTATTCCCCAGACTCCCTATCAGGAGGCACACCCCGTAACCACCCGGCAACAGGCTCGCACCACGGCTACACCGATACACTCTGAGGCTCAGGTAAGAGACCATGCTCCCCAACCGACCCCCATGTCCTGGGATACCCCGACTACCTTTGCGACCGAAGTCCAGACCGATCCCACCCTCCAAGTATATAGGGACCGGGCACAAACAGACCAAGCCGGGCTAGAGGGGGAGCGGTACATCTGGGAGAAGGAGTTGTTATACCGTATCACGACCAAAGATGTGGGGGGGTCTGTCACCCTGACTAACAAGCAGCTAGTGGTACCGCAAAAGTATAGACAGGAGCTGCTTAGAATTGATCATGACATTCCCTTGTCAGGACACCTAGGGATGACCCGTACCCGGTACCGCTTAACGCATGCCTTCTTCTGGCCCGGAATCTCGCAGGATGTGCGCCAGTATTGCACCTCTTGCGACGTCTGCCAGCGAGTAGGTAAACGAGGGGATCGCCACAAGGCCAAGCTATGTCCCCTACCCATTATCGCAGAGCCCTTCAGCCGAGTGGCGGTGGATATCGTAGGGCCCCTGCCAAAACCCAGTCCCTCTGGCAAAAGATACATTCTAACTGTAGTGGATTACGCCACCAGGTACCCCGAAGCTGTGGCCCTCACTAATATACATGCTGAGACCGTAGCGGAGGCATTAATGAAAGTGTTTTCCCGGGTAGGGTTCCCCCAAGAGATAATCTCGGACCGAGGTACCCAGTTTACGGCCGAAGTTACTCAACATATGTGGAAGGTATGTGGCATTAAGCCAATAGTTAATTCCGCCTACCACCCCCAGTCCAATGGGTTATGTGAGAGGTTCAACGGGACACTGAAGCAGATGCTTCGGACGTTCGGGGAGACCCACAAAGACTGGGAGAGGTTTCTGCCTCACCTACTCTTTGCTTATAGAGAGGTTCCCCAGGAGTCGACAGGATTCTCCCCGTTTGAGTTACTATTTGGGAGGAGGGTGCGGGGACCCTTGAACTTAATTAGGGAACATTGGGAGGGAGAGAGTACTGCCAACGAAACCCCTATCATATCCTACGTCCTGGAATTCAGAGACCGTCTGGAGGCGCTCACTCAGGCTGTACACACCAACCTCCAGGCGGCCCAGCAACGACAGCGACGCTGGTACGATAGAGGAGCCCGAGACCGCAGCTTTCAGGTGGGACAGAAGGTTTTAATTTTAAAACCTGTCCGCACAGACAAGCTGCAGGCCATCTGGCAAGGCCCATACCAGGTAGTGGAGCAGCAATGCGACACTACCTATGTGATTGGCCCCTGCTCAGGGGTAGGGAAGAGACGCATGCTCCACGTGAACCTGCTCAAACCCTACCATGAGAGGATCGAGGATGTGACGGCCATCTGTGCCTCCTCCTTAGAGGATCAGGAGAACCTACCCTTACCTGACCTACTAGAACCCGAGGCACCGATAGAGCCCTCCCAGGGAGTTCAGCTGGGGGAGCGGCTAAGCGCCCATGAGCGTGCCCAGGTACAAGCGCTGATCGAAGCCAAAGGAGCTACCTTCTCCAATTTACCTGGTTACACTCCGCTAGCCACCCACCGAGTAGACACCCTGGGACAGCTACCTATGAGACAGGCTCCATATAGGGTTCCGGAATCAGTCCGTACCCATATGAAAGCCGAGCTAGATGAGATGTTATAGCTAGGGGTTATCGAACCCTCCGATAGCCCCTGGGCATCGCCGGTAGTCCTAGTACCGAAAAAGGATGGCACCACCCGGTTCTGTGTCGACTACCGGAGGCTAAATGACAAAACGGTGTCTGATGCCTACCCGATGCCCCGGATAGACGAGCTGTTAGATAAGATGGCACGGGGCCAGTATCTCACTACCATTGATTTGTGTAAGGGATACTGGCAAATTCCACTAGCCGATGACGCCATCCCCAAGTCGGCGTTTGTCACTCCGTTTGGCCTGTACCAGTTCAAGGTCATGCCCTTCGGAATGAAAAACGCTCCGGCTACCTTTCAGCGGATGGTAGATCGGCTACTGGACGGGTTCCAAGAGTATGCCTGTGCCTATCTAGATGATATAGCTATCTTTAGCCAGACCTGGGAGGACCACCTACACCATATAGGGGCGATCCTAGATCGTATTGGGGAGGCTGGGTTAACGTTAAAGCCTAGCAAGTGCCACATAGGTATGGCTGAGGTGCAGTATCTGGGACACCGAGTAGGGTGTGGGCAGCAGAGACCCGAGCCAGCCAAGATTGAGGCCGTAGCAAAGTGGCCTACCCCCAGGACTAAGACTCAGGTGCTGGCGTTTTTAGGGACGGCCGGCTACTACCGGAAGTTTGTTCCAGACTATAGCACCCTGGCCAAACCCCTGACGGACTTGACTAAAAAGAACCTTCCCCGACAGGTTGTCTGGGCCCCAGAGTGTGAGCAGGCATTCCAGCAACTCAAAACGGCTCTAACTAATGCTCCTGTGTTAACTGCTCCTGATCCAACTAAAAGATTTCTTGTTCACACAGACGCTTCAATGTTTGGATTGGGGGCAGTACTGAGCCAAGTGGGAGCCGATGGCGGAGAACACCCCGTAGCCTACCTAAGCCGCAAGTTGCTGCCGCGTGAAGTGAGCTACGCTGCCATCGAGAAAGAATGCGTGGCCGTGGTGTGGGCCCTCAAAAAGTTACAGCCATATTTGTACGGACAACCTTTTTCCTTACTCACAGATCACAACCCGTTGGTGTGGCTAAACCGTGTATCTGGGGACAATGCCCGGCTGCTGCGCTGGAGTTTGGCGCTGCAGCCCTTTGACTTTACCATTCACTATCGGCCCGGAAAACAAAACGGTAACGCTGACGGGTTATCCAGACAGACTGAACTCGAGAAGTGATCTGTGAGTACTCTCCCGGACATCCCCAAGCCGATCCGTTGGGATCAGACTGTGTATGCCGGCTTGGTTCTGGGGGAGCATTGTGGCAAAACTAGCCACTTCTGAGCTATCTGCAGTATAGGTTGTCCGTAGGCTGAATGTATGATGTGTTCCGTTAAATGTGTATGTATTGTGCTATGGCCGTTCGCACGCTGGCAGCCGTACGCTGCCAGCGTACCAGCATTCATACGACGAAACACGGCTATCCTGGCCGTTCGCCGTACGAATACGGGCTCCCCAGGTCGACCACACATTCCCAAGTCGTGTGGTACCAATTAACCGATTGCAACATTGTTGCAATCGGTAATTAAGGGCTCTCCTAGGTGGCCGTCGATCCACTACCGACCATGCGGCGGTCGGCCATCTTGGATCCTTTGTCTCTGCAGCGGTGTTCGGTCGTCGAGAGCCTGGAACTGAAAACGGCTACTCGATGATCCGAGCCCCGCTGGGCTTCCAGAGCGTTCGGGAGTTCCGCGTTCGGTACATTATATGTCCCGTACTTATTCGGTACTTTTAAACCAACTTTCATGTTTAAATGTATTATGTGCGGCGTTCGGTCAATTCAGCTGGGATCGGAGCGGTATTCTCACAAAGTGTGCGCTCCGACCCCAGCTACCTACCGAACGTTCGATTATTCCAAAGTACCGAATATTGTGTAAATTATGGATTTTAGAGTCAATTGTCGGTTTTGCTGCACGAGGGGATAATCCACTTAATCGTCCATTTTAGTGGGAGTATCCCTCTCGTGCCGCAATGCCTGTTGGGAAAGTCACAATGCATGTTGGGAGAAATCCCCTGGGTTATCTGTGTGGAAACCCCTTGCATGGGGAACTGTATAAATACGCTGCTTGTGAATAAACCGAGTTAGTTGACTCCCAAACTGTGTTTCGTCCGGTTATTGGGAGGATTGGGGATATTGCCTTGCTTTCTACTCTGACTGTGGATTTCCTGAGGATACCAACGGATGTCGTGTACTGTTATACCGCATTCCGTTACACTAAGCTTAGGTTGAATTAGGCCAGAGTTGGAAGTGGTCTGTTGGTTCGAGCTCATCGGTGGCTCCGAACCTGGTGGTGTAGGGGTGTCTCGGTACACCCCTACAGTTAATAAAGTTATAATTATGGGGCCTCTTTGGTAGGCCGGGTGTTATATTTATGTGTTATTTATATTGTTATATATTGTTTATGGTATGGGGTCATTGTCTGGGTTAATGCTGTACGGATGGGGGTGGGGGTAAATTAATTTTATTTGGCAATGACCCCAATTTGTTATCTTGTTTATTGAAAAATTTAAATAAAGCTGTGGACTTTTATTTTCCAACAGAAATTGGTGTCTGTGTTTATTGGTGGGTTATGGGGATCAAAATGCCACAAGCCGAATAACGACTGTGCGCATGTCATGAAGCCCATGGATCAGCGCAGTCAGGGGAATGGGCCTTGACAGAGCCAAGGAGTAGGCAGGTGGAGCTATAGATTTAGGGGTGGGGAATTAGGGTGGAGCATGTTAAAGGGTGTGAAAAGTGCAAGTATATTAAGCGGCCATTTTAGCAAGTGGCCATTTTAATCAGAATCTGCACTTACCTGTTAATTGTCCCTCCCACCCTCCCTGGTTTTTTTTAGCAGGTCCCGTTTGGTCACAGCGGCGGGATAGGGCTAGGGTAATTGGGATGGAAGTGGATTAGCAAGTGGCTAGGCTAAGCTTAGGTTGAATTAGGCCAGAGTTGGAAGTGGTCTGTTGGTTCGAGCTCATCGGTGGCTCCGAACCTGGTGGTGTAGGGGTGTCTCGGTACACCCCTACAGTTAATAAAGTTACAATTATGGGGCCTCTTTGGTAGGCCGGGTGTTATATTTATGTGTTATTTATATTGTTATATATTGTTTATGGTATGGGGTCATTGTCTGGGTTAATGCTGTACGGATGGGGGTGGGGGTAAATTAATTTTATTTGGCAATGACCCCAAATTGTTATCTTGTTTATTGAAAAATTTAAATAAAGCTGTGGACTTTTATTTTCCAACAGAAATTGGTGTCTGTGTTTATTGGTGGGTTATGGGGATCAAAATGCCACAAGCCGAATAACGACTGTGCGCATGTCAAGTATTATGCTATGTGCTGCTGTCTTTATCATCTAGGGGGTGTACATATGAATTGAAGAAACAGTCTGTATAAGTATTTATTTGACCTTTATTGCTTTCATTCACTATTTGGAGCACCCCCTATCTGTTTTTGTTCTAAGCCCAGGCTGTGCCAAGACTAGGAGCAAAGAAGAGACCCCCACACAGCAACCTCGGACAGACAGGACAGAGCTGGGCACCAGAGGCCACCAGGTCAAGTAGTTGTTTATGGGTGGGCTACTCGACTAACTCAGGTACTGACCATTAGAAGGTCAGGTACCTGGTTAGTCTTACCTTGGGGGAAAAGAGATTTTACAAACTGAACCTCGTCACAGGCTCTTGGAGGAGCCTGCTTGCCAGCCTCCTGCCTCAGGACTATGGGCACTGCAATATACATGCCCAATGCACTTTGAAAGGCTCTGATTTATGTACTTTTGTACTCCAGAAAGAGAGACTAACCGTTAGCCCTTGTGACAAAAGCAACTTCGCCACTGGTTTTTGGAGGGGCCTGTTTGCCAGCCTCCTACCCTGGGACTATGGGCCCTGTGATAACCCATGTTCAAAAGTACTGTTTCTGCCCCTTGGGCCTTTAACTTGAACAGATTCAAACATGTGGTGGTGGCCATCTTAAATTCTCCAACAGTGTTTTGTCTTAGAGTGTATGTAACTGTTTTGGGCATGGGACCACCACGGTGGGGCAAAAATAAGACTTCCAGGAAATTCCTGAACCCCTGAACCGATCTGGGTGATTTTTGGATATGTTGTTCACCCAGATCAGGGTTATCAGGGGATGTGTTGTATTTTTGTAGGAAATTGGCATTCCGTGAAATCTTTGTTTGTCACATATCAGTTTTCATAACAATCGAATCAAATATCTTGCAGTTAACTTATGTTTATTCAAACATAACAATCCATCTGGTAATAACAAATGTCTTTAACATTCTTTGTCCAATACAGAGAGCAATTTTCTAGATGTTATCCATTTTTGATGTTAAAGGTATTGGCCACGAATTCTAAACTACAATCAGTTTTATGGGTTTAAAATTCAGTTACAGAGGGGAGTATACATAAGATTGCCTTACTTTAAAATAAGTGGCTATCTTAGAAAAAGGGGAGTTACTTAGCATCATTTGAAATCTATGATTAAAGTCATACGTTATATTTGGCGGCAAGCTATGTAAGACAAAGAACTTCTATATACATGATGTAATGAATAATTGCCTGTAGAAATGTGAGTCTTCAAAGGAATTCAGGCTTTCAAGGCTAGGTCAAAGGTTACTATAAACAAGCCCTTCAACATCACTCTTAAAGTGAACCAGATGTGGTCTCCATTCCTATACAATGAAAGTCTGTAATACTCTATAGGCCAAGGTATGGCTTCTCAATTTCAGTGTTCTTGAAGCAATCCGAATAAAACTTATAATATTTATATCAACACATTAAATACATTTAAAGTACATAATAATATTTTTCAAGCCCCTCTTTGATGCTTTATTTTAATGAATTTTAAAATATTGCATCATAATAACTTATACCAATTACTTATGGGATTTTAATGTTGTTCTCTGATATTGGTCTCTAAGTATCAGTTTACAAGGAAAGGCCTTTTAACACAGCCATTTCCAGTTGTCTGTATTGCTTTTTACACTCCAAGAGGGAGAAGCAAGTCATTTTAACCCTTTCATTTCTGAACTCCTAAGAACAAAATTCTTGTTACGATTACCTTTACATTTTTCACTAATTCATTAATTTACCTTGGGCATTGATTTTACCTAACATTAATAATAACGGTATCATAGTTATTATGCTGTGTAATTGTATACAGTTTATATTACCCAGAAAACACAATCGGTTTGATTTAGTCCATGAAATATTGTCCTCTCCAATCGAATCCACAAGCACAGTCTCTTTGAAAGTCCATAATGTCCTTTGAAAGTCCAAACAATTTGTCCTTTTATTTAAAATCATACAGGTTTTTGTCCATGTAAAACAGTATTGGTTCTGTAATGAAAAACAGATGGCAGTTTACTATTCTTATACATTAGTAAATTTCTTATACATTAGTAAATTTCTTATACCTTAGTACATTTCTTTTACATTGATCACTAGACACAAGAATTGATTTATTACACTTTGTACCAATGTTTGCTTTTTAAACCTGTAACACAGTTTGTTCTAATTTTTATTCTTAGACTAACATAAGGACCATAAGGACCTTCCCAACTTGTTTTTCATAGACCTGGTGTTTTAAATGATTTTTACCTTTGCCTTGTAACCTTGCTTAAACATATCTGCATTATTCCCCTGTGTTACTTCTTTATATTTATTTAATTTATTTATATAGCGCCATCAGATTCCGTAGCGCTGTACAACTTTAACACATAGTTTACCATAAGGGACGACATTTGAAGTAGCAAACTTCAATTCTAACAATAGATGTTCCTGTAATACTTTTAACTATTCAGCATGTTCTGCTGTAACTTGGAACAAAAGGTTCATTAGGGAAAGTGATTACATAGTTCTACATGTCACTAACTCATGAGGTGACACTTGAGTTTGGATTTGCAGGAATAGACATTAATACTCCTGGTAAATATGTTAACCAATTACTCTTATCTTAAAGCATTTTTATTTCTATTTTATTTTATTCATTTTAATTTAGAAATTAATTTATATAGAGTACCATGGTCTTTTTGCCAAAGGAACTCTCTGCAATTTTGGTTTCTAGTATTTAGGTCTTGGATTAATTGAACACATATGAGACACTTCTGCAATATATGGATACACTTTTTGGTATAAATTAGGATGATACAATTTATTTTGCAGGACCTTAAACAGTTGTCCTGTACCCAAATGCCCTGTGTACTATGATTGAATACAATCAGCCCTTGTAATAAGCCACTAGGTACAAATGTTTGTGTTTCATTGTGTTTAACCCTGTACATGCCAGTTTCAGTATCTAGATCCATTCTTTTTATACTGAAAGCTACATCCTTCCATTCTCTATCTGATCTTATAGGGTATTTGTTATTTGTCTTTTTACTAACAGTTGCACTCATTAGATTTTCCAAGTATTACAACTCCTCAGACAAAGTTTCCTTTGATTCCTGATCTACAAGTCTGTTTCACAACAACAAGTTAAACCTTTATTTTCTGCTTAATTAAACAGTTCTGCCAGAATACCTGCATGTTTTAAAGCTTTATCCTGAGAATCTACCATTCCTCTTTTCTCCATATTGGGAGGTGAAGTGTTAAAGCTTTAACTACATAACTGCTGTCACTGATTACATTCACTGGGTCATATATTGTTATTTCTAGAACTTTCTTTACAGACTCTAACTCCGCTTTCTGAGCTGACATATGGCCTGGCAGTCTATCTTTGCAATTCTTTTGTTTAATCGTCATATATGACATAACCTGTGTGATGTGATCCATCAACATAAAATCTCATTCCTCCACATACAAACTAGAAATCCCTTGTATTGTTTGCTTCTCAAAGGAGATCTGGATTATATTTCCATTTCCTTCTGACATCAAATCAGGAATAGCATATCTTTTACTGGTTTCTACCCTGGGTGGTTTATTTTGTAACTGGCTATATACTCCTAACTCAGAACAATTTTGTAACAGTTTTAGATATTTGGGGGGTTTGTAAATGTATCTGTCCAAATCCTGCATTCGTAAAGATTCATGCTACCTTTGCATTAAACTGCTATTAATGAAGAGACACCTGCATAACATTGAACAATATATGGTACTGTTTCAATGGGAGCAGCTAGCACAGGCGCTTGTGTGAGAGCATCTTTTAACAGATTTAACTCTTTTCAAATTCCCCTGTCCAGATGATCTTATCTTTTATATTTTAGCATATTGCATAAGGGTTTTGCTATCCCTGCCATATCATATATAAATTCTCTGCTAACATTTATCAAGCTTAAACATTTCTGTAGATGATACACTGTCATTGGCCTTGGCAATTGCTGCAATGCTTTAACCCTTGCTGTACATGGCGTTTTACATTCTGGATCTATATTAACTCCTAGGAAAGTAAATCTTTCCTTCAAGATCTGCACTTTGAATGTGTTCAGTTTTAACCCATTATGTGCCAGTGTTTGACAATTATCACACAGTATCTGCTCATGCTCTTCCCTTGTTACTGTTTGAACTTAACAGATCATTAACATATTGCAACATCTTATTCCCATACCCCAGGGGTTCCAATACTTGAGCCATTGCTTTATGAAAGTAAGCTGGCGAGGAGTGGAAGCCCTGTAGCAACACCTGGAACAGATATTGATGATTTTTAAAGGTAAAAGCATAGCAATACTAGCTATCTGGATTGAATGGTATAGAAAAGAACACATTGACTATATCCAATACAGAAAGTACTTAACATTAGCATTTATTTGCGCCATGATATCTGATGAGATTTACTTATTCACCACATACGTGTCTACAATTAAACCATAAGTGCCATTGGCTTGATTATTAGCCAAATGGTGACTTACATTTGGAATTACCCACTCTCAACACTCCTTGAGATACCAATGCTTTTATCACTAGATTCACACCTTCTTATTCTTTGGGATCTTATATTGTTTAACTGCAGGGGGTCTAGAACTACAATTACAACTTGCAAATTCACTATCCCACACTCTTGTTTAGACTTAGAGCACACTGTGGGGTATTTAGTTTTAAGATATGGTATAACCTCATCATCTTGTTGTATAGAAGGTGACACTTCACTCTGTTTTACAGTTATATCATGACTAAACTATCTTAAATTATTAGGTTTAACCACTCAACCTGTTTTGCTCTCACCTAAAGCTTGCCATAAAACCAAATTTAATAAATCCACATACAACTTTTTTTTCATTGATAACATCCATTCCCATAATAATAGTACAGTGGGAGGAGAGGTGCAACTATAAATCACCAAAAGATTTTTCCTCCTTCAATCTCCACTTCATTATCATTGGATAGAATTCCATGTGTCTATTAAACTTAGAAGGGATTTGTTGATATGCTTAAATTTTTAAAGGCAAGCGTGTTTTATTAGAGTCATTCCTGCTCCTGTTTCTAATAAAACTCTGTTATTTTTCCCTCTAGTCTTCCATAAATATATGGTCGCCCATCTTCACTTTGTTATCAGCAAGATAGATCTGATAATAGCTAGGGGTTTCACATCCCTATTTATTGGTGAGTTTAGGCAGATTTTACTTGTCGATTTGTGACACCTTTCTTTCAATGGCACTTAACATCAGTATACACTCTTCACATGAATTTGATATGTGAGGGGGGGTTGGTTGAAGATGTATGCTCTGTTTTTACAGCTGCCACTCTCTGTAGATTCTTATGGTCTGGGAAATTCAATTTTCTTTCCCTTTCACTGGGTAAGTTTTTTCTTTTTCTTCATATTTAGGACAATATCTCCTAACATGACATTATTGGTTGCAATTATAGCATACCATAGAATTACTCTAATAAAACCCTATAATATCTATCTTGGGGTGTGGCCGAATAGTTTTTAGTACCCTGGTAATTTTGTTAATTTTGTGGTCTTTCCTTAACCCTCACTCTAAAATTACCATATTCAATTAATAACCTAATTTCTCCTTCTACCTTCTTCACTAGACACAATTTTAATAGGGGCCAGTCCTGCTGAAGTATCCCTAGACAAAAGTGTGTCTGTGCAACATTGTAGTTATTCCTGTGTTTTTCCTTTTTAACAATTGCAAGGATTTCATAATTTCCATAGCAGCAAAATCTCTTAATCTAGCTCATTTGGTTACCCTGATATTCTAGAGACATATTCACTAACACTCTGCCTGTGTTACTCTTTAGACATAGTAAACTGTTTTGTGTCAGTAATTAAATTCCATGCCTTATTCCTTAAATTAGCACAAACATGTATATCATAATTTTCTCCATTTAAATTAATCAAAAATAGAAAATTCAAAACTATTCAAACCAGTTGCACACTGTACAACCATTAGCAATATATTTGGAAACAATTCCTGCAACTAAACTCTGGGCTTTTCACATTCCTTATCCTCCAACACATCAATGAGTTAATGTTTAACCCCTTTACTTAATGAGGCTGGCAGCCAGATCAAACGACATCTGGTGGCTACCACATCACTAAATTTTCGTTTATTCATTTCACCTTCAAAAACACTCATATTGTAAAAAGGTCCTCTCTGCTCATCATATTTAGACACATTTTTAATCAATCTGGCTAATCTGAGAGTATTTTTCTATATCTTTTCTTCTCTTCTGCCCTTTTCACACAACTTCTACTTCCAAACTAAAATCCAAATCTTTCAGATTTTTCCACAAAATATCTGTAACATTCCCCAGACTAACAATTTTTGCAAATTGTCAAAATTAGTAACAAAGTCTAATCTTGGACATGTGAGACATTGTTTTATGGGTTCTATTTAACAGATCAGTCTGATTCTTAAACATTTCTTTCATTATATTAAAATCTTAATTTCCTTGACATTACTTAATCCTTTCAACAACTGCCGAGAGTCTGAGGTTTTGTTTCAACTAATGTTGCATCCAATGCACTCTCAAAAGAGAGCCATGGGGGGCGATTTCCTTCTTTTAACACTTTTAAGGAGATTTACAGTTTAGCTAGAGGCTAGGTAAATTACTAGACCTTGCAACAACACATATATTTTTCAATTGTTTTTAACAACACATTTCTTTTTTTTTTTTTCCGATGTATTACAAACATAACAATTACTGGTCTTTTCAAGTTGACACCATTCCTTTATAGAATCATTAGTTTCCAGAAAGCCTTTTGCCAGTAATGCAACTTTTTTTTTTTTTCTTTTAACCACATTGCTTTGCTCATTACCAGTTAATCTGTCTAACCATTTCAATACACAATAGCGTTTTCAGGATTAACTCTTTTACAGACAGATCCTGTTACATTTGACAGCAGTCTTTTGCTGCCAATCCATAATTAACTAAACAGTTAATACAATTTGTTTCAATATACATATGAGCAACTTCTACAGACATGTTAAAGACACATACCCTTGAAGTATTTGATTTCCACAGGTGTGCGCATCATCTGATGGAAGAATACTTTTTGGAATATGTAGTTATTTCTTGAGAATCCTCCGAAATGCCATCTTCGATCTGCAATTCGTCATAACATTTATTTCTTCATAAATAAAGTATGGATAAAAGGATCCAGATTGTCATCTCAATTATTATCGTCAAAATTATAATATATTATCAATATATTATCGTCATATTCTTCCGTCAGTACTGAGCATTTCCACGTTCGAACGATTTTTCCCCTGCGCAACTCTATTTTCGCATAGTAAAACTGAATGTTTAAATAAAGGATTTTTGGGATGCCATCCTGCTGTATCAGTCAATTGTGTTTCTCCTGTTTCAAGCCGGGTACTAAAGCTTTTTTTCTTCAGGGAACAATTTCAACTTTTCTTCAGTGATTTTCTTATCTTCTTCTAGTAATCTTCTTGTAGCTTGTAGCAGTCATAATTCAGGCTTAATTCAAAAGTTTGCTGTTGTTGGTGCCCGCATTCTCCACCATTAAATGTAGGAAATTGGCATTCCGTGAAATCTTTGTTTGTCACATATCAGTTTTCATAACAATCGAATCAAATATCTTGCAGTTAACTTATGTTTATCCAAACATAACAATCCATCTGGTAATAACAAATGTCTTTAACATTCTTTGTCCAATACAGAGAGCAATTTTCTAGATGTTATCCATTTTTGATGTTAAAGGTATTGGCCACGAATTCTAAACTACAATCAGTTTTATGGGTTTAAAATTCAGTTACAGAGGGGAGTATACATAAGATTGCCTTACTTTAAAATAAGTGGCTATCTTAGAAAAAGGGGAGTTACTTAGCATCATTTGAAATCTATGATTAAAGTCATACGTTATATTTGGCGGCAAGCTATGTAAGACAAAGAACTTCTATATACATGATGTAATGAATAATTGCCTGTAGAAATGTGAGTCTTCAAAGGAATTCAGGCTTTCAAGGCTAGGTCAAAGGTTACTATAAACAAGCCCTTCAACATCACTCTTAAAGTGAACCAGATGTGGTCTCCATTCCTATACAATGAAAGTCTGTAATACTCTATAGGCCAAGGTATGGCTTCTCAATTTCAGTGTTCTTGAAGCAATCCGAATAAAACTTATAATATTTATATCAACACATTAAATACATTTAAAGTACATAATAATATTTTTCAATTTTGGGGTACTTTGTGAGGTTTGTAAAAATGTATGTTTTTTCTGCTTAGAGTTAAATGAGTTAGTCCATTGTCTTCATTAATAATATCACAGGCAGAGGGGAGGGATTGTGTTTACTGTATGGGAGTGACTGAATGTAAAACTATGTTTTTATTGACTTGTTGTTCCTGTGTTCTTGTGCCCCACAAGGTCCACCTGGGTGGTAACCTTGTGGTGAAAACTGTATAAAAGACCAAGCTGTTCAATAAACCCTCATATCTGCTGTTCCTGTTTGACCCTCAATACGTAGTCTTGTCTCATGATTGGAGGGGAACTGCTATAATCACACTGGGGATTGCTATATTTTGTATACTCCCCTGGGTTTTAATCACTTAGCTCTTATAAGAGCTGTTCCTTTTATGCTCTCCTGGAGGAGATGTCTCTCCCACACAGTCCTGGATGTCAGAGGTTGATCCAGGGTGGAAGGAAGATGGCGAGATTCCAGTTAATCTATGGCGGCTGGGGAGTCTGCGGTGGTTGTGGTTTCCAGTGCGGTGCTTATGATCCTCGGTGTCCGCTAGGAAGCATCCGTCAACGGAGTTGCCCAGTCAGGGTGCCAGGTGATCCGTTACAGCCCTGATTTCCTGGAACTGTTTTGGGCATAGGACCATGTGCACGGTCGGTCAAAATTATGACTTACATGGAAATCCCGAACCCCTGAACCGATCTGGGTGATTTGTGGGTATGTTGGTCCCCCAGACCGGGGCTATCAGGGGATATAACTTTTGTTGGGTTTCCATTTGTTATGGGGGTACTTTCGGGTTATTGTAAATTTATGTTTTCTGTGCCTGGAGATAAATGAGTTTAGTACAGTTCCTGACCTGATTATCTCTCAGGCACAGGAGAGGGATTATCTTGTTTTGTGTGGGAGTGTCCTGGAACTGAGAGCCAATGTAATTACAGTGTGTACTTTGTCACAGTTCCCTCTCAAGTCCAGTGGGGAATGCCCCTGGAATATGTTATTGAAAACCCCTTGCATGGGGAGTTGCATTTAAGGCCAGTTGTGGCTGCCATTAAACAGTTCCTCTTCACCCTCAACACAGAGCCTCGTCTCATGTGTGGAGGGAACAGCTATATTCACACTGGGGATTGCTATAATCATAATACTCCCTTGGATTATAATCACTAGCTCTTGTAAACTGAATAGTAGCTTGAATTAAGATGAAAAAATGAGCATCAGTGTGTCTTAAACAGGAGTAGCTTATCCTTGCGTTTCGAAGGTCAGCGGATCTTCAAGCAGGAATTCCAGCAGTTAGAGGTTTAAATAGTGCTCTCTTTGCTAGGAGAGGTAGATGGGTTTGCTAGTCATGATGTCATGTATAACACAAGCTAATTGGTGAAGGGAACAAAATAAATGATTATCAAGACAATGGTTAAAGCGTTTAGTAATAGAAAAATAGTAATGGGAATGCAGCCAAGGTGCAGAGCATCAGTAAAGAATAGGTTTCCTAAATTGAATGCCCAGTTTGTAAAAGGATTAATTAATATCGTATGTATAATCCATTGTCTATTTTACCCCGGTAAAGTCCCCAGTACAGATGAACAGGATGCAGGAATATTGTTTGCACCTAATGGTATTCTCACCGTGTAACAAGGCCGTCTGTGATGTCCAACTTTTTTTATCTACCTGGTGTGACATTTTTTTTTATTAAAAGTGCCATCCATTGTCGCTCAACAGTCTCTACGTCTAGCTTTGCCACTATATATATATATATATATATATGCACAACTGAGAATTGAGTGAGTATGGGAGAATGTATGTATGAGAGGTACCCCGACTGGGTGCCTCCGCTAATCGGTGCTCCTAGTGCTCACGAGGACTCCAAGCACTCCACCAGACACCATCAGCACCGTAGGCTCCCTAAAACCATCGCACCTTGGTTGGGGATCTTGCCGTCCTGAACTCACCCTGGACCCAAGACCAGGATCCAGCTTCCAGTGGGTGAACCTCTCCTACTCCAGAAAGTATAGCCGGAACAGCTTTAATGAGGGCTTGTGATTATAATTCCAGGGAGTATAAGGAGTATAGCAATCCCCAGAGTGAATATAGCTGTCCCTTACACACATGAGACGAGAGTGAAGAGGAACTGATTTTAATGGTGCCACACTTGGCCTTTAATGAAAATCCCCATGCAAGGGGCACTCCCACATGGACCTTGTGAGGAACTCCGTTACAAAGTCACAGACCAATAATACCAGTGTTACAATGCATGACACGCCCATATACAATACAATAAGCCTTCCTCTTTACTTAGGAGATAATTGAGTGAAGCACTATACTAAACTCAATTATCTCCAAACACAAAAAACACACTGTAACGGACCGTTTCAGCATAAAAGGGGAAAAATCCGTTTAGGCGATAATCCCCTTTTCCATAGTCCAGCAGCTACTATAAGCACCAACTTCCCGAACTGCAAACTGTGCAAATCTTCCAACTCTCGAACAGCAGACACACGAACCCTGGAAGCAGCCGAACAGGAAAAGCAATACGAACAGCTTACACTCCTGGCAGTCGGCATACAGTCCCCTTTCCCCCCAAGAAAGAGACACACTCCAGCTTCAGGGTTAAACAGCAACAACACGGATTTATTCACACACAGGCTTATATGAGATTCTCCCATGCAAGGGAGGGGTTTACAGTACACCAATCCAGTTTAAGGTACAACCCACACATCTCCTCCCTCCAACATATCTGTTAACACAATTAACAGGGACATAGTTTTACCCAAGTGTTGGATGTACCCTAAATACTTGGGGTACATCCACAAATCCAATATCCCCAGATAGCCCTAGTCTGGGGAAACAACATACGTTAAAATCAGCCCATTCGGATAAACGGTTCGGGAGTTATGGGACTTTAAAGTATTGACCGACCGCATGGGTAAAGTATCCGAAAACAGTTCCATGCATTTTGGCCCTGCGGTCGGTCACAAACAAGTGAATGAAACAGACGAATTGCCTGTGTTATAGAGACTAAGGGGGATTCGTATGAATCCCCTAGTTCGTACGTTTCTTTCTACCGAACGGCGGGCCGTTCGGTAGTTTCCCCACGAAATCCTGGAAGTCTGGAGGTCTCAGCGGTGTTTGCCTAGTCGAGTGTCCGATTTCAGTTCCAGACACTCGACGGCAAAACACCGCTGTTCGGTAGTTAAAGATGGCCGCCGCCACGTGGTTGTTTCCCGAATGGCGGCCACCCAGAGGACACAGAATACATTACATGGATTGCCAATTACCTGTTTGCAACATTGTTGCAAACGGTAATTGGAGGCACACTTATTCCTGGGTGGTCTGGTTGTTCGGTAGTTTCACTCAATATAATGAATGGAGTGATTCTACCGAACGATCAGATGAATGCTGCATATATATCACCCAGGTTAAACTTAACACATAATACATATACAATATTACAGGCAGTACACTAGAATATGCTTCACGGCCTTAAAGGGACAGTAGTCCCAAAAGTCCCAATCTGTTCCTAGATGCTTTTAAAGGCCCGGTAGCAGCAATATACATTATTACATGCCCAAATATAGTTTTTACAGTACAATATGTCCAGGGCCATAGTCGCAGGGCAGGAGGCTAGCAACCAGGCTTCTCCAGTCCACAGTGGCGAAGTTGGTTTCGCCACACACACATTTTTACAAAACCCACAAAATACCTTAAAACACATAAAACCTCACAAATTACAATTACATCCCTTGATCTGGGTGACCAACATATCCAAAAATCACCCAGATCATTTCAGGGGTTCAGGAATTTCCTGGATGTCATAGTTTTTACTGACCGCACGCATGGTCCCATGCACAAAACGGTTCCACAGAATCGCGGCTAAGTGCAGCTGGCAACCGACCGGGTAACGCAAAGTCTTCATGCCGAAAATAGTTCCATAGAATTGTAGCTAAGTGCCGCTGGGGGACCGACCGAAAACAGTTCCATTTGATGTCCCCCTGAAGTCTTTTCACGGTTTTGGTCCATGCGAATGGCCGCCAGGGAGCTAGCGTTCGGTTCCATGGAAAGTGCCAAACCAGGGGAACTAGGGGGAATAAAATATGGGTCCTTACGGTCGTTGACTTGGCCCGTAGTCTTTTGGCAAGCACCCAGGATGAAGTTCAGTTCATCACACCTGGTCTGAGTCTCAATAGAGTTTAACTGTCTATAGAAATAATGTCTGCAATAATGACTACTTATTCTGGAAAGGCGGATTCCTTATATACCAAGAAATATACAATAAATGTAGTCTAGAATTCAAAATGCCCTGTTTTATTGTACTTTCCCAAACTGGCACCCATGGGTATACTCGCTGCCCCAACCCAAACTGACGGCATTGGACATGGTTTTGCATTTATTTGAGACAGGATTGTAATAGGTCCTTATTTAATCTGATCGGCAGTTCATCCGTAGTCTGTAGCTTCAAAGCGCCATATAGATGTAAAACAGAAACCTGGACGAGCAGGTTTGTTTGACATTAGAAGTGCCATCCATTGTCGCTCAACAGTCTCTATATCTAGCTTTGCCACTATATATATACGCACAACTGAGAACTGAGTGAGTATGGGAGAATGTATGTATGAGAGGATTATAGACTAAATGGGGAAAAAAAGTCTGTGACATATCTATTTATTAAAAACACATTTTTTTGATATGTATCTTCATTATTTTGTAAATGATGTTTTATATTTTTTTTCTTTCAATTAAGTTTCCATTAAATTAGTGTATTATCTAAATATACTGAAACAAAAAATACATTTAAACATTACTTTCAGTATACCCGAAACAAACTCTGGGGGTATCTTTTCTGCAAACTACTTGGCAAGAGGTTAACTTATGTGGAAGTATTTATATTTACCTTTTGTATCACACAGCTATGTTCCAATGCTGCCGCCCACCCATGTGTTTCCAATTAAGGGTTAATAAGTATATAGGGGTTTAGAAAAATACTCCTCTTTTTACCTAATAGCTGAAGACAGCAAGGTGAATTGTTAGCGTAGGACCCACCTAAGATGTTTTGCCTTGACGTGGTAGGGGAGCTTACACAAGAATGGCCATTAGAATAATACTAAAAACATTTCCAATTATTTCAATGTGCATAAAGATATGTGCAAGTAATCTTTTTTGGGGGGCGGTGGGGGTTGTTACATCATTAAGTAGAAAATAGATGTTGCTATAGTTTGCCCGTGCTGGTTGTCAATTAACAATTGTTGTGCAAAAATGCCTTTTTTTTTTTTTAGAATCAAGAAAAATAATATTCAAAAATGTTTTCTCCAGGTCATATTTGTTAATAGAAAGTAAATATTTCTGCTAAACTTTTACATTTTATTCAATACCTCAATGAATAATAAACATTTTTGCTTCCGATAGTCCGAAGTGCCGAATTGCTGAATTTCCGAAGTGCCGAAGTTCGGAAATGCCGAACCGAATCGCCAAAGTCCCGAAGTGCTTCGGATTTCTGAAAAGTGATAAAACAAGAGAGAGGGAGGGAAAATTATGTGAATGATGACAGGAATCTTGACCAATAAGCTAATTCCTGGCACTGGGACTAATATAGATGTGTAAGTGGTTGTGGTGGCAATCCTGGCAATGGGAGACCTAAAGATGTGTAAGTGGTTGTGGTTGTTAGGAGTTAGGGTTAGGGGTAGAGGTAGGGAACCCTAGAGATGTTCTGAATTCCAAAGTTCCAAATTTCAGAATTACTGAATTGCCGAAGTTCCGAATTGCCAAAGTCCCGAATTGCCAAAGTTCTGAATTTCGGTAGTGACGAACAAAACCTAAACATCTGAGGAAAGGGATTTAGGGGTAATTATTTCTGATGACCTAAAGGTAGGCAGACAATGTAATAGAGCAGCAGGAAATGATAGCAGAATGCTTTGTTGTATAGGGAGAGGTATTAACAGTAGAAAGAGGGAAGTGCTCATGCCATTTTACAGAACACTGGTGAGACCTCACTTGGAGTATAGTGATGTCGCGAACACAAAATTTTCGGTTCGCGAACGGCGGGCGTGAACTTCCGCAAACGTTCGCGAACCGGCGAACCGGGCGAACCGCCATTGACTTCAACGGGCAGGCGAATTTTAAAACCCACAGGGACTCTTTCTGGTCATAATAGTGATGGAAAAGTTGTTTCAAGGGGACTAACACCTGGACTGTGGCATGCCGGAGGGGGATCCATGGCAAAACTCCCATGGAAAATTACACAGTTGATGCAGAGTCTGGTTTTAATCCATAAAGGGCATAAATTACCTGACATATGACATATTGACACCTTGACATATGGATTGACACCTGTCCTCAGAGCAGAATAGGGACTGTTCCCCCTACATAGGGTCACTTGGGAGATATGGATTGACACCTATCCTAATGATCCCTGATACACACTGACACAGAGCAGAATAGGGACTGTTCCTCCTACATAGGGTCACCATTTTTAGCCCAAGGCAGCTCATCTCATCAGGCCTTTTTTAGTCGAATGTATCGCCCACTCTTAGTCCCTTCGGGATCCATCCCTCATTCTTCTTAATAAAGGTGAGGTAATCTAGACTTTTTTGACCTAGGCGACTTCTCTTCTCAGTGACAATACCTCCTGCTGCACTGAAGGTCCTTTCTGACAGGACACTTGAAGCGGGGCAGGCCAGAAGTTCTATTGCATATTGGGATAGCTCAGGCCACAGGTCAAGCCTGCACACCCAGTAGTCAAGAGGTTCATCGCTCCTCAGAGTTGGTCGAGTCGTTCTCGGAGGGTGGATCCCGAAGGGCTGTGGCGATGCGTAGAACTTAAAAAGCTCTGCATGTCCTCCATCAACAACACGTCTTTAAAGCGTCCTGTCCTTGCCGGCGTGGTCGTGGGAGGAGGAGGATGACTTCCACCTCTTCCCCTGTTAGATTCCCGATGTGCTGTGACATCACCCTTATACGCAGTGTAAAGCATACTTTTTAATTTATTTTGCAAATGCTGCATCCTTTCCGACACTTTCTGCTTATACCGGGGGTTTAGTAACGTGGACACCCAGTACAGGTCGTTCTCCTTCAGCCTTTTTATACGAGGGTCCCTTAACAGGAACGACAGCATGAAAGACCCCATTTGCACAAGGGTGGATGCAGAGCTACTCATTTCCCGTTCCTCCTCCTCAGTGATCTCAATGAGGGTATGTTCTTTTCCCCAGCCACGCACAACACCACGGGTACCAGATAGGTGACAACGAGCACCCTGGGATGCCTGTTGTGGTTGGTCTTCCTCCTCAAAGCCACATTCCTCCTCTGACTCCTCTTCCTCACAATCCTCTTCCAGCATTGCCGCAGGTCCAGCAAGCGATGCTGATAAGGCTGTTTCTGGTGGTGATGGTGACCACAACTCTTCCTCTTCCTCTTCACGCTCATCTATGGCCTGATCCAGCACTCTTCGCAGGACACGCTCCAGGAAGAAAACAAATGGTATGATGTCGCTGATGGTGCCTTCGGTGCGAATGACTAGGTTTGTCACCTCCTCAAAAGGACGCATGAGCCTACAGGCATTGGGCATGAGCGTCCAGTAACGTGGCAAAAAAATTCCAAGCTCCCCAGAGGCTCTCCTAGCACCCCGGTCATACAAATATCCATTAACGGCTTTTTCTTGTTGGAGCAGGTGGTCGAACATTAGGAGTGTTGAATTCCAACGTGTCGGGCTTTTGGCAAATCAAGCGCCTCACTAGCATGTTGTTTCGCCGCTGGATATCTGCAAAGTGCGCCATGGCCGTGTAGGAACACCTGAAAATGCCACACACCTTCCTGGCCTGCTTCAGGACGTCCTGTAAGTCTGTGTACTTATGCACAAAGCGTTGTACGATCAGATTACACACATGTGCCATGCACGGCACATGTGTCAACTTGCCCAACTTCAATGCCGCCAACAACTTTGTTCCGTTGCCACAAACCACTTTGCCGATATCCAGTTGCTGCGGAGTCAGCCACTTTTCCACCTGTGCGTTCAGGGCGGACAGGAGTGCTTGCTTTCAAGCAAGTCAAACCCAAGACGGCGTGACACTGCCGTATCTGGGATGTGGAATAGTACCTGGGGAGCTGGGGGGGTGCCGTTGATATGGAGCAAGACACAGCAGCAGAAGTGGACTCAGCCGAGGAGGTTATGGAAGAGGATGGAGTAGGAGGAGTAGAGGAGGTGGCAGCAGGCCTGCCTGCAAGTCGTGGCGGTGTCACCAACTCCTCTGCAGAGCCACGCATTCCATGCTTGGCAGCCGTCAGCAGGTTTACCCAATGCGCAGTGTAGGTGATATACCTGCCCTGACCATGCTTTGCAGACCAGGTATCAGTGGTCAGATGGACCCTTGCCGCAACACTGTGTGCCAGACATGCCATTACTTCCTTTTGCACAATCGAGTACAGGTTGGGGATTGCCTTTTGTGCAAAGAAATTTCGGCCGGGTACCTTCCACTGCGGTATCCCAATAGCCACAAATTTTTTGAACGCCTCAGACTCCAACAGCTTGTATGGTAAAAGCTGGCGGGCTAATAGTTCAGACAAGCCAGCTGTCAGACGCTGGGCAAGGGGGTGACTTTCTGACATTGGCTTCTTACGCTCAAACATGTCCTTGACAGACACCTGACTGTGGGCAGATGAGCGGGAACTGCTCAAGGCGAGAGACGGAGTGGCGGATGGTTGAGAGGGGGCAAGGAGGACAGCAGTGGTTGACGTGGCTGAAGATGCTGGACCAGGAGGAGGATGGCGGCTTTGAGTTTGTGTGCTGCTTGTACTCATGTGTTGAGCCCATAGGTGTTTGTGATGTGCGATCATGTGCCTACGCAAAGCAGTTGTACCTAGGTGGGTGTTGGATTTCCCACGACTCATTTTCTTTTGGCACAGGTTGCAAATGACATCGCTGTTGTCAGAGGCAGACACACAAAAAAAATGCCACACTGCTGAGCTCTGCAATGACGGCATTCTGGTGGTGGACACAGCATGCGTTGATTGGCGTGCTGTCGGGCTGACCCCCGTGCCACTAGCTCCTTGCGATGACCTCCCCCTGCTTCCAACTCGTCTCCTCCTCCTCCTCTCTGTCTCCCCATCTGAACTTTCGCTCTGTTCTTCTTCTCTTCTAGCGGGCACCCACGTGACATCCATGGACGCATCGTCATCATCAACCGCTTCACTTGTATCTGACAACTCAGCAAAGGAAGCAGCAGCGTTACAACATCATCATCATCACACCGTACGTCCATGTGTGTAATGCTGCCTGACTGAGACATAGCCCTGTTATCTACATCCTCTGGCAAAAATGGTTGCGCATCATTCATTTCTTCAAACGGATGTGTAAATAACTCCTCTGACATACCAAGTGACTTATTTTTGTTCCCCTGCTTTTCGCGCCGCACGCCGCGGTCCGCGGAACTTACTTTTTTCCACACACGGGCGGCGGCCATCTTGGATCTCGCGACTCGCGAGATACCGGACGGCCGCCTCCCCCGCCCGCTCGGCGGATCGGTAACTCACCCGACCGCCGGGCTCTTCAGGTACATCCCCTCCCTGCAGTTTTCCGTTGGGAGAGGATAAATATAATACAGTTTGCGCTTCTTTTTTCGGTCCTCACATGCGGGCGGCGGCCATCTTGGATCTCGCGGCTCGCGAGATACCCGACGGCCGCCTTCCCTGCTCGCTCGGCGGATCGGGAACTCACCCGACCGCCGGGCTCCACAAGTGTATGCTCTCCCAGTGAACAATGGGAGAGTGCAAGCTGGATTTTCAGTTTTCCTCCATGTATTCTCGATGTATTTTGCCACAGTGCCTGCCAAAAGTGTCTGAAGTATAGTGAGACAGCTCAGTGGACTGATGCTTCATCAGAAGAATACTCATCTCTTGGTACTCACAGGTCCAATTCCCAGCAGGGCTGACTCAGTCCTTAATTTATTGATGCATCATATTAAATTGGGTATAATTAAAACATTCCCCAGTCTGCACTTGGAAACCAGAATATATTGAATGTCCTCTTTTCTGGTAAAAGATTTTACCAAACAAATAATTACATGCAGGCATTAAAGGAGATACATCTGGATTAACCCCTTCAGGGGTCCCCCGCTCTGGGCACATTCGTTGATTGATGCAATTATTAATTTTTATTCTCATGGATATTCCTCACAGAGTGCCTTACACTGGACGATTATATGTTGAGCATGCACACAATCTATGTATTATGGTGAAGCCATACAATATCACAGTTGTTATACAAACATATACTGTACCTATATCAAGATCAACTATATCACTACACCCTTCAAAGGGCATACTGTGTTACTGTACCCTACAAAGGGCATACTATATTATTGTACCCTGCAGAGGGTCATATTGTATTA
The DNA here is from genome assembly GCF_036172605.1 of Pelobates fuscus. Taxonomy (NCBI): domain Eukaryota; kingdom Metazoa; phylum Chordata; class Amphibia; order Anura; family Pelobatidae; genus Pelobates; species Pelobates fuscus. The sequence goes on along the minus strand of NC_086317.1, from coordinate 491,988,245 downwards.
CTGTACCTGTTGGTGCAAATTTATGTGGGTGTCCTCTGGGTATTTTTTCATGGCACACCACCTGGGGTGACCCCCCAGATATGCATGCAAGGTCACGGCCAGACCAGTACCTTTGATGTGGGTGTCCTCTGGTTTACCACGGCACACCACCCGGGGTGAACCCCGATCATACGCACGGAGGCCTACGCCTCAACTTTACCACTGATTACTACAGACACGTATGGATGTTTAAACACTGCCGGTCAGTTTTACATTAAGGCAACAGTACCATGCCGGATGTGGATTGACAGCTGGATCTCTAAGGAAACTGACTGTATTGCGATGTACCCTTCACAGGTACACATAGATGCATACTTACCGTGCCTAGGTACATATTGAACGTGGGTGTCCTCTGGGTATTTTTTCATGGCACACCACCTGGGATGACCCCCAGATAAGCATGCAATGTTTGTAAGGTGCCAATAATTATGATGTGGGTGTCCTCTGGGTTACCATGGCACGCCACCTGGGATGAAACCAGCCTATTAGACATGGGTCCTGCGGCTGCAGACCTTATGGAGACAGGCCCCACGCACCTATATATATAATAGGCCACTATAATTAAAAAACGTGCATACAGCTCTGGCGTACTTTTGCGGTGAACCCGGCTAGCCAGACCATCACCTCTACCAGCCAGTCACGCCTGCACCGCGGCTCTCAGTAGCCAGATTTAACTTATAGAGGTGTCCCTTCTACACTTGACACGAGTATTCATACTCTCAGACAAACTAAAGCAGGCAATCCAAACCGTTCTACCTGGGTGATCCCCAATTCTACCAGGCTACTCCCACTGACGACCGCTATCTCCCAACAGGACGGGATCGAGTTATGGTGGACACTCTCAACGTTCACACGTTCTAGACAAGGATAAACGCCGCAGTAACGGCCTCAGTGGAGAAGTTTCTGTTATGAACTCTACCCCCACACCGCTTGATGAAGGCCTCAGACCCACAAGCCTTCAAGTAAATCGGCAAGAGAAGGGCTCAAGACCCCCTGCCACTAAGGTCAAGGGCAAGACGCCCATCGAACAGACCAAATAGGCGGAACACCGGGAATCCAAACCCCGTCCACCACAATCTTCCGACAAAGAAGACTATTACCCACCACGTACGTTGGACATGGTAGATGAGACAGCTCACCGTCTGAGGAAATGGAACGGCAAGACCTTCCCCACACTTCCTCGAAGTACGTTAGGGAAACCTTACTCTGTGACAGTAACTGAGGCGGAGGTAACAGTAGTCGGCACTAAACCAGAGTAGCCGAAGAACGAACACTATTGGCGGCACAACCCTCGAGGGATGGAAGGATGCGCACGCCTCAAGACAGAGTACCCCAGGATACACGACTCAACCCTACCTCCTCAAAAGAATGGGCTCAATGCTCGATATGTCTCCTGGGCAACGTAAAGGACGCACTATACGCCGACAGACGCAAATCTGTACTGGGCCGCATCAACAACACACTGAAGCACATGGCCTACTATTCGAACGTAGTGTTCATTGCAATACTCAAGGAACACGTGAATTTACTCACCACGCTAAATTAACCCGGACCTCGCTAAAACAAGTCTCCCACACCCCTACGGGGAAAGGTGTTTCTGGGAGGACTGGTCGGTAGCGGAACCGAGCCATCAGCCGCTTCTGGGCGACAGGTTCCAGATCGTATACACAGTCCTCATACTTCTTCCATCCACTACACTAGACAGTACAAGGCTATGTCACAGAGTTTTTATCACAGCCGTTCAGGCCGCCCCTTCACCACCATTACGCACACCGGCGGAACAGGAACGCCTCGTGGACGAGAAAACCCGCACCCTTTTTCAGGAGGGGCGCAATTCAACATGCACTGGAAGGGAAGGCTTCCTCAACAAAATTTCCTCGGTCAAGACGAAACCAGGAGACTACGTCAACGGAACTCCTACATGGTATACAATACTTCAGGATGGAGGAAACTCGTCTTCTACAAGACCTCCTAAGCGATAAAGCCTGGTTTACACATCTGGACCTCAAGGACGCGCTGGTCAATGCCCGTTGCCCTGGACTGCCGAAGTCTCCTTCCGATTCCAAGGGCGAGGACAAACACCGCAGTTTACGACCCCGTGGTGCTCGCGAAGCTATTGCGACCAGTGAGGGCACACATCCGTAAATTTGAGCATACGATCCCTCGTATACCTGGAAGACTTGCCGATTCTTTAAGAAACCAGGCTACGTTTGCGGACGAATTTGTCATTCACTTTCGGGACTCCATGGGTTTTTTTGTTGTACACAGACAAAGACCGCTTCTCCATCTGCATCGGGCCAGTCCCTCGGTTTCGACATCGGCTTGGAGGACTACATTCCACGTCCGTCTACGGCAAAGAGCGCCTCTATGGGGATAACTGTTGGACACGCTCTAAGGTTGGATGCGTCTCCTCTCAGGATACTCGCTGGATTGTGGGATTCCTCCCCTCCTCTCCTCCCCCATACATGCGATATTCCCTGGCCCACTACACTACAGGGCCATGCAACGACTGATGGTGAGTTACGTACGCGCCGATCACTCATACGACCACTGGATCCCTCTGTCAGCGGAAGTGAGGATGGAATTTCGAGGGTGATTACCTCACATACAACTTGGAGTGGCAAAACGATCTTGGACTCTTCCTTCGGACACGAGACGATGGATGAACCCCGGCTAACGTGACCCAACCATTCTCCACAATAGCAAGGGTGTTTCGATACACACACACCCACAAGATATCGCTCCTGCTCATGGCACCCTCGGGCAGGGCCAACCGTGATTTCCCGGATCGCCCGGAGATGTCTCGCGAAGACCCTCTACTACTCCCTACCTTCCCTCTACTTCTGACGGGACCTCGAGGGGAAGCCCACTCCCTTGTCATGGAAGGACGACTGGCACTAGTTGCCTGGACGGTTTCAGGGGCTCCTGGTCAGTTCACGACCTATTGCATCAACTAAGACCTCCTATAGGACTCATAGGCTCCCGGCACCAGAGAAGGCTATATTTTGCCTGGTCGGCCTGGAATGATTGGGGGGATACTGATCCCTTTGCCGCACCTGTCCCACTGACCCTCAACTTTCTGTCACACCTGGTCTCGTTGGGTCGGTCATATCGACCCCTCAACATGATCAGATCCGCCATATTGGCGGCGTACGTTCCGGTACAGGGCAGACCAGTGGATCAAGGGACACTGGTTTGTCGACTACTACGGGGTGCCGAATTGCCGAGACCCCGGCACCCAATATTCACGCCTCTGGCAGGTGGATGTGGTGCTGAGATTCCTTCGGGAATGTCTGGACAATCTTTGTTTGTCACTGAAGCAACTTTCAGCCAAACTAGTCCTCTTATTAGACCTCGCCCCATTTAGACGGTGGCGGACGTTGGGGCCTGCGATATGGATGTTTTCTCCACCACGCCAGACGGGATTACCTTACCATGTCGAGACGAACTAAGTCGGATTTCGTCTTCAGGGTCATACCCATGCTTTGTGTCAGACGCCACACTATGCGTGGTCAGAACGCTAATAGGGTACACCAATATCTCTACCCCATTCGAACTCTGTTTTTTGTCTCTAACAGGCGTCGAACTTTGTTTCGGAGCCACTCGGTCAGAGGAACGGCGGCCTCGCAAACCTGTTCGGCCGATGCTTCCCTAGCCGACATTATTCACTGCGTGGACTGAGCGCGAGAGAGTACGTTCAGAACGTTCTCTTTTCGGCAAATATCTCATGCTTCCTTCACATTGGTCAATTCAAGCTTTAAAAATGCAAATATGAAGCCTCCTGTCATGTGGTAAAATTGAAGATTATACTAGCTTTAGTGTACTAATAATCTTAATTTTAGTAATGACAGGAGGCGAATATTTCCCACCCTTTGGATCCCGCCCAGGTGAGTTGTACTATACAGATTGTGTTTCTGTGTTCAGGAAGACATGCATGTTATGATTGTATTACCACTTAGGAGTGTATATGTTTAGTACTGTATATTTGAATTCCTGGTCTTACTCATTGCACTATGTGCTTTCTCCTTATCACATGTCTTAACTAGCAAGTTTATTTAAGTATTGATAGATTCACAGTCTAAATATCCTCTGGAACATCTTGCAGGTTTTCGTAATGTTTACTGTATACGGACATGTTACCACTCCAGAAATCTTTCACGTTTTTCTTTTCTTTCAGCACGAAAGTCTTCTCTACGGGACAAAGTCTCATCTTCCATACCGTTTCACCATGGAATTGTCGGAGTTATTTCTCTACTACGTTTGTTGAACTGTTAACAGACTATGTTTATGTTTGTTGTGGTTATCATTCGCTTCAAAGAAAGAGGAAGTGATGTCATAGACAGGGCCTTTTATGGGCACCATATCTTTTCTCTGATTGGTTGTTACTGTTTCTATGCTGCTGGAGTTTTCAGTAAAGAAAGATATGCAAATATTCGCCTCCTGTCATTACTAAAATTAAGATTATTAGTACACTAAAGCTAGTATAATCTTCAATTACTCAGACAATTCATGTTTTAATATTAAGTATTTTGGACTCATGAATAATAAAGTCGGTTTTCTTTTTGCATTATATAAGTCTCTCTTGTCTTTAGTTTTTATCCCTTCTGTGTAAATTGGGTGGTACCTACAAGTGATGCTCCCTTGTTTATCTAGAAAAGCTGAAAATGTATTCTTACAAAATGCCTTTTGTAACTATTATTTTCTGTGACAAATTGCCCTGCTTTCCTGGGTTATGGAGAAGCCTAATTGCCAGCCTCCTCCCTCATGACTATGGCCCTGGTGTGTATGGCCCTTTAAGAACCGTCTGGGAACACATATAGACTTTTGTGAACAATACCCCTTTAATAAGGTGTCCCCAGACCCTTAAAATACTTTATTTATGGCTTCTTCCCACTTGGTTCAGTAAATGGGGCTTACTGAACCAAGTACTACACAGGCGGACCACCCAGAAGTGGAAGTGTGGCCTCAATTTACCGCCCAGGCTGTGAGGCTGCTGTAGGTAAATTGCCGACCGCTGGGTGGTCGCCGTTCGTACAAACGAGCATGTGGCGGCGCCATCATTATTCAGGCGAACGCGGTCAGCGGTGTGTGCAGCCAAGTTGATGGAACTAAAATCGGCTACCCATCTGCACGAACACCGCTGACCCTTACCTTCAACTCCACTTAGTTTTCAGCTATTTGAACACACAGCTATATGAATGGGACTTAGTCATTTTTCAGTGTAAAATAGACTGACCGCACAGCCCAAATCTATGGAACTGTGTTGGGCAGGAAAATGTGCTTGCGGTCGGTCACAAAGACTTCTGACTATTTTTTTTACCCCTGGAAGGAATTGCCTGAATTTTGAGTATGTTTGTATTTGAAGCATGCTGAGTAATAATATGTGCTTGGATGGAGATTGGATGTATAGTTTTAAAGTTACAGTAAATGTATAAAAAGTATATTTTTCCTGCCTGTGATAATTACCTTAACCCATTGTGTACAGTAATTATTTCACAGGCAGAGGGGAGGATTTTGTGGGAATGAATGGGAGTGTTTTACTGTATATTACGTGTTTTATTGGTTGTTCTACAAAACCCTGTGGGCGGTACTGTATGTGTAAAACCTGCATAAAAGAAAGCCCTTTGGTGCTGATTAATAGAGAACTACTTGACCCGCTAATTCGCAGCCTCGACTCGTGTTTGGAAGGGACAGCTATAATTACTACAGGGATTGCTATGCTCTTCCTACTCCCTTAGCTACTGAGCTCTTGTAAGAGCTCTTGTTCCTGATCCTGCTTCGCTCTACAGAAGGAAGAGGTTCACCCACTGGAACCTAGAGCCTGGTCACAGGTCCAGGGTGGATAGCAGACGGCGAGATCCCAGCCCAGCAGCGGCGGTTCGTGGAGTCTGCGGTACTTATGGTGTCTACGGTGCTGATGGTCCTTTAGTGAGCGCTAGGAGCATCCTTTCTACGGTCCAACTTCCAGCTATCCTGGAACATGTATGATATCAGGGCCGGACTGGCCCACCGGGATACCGGGAAATTTCCCGGTGGGCCGTCGGCACCTGGGGCCGGGGAGACATGTGGGTGTCCTGCGGCCGCATGGAGAGCTTGGATGGCGGCCGCAGGGGAAGCTCTTCTTGCGGCCGCAGGGGAAGCTGTTCTTGCAGCCGCAGGGGGAGCAGGCTGTTCTGTCTCTGCTCCCCCTCCCTCGCGCGCTAGAAAGAGACCGGCGCCGGAATATGACGTCATATTCCGGCCCCGGTCTCATTAAGCTGCACGCGAGGGAGGGGGAGCAGAGACAGAACAGCCTGTTCCCCCTGCGGCTGCAAGAACAGCTTCCCCTGCGGCCGCAAGAAGAGCTTCAGGAAGGCTGGCTGGGCTGGAAGGTGAGCACAGGAGGGGAGGGGGTGGGGGGTAACAAAGGTCACAGGTAGGGGAGGGTGGGGGTAACAAAGGGCACAGGAGGGGAGGGGGCTAAGAGGTCACAGGAAGGGGAGGGGGGTAACAAATGGCACAGGAGGGGAGGGGGCTAAGAGGTCACAGGAAGGGGAGGGGGTAACAAAGGGCACAGGAGGGGAGGGGGCTAAGAGGTCACAGGAAGGGGAGGGGGGGTAACAAAGGGCACAGGACGGGAGGGGGCTAAGAGGTCACAGGAAGGGGGGTAACAAATGGCACAGGAGGGGAGGGGGCTAAGAGGTCACAGGAAGGGGAGGGGGGTAACAAAGGGCACAGGAGGGGAGGGGGATAAGAGGTCACAGGAAGGGGAGGGGGGTAACAAAGGGCACAGGAGGGGAGGGGGCTAAGAGGTCACAGGAAGGGGAGGGGGGGTAACAAAGGGCACAGGAGGGGAGGGGGCTAAGAGGTCACAGGAAGGGGGGGTAACAAAGGGCACAGGAGGGGAGGGGGGGTAACAAAGGGCACAGGAGGGGAGGGGGCTAAGAGGTCACAGGAAGGGGAGGGGGGTAACAAAGGGCACAGGAGGGGAGGGGGCTAAGAGGTCACAGGAAGGGGAGAGGGGCCAAAAGATGAGCACAAAAGGGGCTGAAGGGGGTACAAGTCGGAAGGGGTGCTAAAGAGGGCACAGGATGGGCTAAAGAGGGCACAGGAAGGGAGGTGGCTAAAGAGGGCACGGGAGGGGGCTAAAGAGGGCACAGGAAGGGAGGGTGCTACATAAGGGCACAGGAGGGGAAGGGGCTAAAAAGCACACAGGATGACAGGGGGCAAAAGAGGGCACAGAAGGGGAGGGGCACCTATCAGTCTGCCCACCCACCCACCCACCCACACACACAGGTAGCAACAAGTATGTATGTCAGTGGGAGTGTGTCTGTCTGTGTCATGCTGTGTGTGTCTGTCTGTGTCACGCTGTGTGTGTGTGTGTGTGTGTGTGTGTCATGCTGTGTGTGTGTGTGTGTCATGCTGTGTGTGTGTCTGTGTCATGCTGTGTGTGTCTGTCTGTGTCACGCTGTGTGTGTGTGTGTGTGTGTGTCATGCTGTGTGTGTGTCATGCTGTGTGTGTGTCTGTGTCATGCTGTGTGTGTGTATGTCTGTGTCATGGTGTGTGTGTGTGTCTCTGTGTCACTGTGTGTCTGTATCATGGTGTGTGTATGTCTGTCATGGTGTGTGTGTGTCAGTCGTAGTGTCTGTGTGTGTTTTGTAAAAATAGTGTTTTACTCACTTTTTTTTCCAACGTCATGCTGGTCTCTGTCTCTATGACTGAGATCATCAAGCTTGATGATCTCAGCCAATCCGCACTGACACAGGAAGCGCCTCTAGTGACCGTCTGAGTGTCTGTCACTAGAGGTGTCACTAGGAAGCAATGTAAACACTGCCTTTTCTCTGAAAAGTCAGTGTTTACATTCAAAAGCCTGCAGGGACAGGCTATAGACACCAGAACCACTACATTAAGCTGTGTGTGTGTGCGCCTGCTAGTGAGTTTGCTTGCTTGCATGTGTGTGTGTGTCTGCTAGTGAGTGAGCTTGTGTTTTTATGTCAATGAGCTTATGTATATTAGTGAATTTTTTGTCTATGAGGCTGTGTATCAATGAGCTTGTGTGTGTCAGTGAGATTGTCTGTGTCTGCATGTGAGTATGCTTACTGTATAATTAAATGTTTTACTCTGAAAGGACCAATATATTATATTAGAAAAAGCAATATATATATATATATATATATATATATATATATAATTACTCAATCATCTGGGGTGGCAAGACATAGCCTTACATATTACATGCGACAATATATGGCGCAATGACTTATGGGGCTGGCATAGATTTTTTTTCCCAGGGCTGCTTTGTATCCCCAGTCCGGCCCTGTATGATATACAGTACTTTCCATAGCTATGTTACATGGCAGCATCACGCTCCCTTCCTTCTGGATTTATTTCTATAGAACTTGCTAACAGACTGAGGAGGTCCGGGAGGAGGGGCTTTCATCAGTTGTTAATTGGTTAATGAATCATTCATGTTTCTTAAGCTAGGTAGGAGTTACCCGTAATGATACTGTCATGAAATATAGCCAGGAAAATAAAATCAAGATAAGTATGTCACACATTTTCTTCTATTTAGAAACAGCTTTAATCAACATGTTTCAATTCTATATTAAGAATGTATGAAATTATTTCAATTATATAGATTATATTCAATTATATAGATGAACATAAATAAAGTAATGTTAGCAACATTTATTTATTCAGGAAGATATTTTATATACCTTTCACAAAAGAATGAAATCTACAACGTTTTGACCTTCTAAAGAATTACTGTAATGTAAACCCTTCAGTATGCTAAAATCATGTACAACATTTTTTTTCACGTGTTTTGCAGTATAAAATTTAGTCCATAAAGTCTCACTCACCCTCACTTATACTCTATTTATGATTATCAGCCTGTAGAAAAACCAAAACCCTTTTACCAGAAGCCACTAGTTAGATATAATGAATGTAAAGTTGCTGAAAATGTCAGTCACCCCTTGTTTCCAAACAGTACAGGAAGTGTCACTAGGTCATACCATTCCTGCAAAGGAGGAAGGGGAAGAAGTAAAAAGACTCAATTTCACTACAAGCATTACATTAGCATTGCAGAGATTGAGAAAGATTGTTATATCCGTTTTAAATTGTTTATTTTAGAAATATATGATTTAACTACTGCAACGGCACCCCGGGTATAGAAGGGGTTAACGCTGCCAAAGATGTTCCCTTCCCGAATATGAAGTCAGCTACCGAACACTCCTAAGCGCCGGACAGGAAAACACACGAATAATCCCCCCCCCCCCAAGTACGAGATGACGCTCTGTATTGAGGGTCAAGCAGGAATCTGTTCGATGTGGGCTACATGCCCGTCTTTTATGTAGGTCTTCCAACAAGTCACGCTCCCATAGGGACCTTGTGGAAGACTGGGACAATTTTATGCATTGACCAATCACAAACAGATACATGGATAAACACTCCCACATGGACATTACAAACCCTCCTCTCTATCCTGGAGATAATTGGGTTAAGTGCTAGAAGTAACTCAATTACCTCATGGCATAGAGCATAACCGCCATTTTACAGAAATAGTAAAATACAATAAAAATATAAAATTCCCAAACTACCGAACAGAATCCCCACATTGAACGTATCCCCAGATAGCCTAGATCTGAGCGCAAAATATCACCGAATAGCGCTCAGATCCCATACACACAGTTCAATCGCCATGGAGCTATAGTCTTGCACATAGTGTATTCGTCATACGAATGGGCTCCATGGGATGGCTATCTGGGCGGCTCTGTTTGTATAGTAAATGTACCGAACGGCACGGCATTCGTATGAACCGGGAACAGGATGAGGAAGGGTCGGCGACTTCAGCGGTGTTCGTATGAAATAGAATCCGATGGGCGTTCGAATGTCCAAGATGGCCGTCGCCACGTGTTCATTCATACGAACGACGACCACCCAGTTGACCATTCAGGAGTTGGAAGTGTCTGCGGTTAACCACAATGATAATGAGGGCAAAAAAGTTAACAAGCAGCACACTTCCCTGCTGGGTGGCCTGCCATTCGATAGTTCTTTCGCATAAAGGGGAATGAAACATAGGGCCGTTCGGAAAAGTGGCAATTACCGAACAAACAGATGAACCAAGGTTAAATCACAGTAATCCAAAGACAGAGAGGTATGTCACAACTACATTTACTGTTTGTGAGCATCAGTAATTTTCAGTAAGCTGTACTGGAAGTAATGCCTTCAGGGTCCTATAAGCAAGGTCTTTCATCATTTAACGATATATTATGGTCACACCTACTGTATGTGAGAAAAATCAAATATTTTGCTTTTAAACTAACATTTCAGATTCTGTGTAAAATATTGCAATTTAAAGGACACTGAATACTGTCTAGAGCTTTTCATTTCGAAAATATTTTTGTAAAGGATTAACACATAAGTGAAACATAAAAATTGCGTCAATTTACATATTTTAACGTTTGTCTGCAAAGCAATCTGTACACAAATCTGCAATGTCACGTGTGTATATGCTATCTGTGCATCCCTTGCGTCACATAAATGTTATACTAGGATTGTTTTCTATCAAATAGTATATAGCTTGGCAGTCAGAGGGTTAAGTGCCATGGGAACATATTATTAAACACATTGAACATGTCGCTGAAATTCTCTGCTTTCAAATATTTCAGAAATTGATGATTGGCATACAATAATTAATTAGTACCATAATTCCACAATAGATAATACTCCTATAAGTAATTAGTACCATGCGCTGAGCTGGAACATTCTGAAACTGAGGAATCTGCACTTAGATGAACATTAAAGGACCACTATAGGCACCCAGACCACTTCAGCTTAATGAAGTGGTCTGGGTGCCAGGTCCAGCTAGGTTTAACCCTTTTTTCTATAAACATAGCAGTTTCAGAGAAACTGCTATGTTTACCTATGGGTTAATCCAGCCTCTAGTGGCTGTCTCATTGACAGCCGCTAGAGGTGCTTCCGCGCTTCTCACTGTGATTTTCACAGTGAGAAGACGCCAGCGTCCATAGGAAAGCATTGAGAATGCTTTCCTATGAGACTGGCTGAATGCGCGCGCGGCTCGTGCCGCGTATGCGCATTCAGCCGAGGAGGAGGAGAGGAGGCACTGTAGAAAGAGATAAGTTTAACCCCTTCCACCCCCAGAGCCCGGCGGGAGGGGGTCCCTGAGGGTGGGGATACCCTCAGGGCACTATAGTGCCAGGAAAACGAGTATGTTTTCCTGGCACTATAGTAGTCCTTTAATAGGGTTATTTAGTAAAGTGAACTTCAGATATAAAGCCCGAGCAGCTGAAATGAAAGCATTTAGACCTTCATTTTGAACTTCACGTTGAATTCTGCCTTTAGTATATAACCCTCTAATTGAATGACACTTCTTTCTGTTATGGAATTCACTTTTTTATTTTAGGGGGCATCGAACCAATTCACACTGCTATGCATTAGCTATTATGCAGATAATATACTTTAAAAATGAATTAAAATCAGAAGAAATATATTTTAAGGTGATCGCATCATCCTGTCTACAGCTGCAGAGGTAAGTGTGTTTTATACCTACCTCTGCTACACTACTCATCCACAACAATTTGCATATATTCGTTTTTAAATACTGTGCAAAGATATTTGTATCTACAATGATTTTTATTTTTATAATTATTGTTCATTTATGTAACAAGTGGTTCTGTATATACTACAGATAGATGTACGATGGTTAAACAAATCTATAACATAATAAAAGTTTAGCTAGTTTAAATACACAATGGTGAGGAGTTAGGTGTGCGTTGGAAGTGCGTGGATACTTATAATTATATTGGCAAATCTTTGGTTTGTTAAGACAATCCATCTACAAACAAAATCACAGAATCTCACTCTACAGTGAATAATACAATTGCCATTATCCGCTGGCGGATTTTCTTGGTCCTTATTCCATAAATGATAGGGTTTAGCATCGGTGGGACCAGCAGATATATGTTGGCTATGGTAATATGTATCTGAGGGACAATGTTGTGACCAAAGCGATGGGTGAGAAAAGTGAAGACAGCTGTGCTGTAGAAGACCAAGATGACACAGATGTGGGAGGTGCAAGTGCTGAGAGCTTTGGCACCAGCTTCTCTAGTTGGGAGACTTAGAGCAGTCCTGAGGATCAGGGTATAGGATGCAACTGTGCACATTAAATCAAAAGCTCCTATCATTGAGGCCACGGTAAGACTGTAGTCTTTGCTCACCGAAGCATCACCGCAGGAAATTTTGATGATAGCCATGAACTCACAGTATGTATGAGGTATGATGTTAGTCTGACAGAAAAACAGACTCTTCACTATGAATGGGTGAGGGGTAAAAAGCACCACAGCTCGAAACACCACAGAAACACCCATTACTAACACTGTGTTATTGCTTAAAATGCTTGAATGCCGAAGTGGTTTACATATGGCCACATATCGGTCAAAGGCCATGGCCAAAAAAAAACCAGACTCCATGGCCGTGAAGGAGTGGATGAAGAACATTTGTGTCAAACAGGCTTCAAAATGGATCTCCCTGCAGTCAAACCAGAAGATGCTCAGCATTTTGGGCAAGGTGGAGGAGGACAGCACTAGATCAGTAACAGATAACATGGACACGAAGAAGTACATTGGCTCATGAAGGCTTGTCTCTGACTGAATGATGAAAAGAATGAAACAGTTTCCAAAAAAGGCCACAATGTACATGCAGCAGAAGGGAATCGAGATCCAGCACTGTACGTTTTCGAAGCCAGGAATTCCCAACAGAATGAAAACAGCAGGATGTGTTTCATTGAGAAGGAACATGGCCATACGCTTTCCACTGAGTGACTTAATCTGTCCTACAATTACAGAAAGAGAGCACATTAGTATCACATTCTAAGATTTACTTATAAAACCAGGAACTAGAAGTCCACATCCCCCAAACTAAGACCATTAATAACGGAGTCTTTAAATTATTATGGAATAAATACGTTATGGAACATGTTTTTTTGAGATTGTGTTGTTTCATTAGTTTTATTTATTTATTTATTAGTGAGCACCTACTTTAACTGCATGGATACAGTATTTCTAACTGTAGATGCAAAGATGAAAGAAGAAAGGGGAACACCTAGCAGCTAGGAGCACAACAGCCATCAACATGTTTGGGGGTCCTTACACAGCTTAAGGCATAGGCCCACAGGGTCCACCCCACATCCACGTCTATTCCACAACCATCTCGCAGGCACCGCAGGCACCGCAGGCACTTAGAGCTGCAGTCATTGCCGTCCCTGTCACTTTTGCCAGGATGTATTGAGTGTGAGTAAAGGGGATGTACTGAGTGTAAACGGGTGTGTATGGGGGCTGTACTGTGTAAATGTATATTAATTAAAGTGTAATATATTAATAATAGTGTATATATTATACAACTAGCTCTGCATATACACAATTATACTTAAAATATATACACATGTAAATAAATATCAATATACATGCACTGTATCTATACATACTACTCTCAGAAATTCACTAAAGTAAAACAATCACTTTTTTCCATTAAACTCCATCCTCCCTCTCCCACCAAGCTCATTTCTCCTTTCTCCTCAAAGCTCCATCTGCCTTTCTCCCCATCTTAATCTTCCAACTCCAGTTCCCTCTTTCCCCCCAGCCTTGATCCACCTGCTTCCATTTTTGCATGGTACCCATTTTTCCAGATGCTTTGTTTGAACCGTTCTCCCGCTCAGTTAGGTTTTTGGGCACATCACACCCCTGTGGAATGTTGTGTATGTCTGTTTTGGTGAATATTTTGCACTTAGTTTTAAGCTGTTCCCACGAGTGAGCATGTGACGTGGATATTGCACTAATGGCCTCCAGGTGTATTAAGGCATTTTGGATCTAGTGATTACATGCTAGACCCTCGAGAAAAGCTGTATGCATTGGTGGTAATTTTTGTTACATGTGTCTCTTTCGAATTGGCTGTTGATATAATTGTGCTTTTTTTTTTAGCTGTACTTAGTCATTTGTTTCACTGTCTGTCAGGCCCCCACACTCTTACCTCGCACTCACATGCCGTGTCTCCCACTGTCTGCTTGGAGCCCCAGCTCCATGTGATCAACAAGCTCACCACCACCGACTAGCCGCTTTGTTGTGGAGACAAGTGGTGCCTCATCCCACAACCAAGTCAGGAGCCAGCATGCAAGACAGAACAGGAGGGTCCTATGGCGCACATGCGCCAAAACAACCCTTTATTAAAAGGGACATAAGGCAGAACTGACAAAGGGATGTATTCAAAAGGCAGAGAGGAAGTAAGTGACATACCTCCCTTTTCCTATTTAAACTCCACTCCTGCTAAGACTCATTGGTCAGTGATACTGTGCTCCTGCGGTGTTCATACCTTGAGTGCCTGTCCTGCTGTTTTTCCTGATTCTGACCCTTGCCTGATTCCTGACTACAATACTGTGCTGCCTGCCCTGACCACTCTTCGTCTGATCCTATTGTACTGCGCACCTGATTCAGTGCTTTCAGCCTTACCGTGGGTTTCATGTACTCAACAACGCCCCTTACACTGTTCAAAATTTGTGATGAGTATTTACATGATTAAAGTATTTGGTGTGCATCTTCTATATATTTAGATATTGCATAGTATTGGCAATCGTGGAGTGCTTTAAGGAGTTGCACCCTGTTTAAATGAAGTGTTTGTGTGCCCTTCAGTTCGCATTCTAGGTGTCCGGTCAGGGCCGGCGCTACCTGTTAGGCAGACTAGGCAGCCGCCTAGGGCGCCCCTTGGGAAGGGGCACCGCCAGGAGCGCCGGCCCCCCTCATGCTGCAGCCGCCCGAACGCTCTGTAGAGAGTCTCAGGCAGCTGCAGCTTTGCCCAGGCTGGTGCGTCCATGAGGAGAGGGGCTGACAGGAGGGAAGCGCTCAGCGCTCCCTCCTGTCACTCCCTCACTGTAGCGTGGCCGAGCTCTGTATGGTCCGCGGATACAGGGAGCATCTGTCCCTGTACCCGGCCGGACTAACAGGAAGTGCACACTGAGTGTGCACTTCCTGTTAGTCCGGCTGGGTACAGGAAACAAAAGCTCCCTGTACCCGCGGACCATACAGAGCTCGGCCACGCTACAATAGAGGGGGGGGGGGAAAGAGAGTGGGGAGGAGGGAGGGGGGAGAACGAGAGTGGGGAGGAGGGAGGGGGGGAGAAAGAGAGTGGGGAGGGAGGGGGAGAAAGAGAGTGGGGAGGGGGAGGGGCAGAAAGAGTGGGGAGGGAGGGGGGGGGAGAAAGAGAGTGACAAGAGAGGGAGGGGGAGAAAGAGAGTGGGGAGGGGGAGAAAGAGAGTGACAAGGGGGGAGGGAGGGGGGAGAAAGAGAGTGACAAGGGAGGGGGGAAGAGAGTGAGAAGGGAGGCAGGGGGAAAGAGAGTGACAAGGGGGGGAGAAAGAGAGTGACAAGGGAGGGAGGGGGGGAAAGAGAGTGACAAGGGAGTGAGGGGGGGGGGAAGAGAGTGACAAGGGAGGGAGGGGGAGAAAGAGATTGACATCCATCACACACACAATCATGCAACCCTTACACACACAGAAACACACAATGCATTCCTTACACACACTCAATGCACCCCTTACAGACGCACACACTGCATCCCGTACATACACAGAAACACACCTTGCAGCCCTTACACATACAAACACAGATTCACACAATGCATTCCTTACACACATATCAGGACATCCCCTACACACTCCTCCCCCTGTGAACAAACTCATTGGTGGAACATGAAGGTGGACCCTGAGCTGTGTAAAGGGCCCCAAAAAAATGGAGCTGCTTCCCGTTCTCCCAGAACATTGATTTTTGTGACCACAGTTACAAACAGCCTCCAGAGAGCCTGTTCTACACCAGACCAGTGGAGCCAGACTGCAGCTAGAGCCCATCATCATCCTCATCTGGTTGTAAGTAGGCAATCTAGCATATTATTCGTGGCACTAATCTCTAATTTACCTCACATTAAAGAAACACTATAGTCCCCAGAAGCACTGCAGCTTAATGTAGCGGTTCTGGTGTCTATAGCCTGTCCCTGCAGGCCTTTTAATGTAAACACGGCGGCACTGCAGCACTAGCGTTAGTTAACATGGCAGATCATATGGGTGGGGCATTGTGATGTCACATGGGGGGGAGGGGGGCGGCAAACTTTACGTTTGCCTAGGGCGGCAAAAATCCTTGCACCGGCCCTGTGTCCGGTGGTAACATTGTAGAAGGTAGGTACAGTTAACAGGTTGTTTTCTAGATGTTGTATAACTCCTGTTGTTGGTGGAACTCGGAGTTAAGCTGCTATTTAGATGGTATTTCAAACCATAGACTCCCTTCCTGGAAGAATGTTTTTCGGTATTATCAACTCCTCCTTGGGGAAACCACAGCGGGGTTTCCGGAGGGAGAGTAAGGAATAGTTACATTTTGGAGTGGAGTTTAGGTATCACAGAATCATTAATGAGGCAAATCAATGGCAATTGTAACATTTCAAAGAACCATTTGGCAATGAGGGCTTTGGCTGTAGGACAATGCTACATAACAAGATCAATCCTACGGCCAATATCCAGGGCAAAGGAAGCTCTCAGGCAGAGACAGGCCGAAGAATTATGGAAATCATGTATTAACCCCTTACTGAACCCTCCATTATAGTGGTTATGGAATCATGAATTAACTTCCTTGTACTGCAATATGAAGATCAGTCATTACCCCTTACTAAACCGTCCTTTGTTGCACATTATGGAATCATGCATTAACCCTTTACTGAACCCTCTTGTGTAGAGAATTATGAAAATCATGTATTAACCCCTTACTGAACTCTCCATTATAGTGGTTATGGAATCATGCATTAACTTCCTTGTACTGCATTATGGAAATCAGGCATTAACCCCTTACTGAACCCGCCTTTGTTGCACATTATGGAATCATGCATTAACCCCTTACTAGCCCCTCATTTGCAATGCATTAAGAAAATCACTCTTTAACTCCTTACTAAACCGTCCTTTGTTGCACATTATGTAATCATGCATTAACCCTTTACTGAACCCTCTTGTGTAGTTCATTATGAAAACCATGTATTAACCCCTTACTGATCCCTCATTTTTTGCTTATGAATGGGTTAATTCATGCATTAACCCATTTACTGACTCCTCATTTGTAGTACATTATGAAGAGCATGCAATAACCCATTGCTGACCACCTCTTTATAGTGCATTATGGAATCATGCATTAACCCCTCATTTGTAGTGCATTATGAAAAGCATGCATTAACCCCTTACTAACCATTCATTTGTAATACATTATGAAAATCATGCATAAACCCATTGCTGACCACTTCTTTGTAGTTCATTATAGAAATCATGTCCCTCCTTTGTAGTTCATTATAGAAATCATGCATTAACCCCTTACTGCCCCTCCTTTGTAGTTCATTATAGAAATCATGCATTAACCCCTTACTGCCCCTCCTTTGTAGTTCATTATATAAATCATGCATTAACCCCTTACTGCCCCTCCTTTGTAGTTCATTATAGAAATCATGCATTAACCCCTTACTGCCCCTCCTTTGTAGTTCATTATAGAAATCATGCATAAACCCATTGCTGACCACTTCTTTGTAGTTCATTATAGAAATCATGCATTAACCCCTTACTGCCCCTCCTTTGTAGTTCATTATAGAAATCATGCATTAACCCCTTACTGCCCCTCCTTTGTAGTTCATTATAGAAATCATGCATTAACCCCTTACTGTCCCTCCTTTGTAGTTAATTATAGAAATCATGCATTAACCCCTTACTGCCCCTCCTTTGTAGTTCATTATAGAAATCATGCATTAACCCCTTACTGCCCCTCCTTTGTAGTTCATTATAGAAATCATGCCCCTCCTTTGTAGTTCATTATAGAAATCATGCATTAACCCCTTACTGCCCCTCCTTTGTAGTTCATTATAGAAATCATGCATTAACCCCTTACTGCCCCTCCTTTGTAGTTCATTATAGAAATCATGCATTAACCCCTTACTGCCCCTCCTTTGTAGTTCATTATAGAAATCATGCATTAACCCCTTACTGCCACTCCTTTGTAGTTCATTATAGAAATCGTGCATTAACCCCTTACTGCCTTCTCCCTTGTAGTGCACTATGGAAACCACTTGCTAGAAACCAATACTTATATCTAACTCCTCCCATAAAACTATCTACCCCATCTATAACATATGCTGCTCCCACCAATAACACCTGGCAGCATCTGTTACAGATTCTGTGATTTTATACCTGACAGGGGCTGCTACTAATACTCTCTGAGTTCTTTTCAAATTATTTGATCTAGATTTCTTTTTGCAATAACAGAAAAATATAAAACATTTAATACACATGTTTAATAAATAAAAACACAATAAAATAAAAAATATATAATAAAAAAGCAGCAGGTTATTGAATATCAGGCATTATATCAGCAATATGAAGTCTTATCAATATAATGTATACAACTAAAAATGGCATTTATCTGAGTACAAAGATATTATAGCTGACACTGGCCGCTGTTGGCGCACGTTTTGCTTTCGGAGTGATTTGTTTAAAGATGGGGTTACTATGCTAGAGGGGAAAAGCATTCGTAAGGGGTAGATACTCCTAGGAAAGAGGTAAGTGAGCAGGAATTTTACAATAAATTCTTTGTTTATAACAAAGCTTTCCTTATGACAGAGCCTGTGAGTAACCAGCTCCAATGTTTAATAAATAATCCCAACACTCTGTGTAGAACAGAAACTAATTGCTAACGTGTTTCTAGACCTGTACTGCATGCTTTCAATGTGATATTGCAGACTGCCTAATCCATGGTCACTTACCTGCTCAGCTTTCATCCCAGTTCCCCCTCTCAGCTGAAACCAGTGTGTATAACAACAATGGAGAATACAGACATTTATAGCCAAAATCACACCCCCTCTCAACCCAAACTCCATGGAGAGATGAAGGTAATGAACATATGATAACTGCTGGAATACGACTCAGAATGATTCCTGATGGGGTTTATTAGACGCTCTTGAGAGCAGGATAAATCCCCCAGGAGCAGCTAGCTAGTCACTGCCATTTAGGAAATGAAAGCAATAACCATCATTGGTCTGATATCGGATCATTATGCTGACATGGTTTTAGGATTTGTGTAATGGAACCACAGTTGTTCGTTTATTCCCCCTGTCTTAGTTATGTATACTACTCTCTGTGTTCGCGCAAAATGCCTGCTCCCCATTCGGGAGTGCCTCCACGACGGGAATCTATTCGCTTTCAGAATGGGAAACACCCCAATAACCCATTTAGAACACTCATTGGAACATTCTCATCTCGACCTGATGCCAAAACCACAAGGGAAGCCTTGATGCGTACCTTCCCCTGAGTGGCCGCCAGTTTGTATGGACGAACGCCATCCAGGGGGAGCATTAATGAACTGCTTCCCTCCACATTTGGTTCCCGAATGGGGACATCCCCAGTGCCCATTGGAATGTTCACACCAATCCATATGAACAATAACAACTCACAACATAAGTGTGAAACCGCAAGGGAAGTAATTAATGAGTGCTTCCCTGGGTTGCCGCCATTCTTATAGACGAGCGCCAACCAGGGTTAGCATTTGATTCCCAAAAGGAGATGTTTCCCTTGCCTAGTTTCACACAGGGACCCTGCGAACAGAGGCTGTTCGTGACAGGTACTGTTATGGGGGTCCCTGGGTTTGGTGTGGACATCCTTTGGGGACAATGGCTGGGTTTGGCGGGCTTTCTGTAACTGGGAGTCAAAGAGGCGGGTGGTTTTTCCCAGGTGCTGAGGCCCATGGGAAGAAGACCCCCTGTCACCGGAAGTGGGAAACCCTGTTCTTGGGTGGCAGGAACAGGGGACAAAGAGAATCCTGGGAAGAAGACTCCCTGTCACCGGAATAGGGAAACCCTGTACTTGTGTGGCAGGAACATGGGACAAAGGGAATCCTGGGAAGAAGATCCCCTGTCACCAGAAGTGGAAAAAACTGTACTTGGGTGGCGGGAAAAGGGGACAAAGGGACTGGGACTCCAGCGATACGCTGAAGACCCCTGGGAGGGAGAGGACCCTGAGAGGGGACACTGTGTGGTAGCCACCCCTTGCATGGGGGTGGAGGTTATAAAAGCCATGTGTGGCCAACAAGGTCTCCTCCAGTTACTGGGGTGGAGGAAATGGGTCTCTGTACATTTTAAGTGGTTCCGGACTGGCTGAAGGAAGGGAACTATCAGAGGTATCCGGTCGGGTTACCCGAGGTCCACTACAATTTGTTTTATAACAAATCAATTGGACAAAGGATGTAATTTACAAACAAATATCTGCTATCTTAAAGAGTTAAAGAGGCATTACTTAGAACATAGTACTATATACAAAAAGATGCACAACTTAGTTAAAATTGTGTTATTATATACACATAATAATCAAGACAAAAACAAGTTAAAAAAAAACAATATTACAATACTCCAAAAAAACTGTAATATAGGTTATATAGCATACACTTAAATCACAAAGACATAGAAGTTCACTAGCATGTTACCTCAAAAGGGCTGGGGAGATGGTTGCACTCACCTAAACATGCTTAAATGGGGTGCTGCTGGGGTCCATATTATACAAAAGGGCTGGAGACGAGTACCAAACAAACCCCAATGTTTCGGCACAGTTACTAGTGTCTTTCTCAAGGGATAATCACTTGGTGCTCTAGGGCTCTTGGTGTTTTTATTAATTTTTTATTCAGATACTGAGCTGAAACGCCATTCCTTCTCTCCCAATGGACATTTTCTAAATGCTTTCAGTATACGATATAGACTTGAGCAGGGCAAGAGAATTTGGAAATTTTTTTGGGACACCCACATTTTCTGCTTAATTTTGGTGTACGATCATATCTATACATTATATAATGTGTACATATATTGCAGCACACAGATAGGAGCATTTTCCCATAGATCAAGTGAGAAGATGTAACCAACAGAGGAGGACCAGTGAAGAAATATATATATCTCACAGCTCAAAATGTCCTTTTGCCACTAGTCTTCGGCAAGTGAAATTTTAGCCTTGGTGAGTATGTTATGCTTTGCAGATGTGAGTAACTTGGGCTTGGAGTTTGGCAACTCAGCAACTGATTTCAGCGTTTCTTTCTCTGGCTCTGCCTCTTCCCCTCAAATCCTCTCTCTTTGGTGTTCCCCAAGGTTCAGTCCTTGGTCCCTTACTGTTCTTGATCTATACTTTCTCCCTTGGTAAGTTCTAGGGATGTGCATGATCAAAAAAATT
Organism: Pelobates fuscus; assembly: GCF_036172605.1. Classification (NCBI taxonomy): domain Eukaryota; kingdom Metazoa; phylum Chordata; class Amphibia; order Anura; family Pelobatidae; genus Pelobates; species Pelobates fuscus. The sequence goes on along the minus strand of NC_086317.1, from coordinate 491,966,937 downwards.
GTTTCGGTTCGGAAATTCGGTTAAGAAAAAAATTCGGCACATCAACAATTCGGCATTTTCCGAAATTTGGGACTTCGGCAATTCGGGACTTCAACAATTCGGGACTCGGCACTTCTGAAATTTGGGGCTTTGGCAATTTGGTACTTCGGAATTTGGTACATCTGTAGGGCTCCCTAACCCTACCCCTAACTCTACCCCTACCCCTAACCCTACCATAACCTAACCCTAACTACAACCCTACCCCAACCCTAACCCTACCCTATCCTACCCTTACCACCAACCCTACCCTAACCCTACCCCTAACTCTACCCTACCTCTAACTCTACCCTACCCCTAACTCTACCCCTAACCCTACCCTTTAGCCAACCCCTTTCATCATTCACGTATTTTTCCCTCCCTCTCATGTTTTGCCACTTTTGAGAAATCCAAAGCATTTCTGCACTTTTGCACTTCTGAAATTCGGCACTTCGGCAATTCGCAAATTTTGCAATTCCGCACATTTCAGCGGTTCGGTTCGGCAGTTTTGCAATTTGAATATTCGGAAGCATCCAAATGTCCAATGGCCTGAAATCCGTCCGAATTCATATTCGGACCGAAACAAATTGCACATGTCTAGTAAACTCATCAGCTCCACTGGCATCCAATATAATATCTATTTGGATGATACGCAAATCTACCTGTCCTCTTCCGATCTCTCATGGTCCCTCTTGACTCGTGTCTCTGACTATCACTCTGCTATTTCCAACTGGATGACTGCACACTTCCTTAAACTCAACTTGTCCAAAACAGAACTTCTGTTTTTTTCTCTCTCAAGTGTTGTTACTCCTGTTTCTGCCTCCTCCACATTAACAGTGCTGCCATGATCTCAACCACGCAAGCTCGCTGACTAGGTGTTTTCTTTGACTCTGACCTTTCGTTCACCCCTCATGTCCAGTCAATCTCCAAATTATGCCACTCGCGCATTGTGGCGGAACCGCTGCCGGTCCGTAAATTGCCTTGTTCTTTTCAAGTATTCCCCCTGTATTTTCATGTGTTTGTACCACACCAATACCTCGATTAGAATGTTAATTTATGTTAACACATATGTTGCGAAGTGGTCATCATTGCCCTGTTGTGGTTCTAGCTTGTCTGTTCCTCTAGTTTTCTTGCTCCCTCGACCTTGGCTTGGCCCTGACTATTCTCTGTTCTTTCTGACGTTAGTCCGGCCATTCTAAGGCCCGGTATATGCTCTTCTATTTTTGCATTCTGCGTATTGGATGCCTGTGTCGATCCTGACAACCCTGCCTGAAAGCACAAGTTGCCCTTCGATGCTTTCAAGGAGTTCAAGGAAGCGGAGGAGGGTACTTCCTGCAGGACTTTGAATGCCAGTGCCTCCTGCAAGAAGTCGGCCCCACCGACTAGATCACCATCTTAGCCAGGAAACTAGTGGGGAAGGCGTCATGAGGACAAACTCTGGGAATATGAGTTTGCCAAGAAGGTCCTTCTGGCCAGGTATGCTGTCACACCGGAGGCATACTGCTGAAAATTTAGAGAGACAAAGAAGGGAGAGAAGGACTCCCATGTGGAGTGGGCCTGTTGCATCGCCCGAGCCACCTAGAATTGGATGAACTCACAACAGGCCTCCTGCTATTCATGCTGGAGCACTTTTATAATGGACTCTTTACAGAGGTGCAGGAATGGGTGAGAGACCAACAGCCCAAGACTCTGACCTAAGCAGCCCAGTGGACTGGGGAAGGACAGGGAACGATTTATCTGACAGAAAAGAGGAAGTCAGGGACAGGTTCTACTACCACCAAGCATTTGGTGACCCCCAGGAAATATCGGCATGAGTTATTGAAGATAGCTCACAACATTCCCCTGTCAGGGCATTTGGGAAACAGTTGTACTCATCATCGGCTGACTTAAAGCTTCTTCTGGCCAGGCATCTCGAAGGATCTGAGGCAGTATTGTCAGACCTGTGATATCTGCCAGGGGGAAGCGGGGCAGTTGGTTCAAAGCCCGCTCCATCACCTACCCATCATTGAAGACTCTTCGGCAGAGTAGCTGTCGATATCCTAGGTCACCTGGCTAAGCCTAGACCCTCTGGGAAGAAGTATATTCTGACCATTGTGGACTACGCGACGCGGTATCCCAAGGCAGTCGCCCTGAGCAATATTCAGGCAGAGACTGTGGCCGAAGCCATGATGCGAGTGTTCTCCCATATGGGATTTCCCAGGGAGATCCTCTCGGATCGGGGCTCCAAGTTTATTGCCAAAATGACTAATCAACTGTGGAGGTTATGCGGTATTAAACCGATCCTTAGCTCCCCCTATCACCACCAGACTAATCAGAATGGTTTAAAACTCACCTTATTTTCAGCTCTCTACGGGTCTGCCCCATTGGTGACATTATCAAAATTGGCATTTTTTTGCCAATCAAACGCTTTGGATTGGCTAAAATCAGCAAAGGGCGGGGCCAAATGCTGTTTTGGCCAATCAGGACCTTCTCATTGAATTAATGCATTTCTATGAGGAAAATTCAGCTTCTCCATGCAGAGCGTGGGGACGCTGAATGGTAGGGCTGCTTACTGTGCAGCACTGAACCAGGAAGCACCTCCATTGGCCATCTGAGGAGTGGCCCCTTGTAGGTGTCCCTAGGGTCAATGTAAACACTGCCTTTTATTTGAAAAGGCAGTGTTTACATGAAAATGCCTGAAGGGAACTATTATACTCACCAGTGCAACTACATTAAGCTGTAGTTGTTCTGGTGACTATAGTGTTGTAGCGTTACTCACCTTTCCCAGGGGCCGGCCGCGGTCCTCTCTTCAAGCCGCGCGCGGTCCTGCGGCTGCACGAGCTGCGCGCGGCTCATCCGGCTCATCCGACGCTTCAGACAGGAAGGCGGGCAGTGACCGCGAGATGCGGTCACATGTCCCGCCTGAATCTAAGAGCGTGCCGCGAGTCTCGGGCGTGCTCTTAAAGAGACAGTGGGAGCCTAAATTGCCAAAAGGCTCCCATTGGCCCCTGTCATCCCACACACCCCATACACTTACCTTTTGGGGGTGTGGAAGTGACAGGAGCCAATCACATTAGTTTTTAGCCTATTTATACTTACCCTTTTCCCTTGGTTCCTTGCCCTATCATGGTTTCTGTCTCAGTTCCCTTTAGCGCTTGTTGTGTTCAGTTGTGTTCCTCCGTATTTGACCTTGACTTTGTATTCTGACTTTGTTTTCGCTTTATCCTTGTCTGTTCTGTTTGCCGGCTTGCTGTTTCCTGTGTACCAGACCCCGGCTTGTCCTCGTTTACGCTGTCTCTTTGTGCCCTTGACCTCGGATTGTTCCTGATTCTGTACTTCTCCTATATACGTCGAGTCCGGCCATTCTAAGGTCCGGTAGACGTATCTCACCTCTGTTCTGCCTTCTGTTTAGCTGGATCCTGCGTGTAGGGGTATATTCTCGTTACATTACGATAGGGCCATGGACCCCGCAGATTTAGCTCAACAGATGGCGTCCCATGAGGCTAGATTTGTAGAGCAGGATCACCGAATGGATCAGATAGCCCAGGCTCTCCAGACGCTCTTAGCTAGAACCATTCCAGCAACCACACCTAACCCTCCTACACCCCTTCTTCCTGAAGTATCGACTGTGCCTAATGCTTCGGCCCATTTAACACCTCCCCCTAGGTATGGAGGGGACTCTAAGACATGCAGAGGGTTCATTAACCAAATAGAATTCCACTTTGAGATGTATCCACGTTCATTTCCCACAGAGAGGTCTAAAGTTGGGTTCTTTATGCACCAACTTACTGATAAAGCCCTTGAGTGGGCAAATCCTATTTGGGAAGCTAATGGACCTATGGTACATGATTTTCACAGTTTTCTTACAGCTTTTCGCAGAACCTTTGATACTATGAAAAGGTCTAAGAATGCCGCAAGAGCATTAATGAGAGTCAAACAGGGTTCTAGGTCTGTGGCTGATTACGCTATTCAGTTTCGTACCCTTGCCTCACAGGTAAAACAGCATTAACACCCAGCACTCCCAAGCAACCAAGTCCTGCTGAATCTTCAGAGCAGAGGTATCATCTCTGGAAGATCTACTCAAGAATACCTGTATTACTGTTTCCTTTAAACTCTTATTTTAGAATTGTGTTCTATTCCATCTCCCTCCCTATACTACCACTACTTAATTGATACCTATATCTCCCATCCCGATCTTCTGTTTTTGTTTTGCTTAAAGCTGGTGTGATCATGTCATTTTATGTTCATTCTTTAAGACTTTTTGTTAATTGTTTGTTTACCTAGTGTTACTACTCACTGATAATCTTGTAAATTTATGTTCATGGTTTATGACTTTCACCTATCTGATCCTTCCTATCTTTTTATCCCAAATGTTATCTCCTTTTAGTTTTTCATCTCTAATTAATTACCTCAATAGCCCCATGTCTCCCCACCCATAATAGTGTGTTTTATTTCTTTTTTTTTTTTCTAACCTCAGACCTTATATTTCAGACTGGGCACCTTAAAACAGCATTAACACCCAACACTCCCAAGCAACCAAGTCCTGCTGAATCTTCAGAGCAGAGGTATTATCTCTGGAAGATTGCCCACCCTACCCTCCCCACACCATCCCACCCCATGGTCGACAACTTACTTATAGATAGTGCACATCAGCTGGTTTCCTTAACACACCAATCAAATCACTAAACCTCTCCTCACCTGAATTTATTTAACACATTGGTTTAATCACTCATTGATATTTGTGTGTTTGTATATATGATCTACATATCTATATAATACACATTTTTTCTAATGTTCTCCCTTCTATTTCTCACTTTAACACTAACTTCTCTCATCACTAAAATATCCCTATCCTTTCACTCACCTGTCCCTAGCAACACCATAATTTTTACTTCCACCTTACTCCCCTCTCTATTCATCCCATGCACTCTACACATACCTTTCCAGCCTATCTCCACCAACTCCTCCCAAATCCTCTACATACATACCCTCCTACAAAACTTTCAAATCCTACTCCCACCTTCACTTCCTTTCTATCCTTCTGCTCCTAGCTGCTGGTGATGTCTCTCCTAACCCCGGCCCCCTCGCAACAAACTCAGCACATACTAACCCAAGGATCCACACTAATCTCATACCCATCTCATGTTCCTCTAAATCCTCCTTCAATACTGCCCTCTGGAACGCACGCTCTGTTTGCAATATAACTAAATCCACTGCTGTCCATGACTTCTTCATCTCTCGTTCTAGCCATAACAGAAACCTGGCTCTCCCCCTCTGACACTGCCACCCCTGCATCTTTGTCCTTCGGTGGTCTCCAACTTACCCACAACCCAAGAAACTCTGAATGTAAAGGTGGTGGTGTTGGGTTTCTCCTCTCCCCTCACTGCTCTTTTAAACCTCTTCCCACCCCCCCTCCTCTCTCTTTCCCATCATTTGAAATACACTCAATTCGCCTTTTCAAACCCTTCTCTGCTAACATTGCTGTTGTTTACCGTCCCCCTGGTTCCCCTCTTCTCTTCCTTGACCACTTTGCTGCCTGGCTACCCTATTTCCTCTCTTCTAACATTCCATCCCTAATTCTCGGGGACTTCAATATTCCTATAAACCCACCTTTGACCTCTGCAGCCACTAAACTACTTACAATCACTTCCTCCCTCGGGCTATGGCAGTGGGCAAATTCTCCCACCCATGTAGCTGGCAATACCCTTGACCTAATCTTCACTTATGCATGTACAGTATCTAATATCTGCAACACTCCATATCCACTCTCTGATCACCACCTCTTATCATTTGCTCTCACATACCCCCTCACCCAAAAACCTCAGCCTAACCCCCCTCAACTCAGGAGGGACCTTAATTCTCTTGATCTCCAACAGTTGTCAGCTGACATTGATTCACAACTGCTGTCCATCCCTTCCCTCTCCTGTCCTTCATAGGCCATCTCCATATATAACTCTACTCTTACATCTGCCTTGAACACTGCAGCGCCACTCCAAACAAGCACCTCGAGGAGGACCCGCCCCCAACCATGGCATACTAAATCAACGCGCTACCTGCAAAGATGCTCCCGTTGTGCTGAACGCTCCTGGAGGAAGTCTCGTACACAATCAGACTTTCTCCATTATAGATTCATATTGTGTTCATACAGTGCAGCCCTTGCCCTTGCCAAACAGTCCTATTTTTCCACTCTCATTAGTTCATGTTCCCGCAACCCCAGGCGTCTCTTTCACACCTTTAATTCTCTTCTTCGCCCTGCTGTGGCCACCCCCAAAACTAACCTAACTGCTGATAACTTTGCATGTTGCTTCACTGACAAGATTGAACAGCTAAGGGAAGAATTATCCCCTCCTTGCCTTTCTGTTTCTCAATCACACATAGATCATGCCTTTCCTACCCTTCAGACATTCTCCCCAGCTACTGACCAAGAGGTGGCTGCTCTTCTTTGCTCCTCTCGCCCCACCACTTGCCAGCTTGATCCTGTCCCATCTCACCTTATTAGATCTCTCTCCACTTGTCTCGTGCCTTCTCTAACACACATCTTCAACTGCTCACTCTCTTCTGGCATCGTCCCTGCTGACCTTAAACATGCCACTGTAGTACCTATACTAAAAAAAAATCCCTCGACCCATCCACCCCCTCTAACTACCGTCCCATATCCCTGCTCCCTTTTTCCTCAAAGCTTCTGGAAAGACTTGTCTTTACCCGTGTGTCTCATTTCCTCAATTCCAACTCTCTCCTTGACCCCCTTCAATCTGGCTTCCGCCCTCTCCACTCTACAGAGACTGCCCTTATCAAAGTTACTAACGACCTAATCACAGCTAAATCCAAAGGCCACTACTCCATACTAATTCTTCTTGACCTCTCAGCGGCCTTTGACACCGTTGATCATGCTCTCCTTCTTCAAACTCTTCAATCGCTTGGTCTCTGTGACTCTGTCCTCTCATGGTTTTCCTCTTATCTCTCCCAACGCTCATTCAGTGTCTCCTTTTCTAATGATACCTCCTCCCCTTGCCCTGTCTCGGTTGGAGTTCCCCAAGGCCCCGTCCTTGGTCCCCTTCTATTTTCTCTTTATACTGCCTCTCTTGGCAAACTTATTACCTCTTTTGGATTTCACTACCACCTGTACGCTGATGACACCCAGCTATATCTCTCCTCCCCGGACCTCTCCCCTGCCGTCCTGCAACGTGTCACTGCTTGCCTTTCTTCCATCTCTGACTGGATGTCATCCCGCTTTCTGAAACTCAATCTCTCAAAAACTGAGCTCCTTGTCTTTCCTCCTCCTAATACTGATCCTCCTCTTTCGCTCTCCCTCCAAGTTTGTGGTACCAACATCAGTCCATCCTTGCAAGCGCGCTGTCTTGGCGTCATACTTGACTCTGGTCTCACCTTTGAGCCTCACATCCAGCATGTTGCAAAATCCTGTAGATTCCATCTTAAAAACATAGCCCGCATCCGCTCCTTTCTTGCCCCAGATACTACCAAGGAGCTTGTCCATGCTCTAGTAATTTCCCGCATGGATTATTGTAACCCTCTCCTGATTGGTCTTCCCAAAAGCCGTACTGCACCCCTACAGTCCGTAATGAACGCTGCTGCTAGACTGATTTTCCTCTCTAGTCGTTTCTCTCACACCTCACCCCTCTGCCAGTCCTTACATTGGCTTCCTGTATGCTATAGGAGTCAATTCAAGGTACTAACTCATACCTATAAAGCACTGAACAACTCTAGCCCTCTTATATCTCCTCACAGATCCATAGGTATGTCCCTTCTCGGTCTCTCCGTTCTGCCCATGACCACCTCCTGTCCGTTGTCCGCACTCGTACGGCCAACTCAAGCTTGCAGGACTTCTCACGGGCGGCTCCCTTCCTATGGAATAGCCTGCCTACCGCCATCAGACTCTCCCCTAGTCTTGCATCTTTTAAGAAGTGCCTTAAAACCCATCTCTTTAGGAAAGCTTATGGCCTCCAAGACTAACCCTTACCTCACATACCTGTCTCTTGCCCTCTCCTAAAGGGCAGCCCACCTTATTTGATTGTAAATTCCTGTCCTAATGTGTTTTACACCCCACCTCCTATAGAATGTAAGCTCGTTTGAGCAGGGTCCTCTTCAACCTATTGTTCCTGTAAGTTTATTTGTAATTGTCCTATTTATAGTTAAATCCCCCTCTCATAATATTGTAAAGCGCTACGGAATCTGTTGGCGCTATATAAATGGCAATAATAAATAAAAAGGTAGATTGGACCAACAATGGGTTAACTACGGCCTTCATGGAAGGTTTATCAGACTCTATATTGGATGAGGTAGCAGCTAAGGAGCTTCCTATTGCCTTAGAGGACCTTATTGACTACCTTATCGATATAGATAATAGGATTCGTGACAGGCTCTATACTAAGAACAGGAATAGACGTTTTGTTACACCTATTCACCCCAGAGTTAATATACCGGAGAATGTTAAAGTATCTGAAGAGGAACCTATGCAATTAGGGGTTGCCAAACTCTCAGATACTGAGAAATTACATAGGAGAAGGGAGGGACTCTGCCTATATTGTGGTAGGAGAGACCATATGGTAAAGGAATGTCCTTTGCTCCCGGAAAACTCTTGCACCTAAGACCTTATAGGGGACTGGCCTTGGGTGTGATTTCTAAGTCTCCTACATTGCCTCCTAACCGACTGCTTCTCCCTGTTTCTTTACATATGGGAGAGAATTGTATAGTTGAAAACATATACGCTCTGGTTGACTCCGGGGCAGCTGAAAATTTTATAGACTCTGGTTTTGTAAAGAAAAACAACATTCCCATCAGAGAGAAGGAGATACCCTTGGCCGTTGAGGCCATAGATGGTAGACCATCAATCTCTCCAGTAGTTACCCATGAGACTGCACCGTTACACATGTACACAGGGGTTTTACATTATGAAACCATTCGGTTCCAGGTCATCACCTCTCCCTCTTCACAGTTAGTGTTAGGGTATCCATGGTTACGTGCCCACAATCCCATTTTTGACTGGGAGACAGGGCAGATAAAATCATGGAGTGAAGCCTGCCACGAGTCTTGTACTATTGAAGTCACGCCTGTGAATACTATTAATGTTCCTACCGTTCCTCCTTTGTCTACGACTATACCCTCTCAGTATTTATCTCTAAAGACTGTCTTTGATAAAAGAGAGGCTGTCAAATTACTGCCTCACAGACCCTACGATTGTGCTATTGACTTGTTGCCTGGCACTATACCTCCAAAGGGCAGGGTGTACCCTCTATCGGTTCAAGAAAACCGAGTCATGGAGGAATACATCAAAGAATCATTAGACAAGGGATTTATTAGGAGATCCTCTTCTCCGGCTGGAGCGGGGTTCTTCTTTGTATCAAAAAAAGAAGGTGATTTAAGACCTTGCATTGATTATAGGGGTCTTAATAAAATCACCATCAAAAATGCTTACCCTATACCATTAATAACAGAATAGTTTGACAGGCTCAAACAGGCTACGGTATTCACCAAACTAGATCTTGGAGGAGCATACAATTTGATACGTATAAAAAAAAAACCACGAATGGAAGACAGCATTCAACACTAGGTCAGGTCATTGAGTATACCGTCATGCCATTTGGGCTTTGCAATGCCCCAGCAGTATTCCAAGAATTTATTAATGATGTCTTAAGAGACATTATTCACTCATTTGTTATTGTGTACTTGGACGACATTTTAATATATTCTACAGACTTACACACTCATCACAGACATGTTACGACCGTTCTGAAGACCCTTCTTGCTAATGGTCTTTATTGTAAACTAGAAAAATGTCTATTCGACCAATCCGAAGTTCAGTTTTTGGGGTATTTGATTTCCGCTAAGGGTTTTCGTATGGATCCCCGGAAGCTCGCTGCTGTCATAGAATGGCCTCTGCCGCAAGGTCTAAAAGCCATCCAGCGTTTTCTGGGTTTCTCTAATTATTATAGACGTTTTATCAAAGGTTTTTCATCTATTGTAGCACCTATTACTCGTATGACAAAAAAGGATGGCAATACTCGTGTCTGGTCTACCGAGGCACTTCAGGCTTTTGACTTCCTTAAGACTACGTTCGCCTCTGCACCTATTTTAAAGCATCCTGTCCCCTCATTGCCCTATATACTTGAAGTTGATGCTTCAGATATCGGGGTAGGTGCTGTTTTATCTCAAAGAGAGTCTCCTGAAAAGCCATTGCATCCTTGTGGCTTCTTTTTCTAAACAAATGTCCAAAGCAGAGAAGAATTATGATGTGGGTAATCGCGAACTCCTTGCTATCATTTTAGCACTCAAAGAATGGAGACATTTGTTAGAGAAGTATTTCGGTTACATGGCATTCCCTTATCTATTGTGTCCGATAGGGGTAGCCAATTTATTTCCAGGTTCTGGAAAGCCTTTTGTAAAGAAATGGGTATTTCTCTCTCGTTTTCTTCCGCTTACCATCCCCAGTCTAATGGAGCTGCTGAACGTGCCAACCAGTCTCTAGAGCAGTACCTCCGTTGTTTTGTGTCTCACCATCAGGACAATTGGTCTGACCTGCTTCCTTGGGCTGAATTTGCTCGGAATAACGCCACTCATGATTCTTCCGGCAAAAGCCCTTTTTACGTCGTCTATGGCCAGCATCCCGTTGTTCTCCCGGCTGCATTCTCCTCACAGGGCATGCCAGTTCTGGATGAGCATTTGGCTGGTTTGCGTAATACTTGGGAGCAGGTTCAGCGTTCTTTGGTTGACTCTGCTGCTCGCCAGAAGGCTCAGGCTGACAAGCATCGCAGAGCGTCTCCTTCCTATGTTGTAGGGGACAGAGTTTTGCTTTCCACGCGGAATATTCGCCTCCGAGTGCCTTCTATGAAATTGGCTCCCCGCGTATTATACATAAGGTTAATCCCGTTTCTTATGCCTTGGATCTGCCTAAGAATCTGCGCATACCTAATGTTTTTCACACCTCGTTGTTGAAGCCTTACGTGCACAACCGCTATACCCGGCATGCTCCTCCTCCTCCTGTCTTTGTGGAGGGTCATGAGGAATTCGAAGTGTCTGCTGTTCTTGACTCTCGTTTCCTTAGGGGTCGGCTTCAGTTCTTGGTACATTGGAAGGGTTATGGGCCTGAGGAGCGCAGTTGGATTTCTGCTGATGCTGTTCATGCTCCCCGCCTTGTGCGTTCTTTCCATTCACGTTTTCCTGCCCGACCTAGTCCTGCCCGCCCGGAGGGCGTGTCCTCAGGGGGGGTACTGTAGCGTTACTCACCTTTCCCAGGGGCCGGCCGCGGTCCTCTCTTCAAGCCGCGCGCGGTCCTGCGGCTGCACGAGCCGCGCGCGGCTCATCCGGCTCATCCGACGCCTCAGACAGGAAGGCGGGCAGTGACCGCGAGATGCGGTCACATGTCCCGCCTGAATCTAAGAGCGCGCCGTGAGTCTCGGGCGTGCTCTTAAAGAGACAGTGGGAGCCTAAATTGCCAAAAGGCTCCCATTGGCCCCTGTCATCACACACACCCCATACACTTACCTTTTGGGGGTGTGGAAGTGACAGGAGCCAATCACATTAGTTTTTAGCCTATTTATACTTACCCGTTTCCCTTAGTTCCTTGCCCTATCGTGGTTTCTGCTACAGTTCCCTTTAGTGCTTCTTGTGTTCAGTTGTGTTCCTCCGTATTTGACCTTGGCTTTGTATTCTGACTTCGTTTTCGCTTTATCCTTGTCTGTTCTGTTTGCCGGCTTGCTGTTTCCTTCTCCTATATACGTTGAGTCCGGCCATTCTAAGGTCCGGTAGACGTATCTCTCCTCTGTTCTGCCTTCTGTTTAGCTGGATCCTGCGTGTAGGGGTATATTCTCGTTACAAGTGTCCCTTTAAAGGACACCTTCATGTCACAACTTGTACAAGCACCAGCTAGAAAGAACGCTTGTCTGGACCTTGTATCTAACAAACAATGTTGATCTTTTGACCAACATTCAAGTAGATGAGCACTTGGGAAATAGTGATCACATTATAGTGGCCTTTGAAATAAACTCAAAAAAACAAAAGCATATGGGGTATACTAAAACATAATTTAAAAAGGCCAATTTCTATAAGTTAAGGGCAGCTTTACAATATATTGACTGGCATAAACTCTTTAGTGAAAAGAACACTGAGGATAAGTGCAAGATAATGCATCTTGGACGTAAAAACCCAAGGGTAGAGTACAGAATATTTGATAGAGTCCTAACCTCAACATCTGAGGAAAGGGATTTAGGGGTGATTATTTCTGATGACTTAAAGGTAGGCAGACAATGTAATAGAGCAGCAGGAAATGTTGTATAGGGAGGGGTATTATATATTTATTTATAAAATATTTTACCAGGAAGGATACATTGAGATTTATCTTGTTTTCAAGTATGTCCTGGGTCCACAAATCATTGCATTGTTACATTAGGGTACAATAAAATACAAAAAAAAAAATACTAATACACAATAAATACAAAATGTAACATAGAACAGGTAGGAAATATATAATCAACCATGACCGGTGCATTCTGTTTTGAGGTATGTAGAGAGGGATCTCTTAAAGGACTCTAGGCTTGGGGAAGATTTTAAATTGTGCGGGAGGTCGTTCCACAATTGCGGCGCTCTGTTGGAGAAGGAGGATCGGGCTGCTTTCTTTTTGTATTGAGGTAGACTAAATAAAGTGTTGGTACGGGATCGGAGCTTATAGGAAGTGGGAACAGCCGGGGAAAGCATTGCGTTCAGGTAGGGTTAGGAGTTTACCATAAAAGCTCTTAACCCCTTAAGGACCAAACTTCTGGAATAAAAGGGAATCATGACATGTCACACATGTCATGTGTCCTTAAGGGGTTAAATACAAGGCTGGAAAGATGAAGGGTGCGTCTGGATTCCAGCGACAGCCAGTTTAGTTCTTTTAGCATGTCACAATGGTGGGTCCTGTAATTACATTGTAGCACAAATCGGCAGAACGAGTTATACAATGTATTAAGTTTATTAATGTGGGATATTAATGTGGGATTGCGATGCAGATGCATATACTACATCCCCATAATGAATGATTGGCATTAGCATTCATTGTACATTCGTTCATTTTTTTCCCCTTTCCTGTAGGGCTGAGGCAGGATTTGTTTCTGTACAGGGCACCTAGTTTTGGATAAAGTTTAGATGCAAGTTTTTCTATGTGAAGGCCAAAAGATAGATTTGGGGTTTAACATCATACCCAAGTATTTGAAAGAGTGGACTGTGTAGGCAGACAATGTAATAGAACAGCAGTAAATGCTAGCAGAATGCTTGGTTGTATAGGGAGAGGTATTAGCAGTAGAAAGAGGGAAGTGCTCATGCCATTGTACAGAACACTGGTGAGACCTCACTTGGAGTATTGTACACAGTACTGGAGACCATATCTTCAGAAGGATATTGATACCTTAGAGAGAGTTCAAAGAAGGGCTACTAAACTGGTTCATGGATTGCAGGATAAAACTTACCAGGAAAGGTTAAAGGATCTTAACATGTATAGCTTGGAGGAAACAAGAGACAAGGGGGATATGATAGAAACATTTAAATACATAAAGGGAATCAACACAGTAAAGGAGGAGACTATATTTAAAAGAAGAAAAACTAACACAACAAGAGGACATAGTCTTAAATTAGAGGGACAAAGGTTTAAAAATAATATCAGGAAGTATTACTTTACTGAGAGGGTAGTGGATGCATGGAATAGCCTTCCAGCTGAAGTGGTAGAGGATAACACAGTAAAGGAGTTTAAGCATGCGTGGGATAGGCATAAGGCTATCCTAACTATAAGATAAGGCCAGGGACTAATGAAAGTATTTAGAAAACTGGGCAGACTAGATGGGCCGAATGGTTCTTATCTGCCGTCACATTCTATGTTTCTATGTTACTAATGTAATGTTTGCTGTTGGAGAGAATATTTATTTGTAATCCGTTCCTTGTATTTGATTATAACCTTTAGCAGCATATCTGGCCTTATATGTGTCTGATCCATCAGGTTTCTTCTTTATTACATGCACATATCGCCCCCTTCCCCCCCCCCCCCGCTGAACTGTTACCTTTTGATAAAGTGTTCAAATTGAATGTGTCAATGTGTGAATTTGTTTCCTCTGTCATAGTATTGAAATGTCACTTAATACATGGCCATTACTTGTGAAACATGAAACCGAGTCTTCCAGGTACCTGGGAACTTTTCAATTGTTTTAGGATAATGTGTACCACGAATGTTCTTTTGTCCCTCGGCGGTGGTTTCGGGTCGCCTCTGCTCCTCCTCTTCATTATGTCGGCCGATGGGCGAGACTGATCCCGGCCGCAGAGACCTAATGCGCATGTGCAGCAATGCCGCGCATGCGCATTAGAGCTCTCCATAGGAAAGCATTGAAAATGCTTTTCAATGCTTTCCTATGGGGAATCGAGCAACACAGTGTGAGGACGTCCAGCGACGCTCTAGCACAGGTTTCCTTTGCTATGGACCAGGAAGTGCCCTCTAGTGGCTGTCTAGTAGACATCCACTAGAGGTGGAGTTAACCCTGCAAGGTAATTATTGCAGTTTATAAAAAACTGCAATAATTACAGTTGCAGGGTTAGGAGTAGTGGAAGTTTGCACCCAGACCACTCCAATGGGTAGAAGTGGTCTGGGTGCCTGGAGTGTCCTTTAAGCTGAAGTGGTCTGGGTGCCTGGAGTGTCCTTTAAGCTGAAGTGGTCTGGGTGCCTGGAGTGCCCTTTAAGCTGAAGTGGTCTGGGTGCCTGGAGTGTCCTTTAAGCTGAAGTGGTCTGGGTGCCTGGAGTGTCCTTTAACCCCTTAAGGACACATGACGTGTCTGACACGTCATGATTCCCTTTTATTCCAGAAGTTTGGTCCTTAAGGGGTTAAGCTGAAGTGGTCTGGGTGCCTGGAGTGTCCTTTAAGCTGAAGTGGTCTGGGTGCCTGGAGTGTCCTTTAAGCTGAAGTGGTCTGGGTGCCTGGAGTGTCCTTTAAGCTGAAGTGGTCTGGGTGCCTGGAGTGCCCTTTAAGCTGAAGTGGTCTGGGTGCCTGGAGTGCCCTTTAAGCTGAAGTGGTCTGGGTACCTGGAGTGTCCTTTAAGCTGAAGTGGTCTGGGTGCCTGGAGTGTCCTTTAAGCTGAAGTGGTCTGGGTTCCTGGAGTGCCCTTTAAGCTGAAGTGGTCTGGATGCTTGGAGTGTCCTTTAAGCTGAAGTGGTCTGGGTGCCTGGAGTGTCATGATTCCCTTTTATTCCAGAAGTTTGGTCCTTAAGGGGTTAAGCTGAAGTGGTCTGGGTGCCTGGAGTGCCCTTTAAGCTGAAGTGGTCCTCGTGCCTGGAGTGTCCTTTAAGCTGAAGTGGTCTGGGTGCCTGGAGTGTCCTTTAAGCTGAAGTGATCTGGGTGCCTGGAGTGCCCTTTAAGCTGAAGTGGTCTGGGTGCCTGGAGTGTCCTTTAAGCTGAAGTGGTCTGGGTGCCTGGAGTGTCCTTTAACCCCTTAAGGACCAAACTTCTGGAATAAAAGGGAATCATGACATGTCTCACATGTCATGTGTCCTTAAGGGGTTAAGCTGAAGTGGTCTGGGTGCCTGGAGTGCCCTTTAAGCTGAAGTGGTCTGGGTGCCTGGAGTGTCCTTTAAGCTGAAGTGGTCTGGGTGCCTGGAGTGTCCTTTAAGCTGAAGTGGTCTGGGTGCCTGGAGTGTCCTTTAAGCTGAAGTGGTCTGGGTGCCTGGAGTGTCCTTTAAGCTGAAGTGGTCTGGGTGCCTGGAGTGTCCTTTAAGCTAAAGTGGTCTGGGTTCCTGGAGTGCCCTTTAAGCTGAAGTGGTCTGGGTGCCTGGAGTGTCCTTTAAGCTGAAGTGGTCTGGGTGCCTGGAGTGTCCTTTAAGCTGCAGTGGTCTGGGTGTCTGGAGTGTCCTTTAAGCTGAAGTGGTCTGGGTGCCTGGAGTGCCCTTTAAGCTGAAGTGGTCTGGGTGCCTGGAGTGTCCTTTAAGCTGAAGTGGTCTGGGTGCCTGGAGTGTCCTTTAACCCCTTAAGGACCAAACTTCTGAAATAAAAGGGAATCATGACATGTCTCACATGTCATGTGTCCTTAAGGGGTTAAGCTGAAGTGGTCTGGGTGCCTGGAGTGCCCTTTAAGCTGAAGTGGTCTGGGTGCCTGGAGTGTCCTTTAAGCTGAAGTGGTCTGGGTGCCTGGAGTGTCCTTTAAGCTGAAGTGGTCTGGGTGCCTGGAGTGTCCTTTAAGCTGAAGTGGTCTGGGTGCCTGGAGTGTCCTTTAAGCTGAAGTGGTCTGGGTGCCTGGAGTGTCCTTTAAGCTGAAGTGGTCTGGGTGCCTGGAGTGTCCTTTAAGCTAAAGTGGTCTGGGTTCCTGGAGTGCCCTTTAAGCTGAAGTGGTCTGGGTGCCTGGAGTGTCCTTTAAGCTGAAGTGGTCTGGGTGCCTGGAGTGCCCTTTAAGCTGAAGTGGTCTGGGTGCCTGGAGTGTCCTTTAAGCTAAAGTGGTCTGGGTGCCTGGAGTGTCCTTTAAGCTGAAGTGGTCTGGGTGCCTGGAGTGCCCTTTAAGCTGAAGTGGTCTGGGTGCCTGGAGTGTCCTTTAAGCTGAAGTGGTCTGGGTGCCTGGAGTGTCCTTTAAGCTGAAGTGGTCTGGGTGCCTGGAGTGTCCTTTAAGCTGAAGTGGTCTGGGTGCCTGGAGTGTCCTTTAACCCCTTAAGGACACATGACATGTGTGACATGTCATGATTCCCTTTTATTTCAGAAGTTTGGTCCTTAAGGGGTTAAGCTGAAGTGGTCTGGGTGCCTGGAGTGCCCTTTAAGCTGAAGTGGTCTGGGTGCCTGGAGTGTCCTTTACGCCTGGAGTGTCCTTTAAGCTGAAGTGGTCTGGGTGCCTGGAGTGTCCTTTAAGCCGAAGTGATCTGGGTTCCTGGAGTGCCCTTTAAGCTGAAGTGGTCTGGGTGCCTGGAGTGTCCTTTAAGCTAAAGTGGTCTGGGTGCCTGGAGTGTCCTTTAAGCTGAAGTGGTCTGGGTGCCTGGAGTGTCCTTTAAGCTGAAGTGGTCTGGGTGCCTGGAGTGTCCTTTAAGCTGAAGTGGTCTGGGTGCCTGGAGTGTCCTTTAAGCTGAAGTGGTCTGGGTGCCTGGAGTGTCCTTTAAGCTGAAGTGGTCTGGGTGCCTGGAGTGCCCTTTAAGCTGAAGTGGTCCTCGTGCCTGGAGTGTCCTTTAAGCTGAAGTGGTCTGGGTGCCTGGAGTGTCCTTTAAGCTGAAGTGGTCTGGGTGCCTGGAGTGCCCTTTAAGCTGAAGTGGTCTGGGTGCCTGGAGTGTCCTTTAAGCTGAAGTGGTCTGGGTGCCTGGAGTGTCCTTTAAGCTGAAGTGGTCTGGGTGCCTGGAGTGCCCTTTAAGCTGAAGTGGTCTGGGTGCCTGGAGTGTCCTTTAAGCTGAAGTGGTCTGGGTGCCTGGAGTGTCCTTTAAGCTGAAGTGGTCTGGGTGCCTGGAGTGTCCTTTAAGCTGAAGTGGTCTGGGTGCCTGGAGTGTCCTTTAAGCTGAAGTGGTCTGGGTGCCTGGAGTGCCCTTTAAGCTGAAGTGGTCTGGGTGCCTGGAGTGCCCTTTAAGCTGAAGTGGTCTGGGTACCTGGAGTGTCCTTTAAGCTGAAGTGGTCTGGGTGCCTGGAGTGTCCTTTAAGCTGAAGTGGTCTGGGTTCCTGGAGTGCCCTTTAAGCTGAAGTGGTCTGGGTGCTTGGAGTGTCCTTTAAGCTGAAGTGGTCTGGGTGCCTGGAGTGTCATGATTCCCTTTTATTCCAGAAGTTTGGTCCTTAAGGGGTTAAGCTGAAGTGGTCTGGGTGCCTGGAGTGCCCTTTAAGCTGAAGTGGTCCTCGTGCCTGGAGTGTCCTTTAAGCTGAAGTGGTCTGGGTGCCTGGAGTGTCCTTTAAGCTGAAGTGATCTGGGTGCCTGGAGTGCCCTTTAAGCTGAAGTGGTCTGGGTGCCTGGAGTGTCCTTTAAGCTGAAGTGGTCTGGGTGCCTGGAGTGTCCTTTAACCCCTTAAGGACCAAACTTCTGGAATAAAAGGGAATCATGACATGTCTCACATGTCATGTGTCCTTAAGGGGTTAAGCTGAAGTGGTCTGGGTGCCTGGAGTGCCCTTTAAGCTGAAGTGGTCTGGGTGCCTGGAGTGTCCTTTAAGCTGAAGTGGTCTGGGTGCCTGGAGTGTCCTTTAAGCTGAAGTGGTCTGGGTGCCTGGAGTGTCCTTTAAGCTGAAGTGGTCTGGGTGCCTGGAGTGTCCTTTAAGCTGAAGTGGTCTGGGTGCCTGGAGTGTCCTTTAAGCTAAAGTGGTCTGGGTTCCTGGAGTGCCCTTTAAGCTGAAGTGGTCTGGGTGCCTGGAGTGTCCTTTAAGCTGAAGTGGTCTGGGTGCCTGGAGTGCCCTTTAAGCTGAAGTGGTCTGGGTGCCTGGAGTGTCCTTTAAGCTAAAGTGGTCTGGGTGCCTGGAGTGTCCTTTAAGCTGAAGTGGTCTGGGTGCCTGGAGTGCCCTTTAAGCTGAAGTGGTCTGGGTGCCTGGAGTGTCCTTTAAGCTGAAGTGGTCTGGGTGCCTGGAGTGTCCTTTAAGCTGAAGTGGTCTGGGTGCCTGGAGTGTCCTTTAAGCTGAAGTGGTCTGGGAGCCTGGAGTGTCCTTTAACCCCTTAAGGACACATGACATGTGTGACATGTCATGATTCCCTTTTATTTCAGAAGTTTGGTCCTTAAGGGGTTAAGCTGAAGTGGTCTGGGTGCCTGGAGTGCCCTTTAAGCTGAAGTGGTCTGGGTGCCTGGAGTGTCCTTTACGCCTGGAGTGTCCTTTAAGCTGAAGTGGTCTGGGTGCCTGGAGTGTCCTTTAAGCTGAAGTGGTCTGGGTTCCTGGAGTGCCCTTTAAGCTGAAGTGGTCTGGGTGCCTGGAGTGTCCTTTAAGCTGAAGTGGTCTGGGTGCCTGGAGTGTCCTTTAAGCTGAAGTGGTCTGGGTGCCTGGAGTGCCCTTTAAGCTGAAGTGGTCTGGGTGCCTGGAGTGCCCTTTAAGCTGAAGTGGTCCTCGTGCCTGGAGTGTCCTTTAAGCTGAAGTGGTCTGGGTGCCTGGAGTGTCCTTTAAGCTGAAGTGGTCTGGGTGCCTGGAGTGCCCTTTAAGCTGAAGTGGTCTGGGTGCCTGGAGTGTCCTTTAAGCTGAAGTGGTCTGGGTGCCTGGAGTGTCCTTTAAGCTGAAGTGGTCTGGGTGCCTGGAGTGCCCTTTAAGCTGAAGTGGTCTGGGTGCCTGGAGTGTCCTTTAAGCTGAAGTGGTCTGGGTGCCTGGAGTGCCCTTTAAGCTGAAGTGGTCTGGGTGCCTGGAGTGTCCTTTAAGCTGAAGTGGTCTGGGTGCCTGGAGTGTCCTTTAAGCTGAAGTGGTCTGGGTGCCTGGAGTGCCCTTTAAGCTGAAGTGGTCTGGGTGCCTGGAGTGCCCTTTAAGCTGAAGTGGTCTGGGTGCCTGGAGTGTCCTTTAAGCTGAAGTGGTCTGGGTGCCTGGAGTGCCCTTTAAGCTGAAGTGGTCTGGGTGCCTGGAGTGCCCTTTAAGCTGAAGTGGTCTGGGTGCCTGGAGTGCCCTTTAAGCTGAAGTGGTCTGGGTACCTGGAGTGTCCTTTAAGCTGAAGTGGTCTGGGTGCCTGGAGTGTCCTTTAAGCTGAAGTGGTCTGGGTTCCTGGAGTGCCCTTTAAGCTGAAGTGGTCTGGGTGCCTGGAGTGCCCTTTAAGCTGAAGTGGTCTGGGTGCCTGGAGTGTCCTTTAAGCTGAAGTGGTCCTCGTGCCTGGAGTGTCCTTTAAGCTGAAGTGGTCTGGGTGCCTGGAGTGTCCTTTAAGCTGAAGTGGTCTGGGTGCCTGGAGTGCCCTTTAAGCTGAAGTGGTCTGGGTGCCTGGAGTGTCCTTTAAGCTGAAGTGGTCTGGGTGCCTGGAGTGTCCTTTAAGCTGAAGTGGTCTGGGTGCCTGGAGTGCCCTTTAAGCTGAAGTGGTCTGGGTGCCTGGAGTGTCCTTTAAGCTGAAGTGGTCTGGGTGCCTGGAGTGTCCTTTAAGCTGAAGTGGTCTGGGTGCCTGGAGTGTCCTTTAAGCTGAAGTGGTCTGGGTGCCTGGAGTGTCCTTTAAGCTGAAGTGGTCTGGGTGCCTGGAGTGCCCTTTAAGCTGAAGTGGTCTGGGTGCCTGGAGTGCCCTTTAAGCTGAAGTGGTCTGGGTACCTGGAGTGTCCTTTAAGCTGAAGTGGTCTGGGTGCCTGGAGTGTCCTTTAAGCTGAAGTGGTCTGGGTTCCTGGAGTGCCCTTTAAGCTGAAGTGGTCTGGGTGCTTGGAGTGTCCTTTAAGCTGAAGTGGTCTGGGTGCCTGGAGTGTCATGATTCCCTTTTATTCCAGAAGTTTGGTCCTTAAGGGGTTAAGCTGAAGTGGTCTGGGTGCCTGGAGTGCCCTTTAAGCTGAAGTGGTCCTCGTGCCTGGAGTGTCCTTTAAGCTGAAGTGGTCTGGGTGCCTGGAGTGTCCTTTAAGCTGAAGTGATCTGGGTGCCTGGAGTGCCCTTTAAGCTGAAGTGGTCTGGGTGCCTGGAGTGTCCTTTAAGCTGAAGTGGTCTGGGTGCCTGGAGTGTCCTTTAACCCCTTAAGGACCAAACTTCTGGAATAAAAGGGAATCATGACATGTCTCACATGTCATGTGTCCTTAAGGGGTTAAGCTGAAGTGGTCTGGGTGCCTGGAGTGCCCTTTAAGCTGAAGTGGTCTGGGTGCCTGGAGTGTCCTTTAAGCTGAAGTGGTCTGGGTGCCTGGAGTGTCCTTTAAGCTGAAGTGGTCTGGGTGCCTGGAGTGTCCTTTAAGCTGAAGTGGTCTGGGTGCCTGGAGTGTCCTTTAAGCTGAAGTGGTCTGGGTGCCTGGAGTGTCCTTTAAGCTAAAGTGGTCTGGGTTCCTGGAGTGCCCTTTAAGCTGAAGTGGTCTGGGTGCCTGGAGTGTCCTTTAAGCTGAAGTGGTCTGGGTGCCTGGAGTGCCCTTTAAGCTGAAGTGGTCTGGGTGCCTGGAGTGTCCTTTAAGCTAAAGTGGTCTGGGTGCCTGGAGTGTCCTTTAAGCTGAAGTGGTCTGGGTGCCTGGAGTGCCCTTTAAGCTGAAGTGGTCTGGGTGCCTGGAGTGTCCTTTAAGCTGAAGTGGTCTGGGTGCCTGGAGTGTCCTTTAAGCTGAAGTGGTCTGGGTGCCTGGAGTGTCCTTTAAGCTGAAGTGGTCTGGGAGCCTGGAGTGTCCTTTAACCCCTTAAGGACACATGACATGTGTGACATGTCATGATTCCCTTTTATTTCAGAAGTTTGGTCCTTAAGGGGTTAAGCTGAAGTGGTCTGGGTGCCTGGAGTGCCCTTTAAGCTGAAGTGGTCTGGGTGCCTGGAGTGTCCTTTACGCCTGGAGTGTCCTTTAAGCTGAAGTGGTCTGGGTGCCTGGAGTGTCCTTTAAGCTGAAGTGGTCTGGGTTCCTGGAGTGCCCTTTAAGCTGAAGTGGTCTGGGTGCCTGGAGTGTCCTTTAAGCTGAAGTGGTCTGGGTGCCTGGAGTGCCCTTTAAGCTGAAGTGGTCTGGGTGCCTGGAGTGCCCTTTAAGCTGAAGTGGTCCTCGTGCCTGGAGTGTCCTTTAAGCTGAAGTGGTCTGGGTGCCTGGAGTGTCCTTTAAGCTGAAGTGGTCTGGGTGCCTGGAGTGCCCTTTAAGCTGAAGTGGTCTGGGTGCCTGGAGTGTCCTTTAAGCTGAAGTGGTCTGGGTGCCTGGAGTGTCCTTTAAGCTGAAGTGGTCTGGGTGCCTGGAGTGCCCTTTAAGCTGAAGTGGTCTGGGTGCCTGGAGTGTCCTTTAAGCTGAAGTGGTCTGGGTGCCTGGAGTGCCCTTTAAGCTGAAGTGGTCTGGGTGCCTGGAGTGTCCTTTAAGCTGAAGTGGTCTGGGTGCCTGGAGTGTCCTTTAAGCTGAAGTGGTCTGGGTGCCTGGAGTGCCCTTTAAGCTGAAGTGGTCTGGGTGCCTGGAGTGCCCTTTAAGCTGAAGTGGTCTGGGTGCCTGGAGTGTCCTTTAAGCTGAAGTGGTCTGGGTGCCTGGAGTGCCCTTTAAGCTGAAGTGGTCTGGGTGCCTGGAGTGTCCTTTAAGCTGCAGTGGTCTGGGTGCCTGGAGTGTCCTTTAAGCTGCAGTGGTCTGGGTGCCTGGAGTGTCCTTTAAGCTGAAGTGGTCTGGGTGCCTGGAGTGTCCTTTAAGCTGAAGTGGTCTGGGTGCCTGGAGTGTCCTTTAAGCTGAAGTGGTCTGGGTGCCTGGAGTGTCCTTTAAGCTAAAGTGGTCTGGGTGCCTGGAGTGTCCTTTAAGCTGAAGTGGTCTGGGTGCCTGGAGTGTCCTTTAAGCTGAAGTGGTCTGGGTGCCTGGAGTGCCCTTTAAGCTGAAGTGGTCTGGGTGCCTGGAGTGCCCTTTAAGCTGAAGTGGTCTGGGTGCCTGGAGTGTCCTTTAAGCTGCAGTGGTCTG
Source organism: Pelobates fuscus (assembly GCF_036172605.1). NCBI lineage: Eukaryota > Metazoa > Chordata > Amphibia > Anura > Pelobatidae > Pelobates > Pelobates fuscus. Next base: position 491,944,514 of record NC_086317.1, on the reverse strand, counting down.
GGTGCCTGGAGTGTCCTTTAAGCTGCAGTGGTCTGGGTGCCTGGAGTGTCCTTTAAGCTGAAGTGGTCTGGGTGCCTGGAGTGTCCTTTAAGCTGAAGTGGTCTGGGTTCCTGGAGTGCCCTTTAAGCTGAAGTGGTCTGGGTGCCTGGAGTGTCCTTTAAGCTAAAGTGGTCTGGGTGCCTGGAGTGTCCTTTAAGCTGAAGTGGTCTGGGTGCCTGGAGTGTCCTTTAAGCTGAAGTGGTCTGGGTGCCTGGAGTGCCCTTTAAGCTGAAGTGGTCTGGGTGCCTGGAGTGCCCTTTAAGCTGAAGTGGTCTGGGTGCCTGGAGTGCCCTTTAAGCTGAAGTGGTCTGGGTGCCTGGAGTGTCCTTTAAGCTGCAGTGGTCTGGGTGCCTGGAGTGTCCTTTAAGCTGCAGTGGTCTGGGTGTCTGGAGTGTCCTTTAAGCTGAAGTGGTCTGGGTGCCTGGAGTGCCCTTTAAGCTGAAGTGGTCTGGGTGCCTGGAGTGTCCTTTAAGCTGAAGTGGTCTGGGTGCCTGGAGTGTCCTTTAACCCCTTAAGGACCAAACTTCTGGAATAAAAGGGAATCATGACATGTCTCACATGTCATGTGTCCTTAAGGGGTTAAGCTGAAGTGGTCTGGGTGCCTGGAGTGCCCTTTAAGCTGAAGTGGTCTGGGTGCCTGGAGTGTCCTTTAAGCTGAAGTGGTCTGGGTGCCTGGAGTGTCCTTTAAGCTGAAGTGGTCTGGGTGCCTGGAGTGTCCTTTAAGCTGAAGTGGTCTGGGTGCCTGGAGTGTCCTTTAAGCTGAAGTGGTCTGGGTGCCTGGAGTGTCCTTTAAGCTAAAGTGGTCTGGGTTCCTGGAGTGCCCTTTAAGCTGAAGTGGTCTGGGTGCCTGGAGTGTCCTTTAAGCTGAAGTGGTCTGGGTGCCTGGAATGCCCTTTAAGCTGAAGTGGTCTGGGTGCCTGGAGTGTCCTTTAAGCTAAAGTGGTCTGGGTGCCTGGAGTGTCCTTTAAGCTGAAGTGGTCTGGGTGCCTGGAGTGCACTTTAAGCTGAAGTGGTCTGGGTGCCTGGAGTGTCCTTTAAGCTGAAGTGGTCTGGGTGCCTGGAGTGTCCTTTAAGCTGAAGTGGTCTGGGTGCCTGGAGTGTCCTTTAAGCTGAAGTGGTCTGGGTGCCTGGAGTGTCCTTTAATCCCTTAAGGACACATGACATGTGTGACATGTCATGATTCCCTTTTATTTCAGAAGTTTGGTCCTTAAGGGGTTAAGCTGAAGTGGTCTGGGTGCCTGGAGTGCCCTTTAAGCTGAAGTGGTCTGGGTGCCTGGAGTGTCCTTTACGCCTGGAGTGTCCTTTAAGCTGAAGTGGTCTGGGTGCCTGGAGTGTCCTTTAAGCTGAAGTGGTCTGGGTGCCTGGAGTGTCCTTTAAGCTGAAGTGGTCTGGGTGCCTGGAGTGCCCTTTAAGCTGAAGTGGTCCTCGTGCCTGGAGTGTCCTTTAAGCTGAAGTGGTCTGGGTGCCTGGAGTGTCCTTTAAGCTGAAGTGGTCTGGGTGCCTGGAGTGCCCTTTAAGCTGAAGTGGTCTGGGTGCCTGGAGTGTCCTTTAAGCTGAAGTGGTCTGGGTGCCTGGAGTGTCCTTTAAGCTGAAGTGGTCTGGGTGCCTGGAGTGCCCTTTAAGCTGAAGTGGTCTGGGTGCCTGGAGTGTCCTTTAAGCTGAAGTGGTCTGGGTGCCTGGAGTGTCCTTTAAGCTGAAGTGGTCTGGGTGCCTGGAGTGTCCTTTAAGCTGAAGTGGTCTGGGTGCCTGGAGTGTCCTTTAAGCTGAAGTGGTCTGGGTGCCTGGAGTGCCCTTTAAGCTGAAGTGGTCTGGGTGCCTGGAGTGCCCTTTAAGCTGAAGTGGTCTGGGTACCTGGAGTGTCCTTTAAGCTGAAGTGGTCTGGGTGCCTGGAGTGTCCTTTAAGCTGAAGTGGTCTGGGTTCCTGGAGTGCCCTTTAAGCTGAAGTGGTCTGGGTGCTTGGAGTGTCCTTTAAGCTGAAGTGGTCTGGGTGCCTGGAGTGTCATGATTCCCTTTTATTCCAGAAGTTTGGTCCTTAAGGGGTTAAGCTGAAGTGTTCTGGGTGCCTGGAGTGCCCTTTAAGCTGAAGTGGTCCTCGTGCCTGGAGTGTCCTTTAAGCTGAAGTGGTCTGGGTGCCTGGAGTGTCCTTTAAGCTGAAGTGATCTGGGTGCCTGGAGTGCCCTTTAAGCTGAAGTGGTCTGGGTGCCTGGAGTGTCCTTTAAGCTGAAGTGGTCTGGGTGCCTGGAGTGTCCTTTAACCCCTTAAGGACCAAACTTCTGGAATAAAAGGGAATCATGACATGTCTCACATGTCATGTGTCCTTAAGGGGTTAAGCTGAAGTGGTCTGGGTGCCTGGAGTGCCCTTTAAGCTGAAGTGGTCTGGGTGCCTGGAGTGTCCTTTAAGCTGAAGTGGTCTGGGTGCCTGGAGTGTCCTTTAAGCTGAAGTGGTCTGGGTGCCTGGAGTGTCCTTTAAGCTGAAGTGGTCTGGGTGCCTGGAGTGTCCTTTAAGCTGAAGTGGTCTGGGTGCCTGGAGTGTCCTTTAAGCTGAAGTGGTCTGGGTGCCTGGAGTGTCCTTTAAGCTAAAGTGGTCTGGGTTCCTGGAGTGCCCTTTAAGCTGAAGTGGTCTGGGTGCCTGGAGTGTCCTTTAAGCTGAAGTGGTCTGGGTGCCTGGAGTGCCCTTTAAGCTGAAGTGGTCTGGGTGCCTGGAGTGTCCTTTAAGCTAAAGTGGTCTGGGTGCCTGGAGTGTCCTTTAAGCTGAAGTGGTCTGGGTGCCTGGAGTGCCCTTTAAGCTGAAGTGGTCTGGGTGCCTGGAGTGTCCTTTAAGCTGAAGTGGTCTGGGTGCCTGGAGTGTCCTTTAAGCTGAAGTGGTCTGGGTGCCTGGAGTGTCCTTTAAGCTGAAGTGGTCTGGGTGCCTGGAGTGTCCTTTAACCCCTTAAGGACACATGACATGTGTGACATGTCATGATTCCCTTTTATTTCAGAAGTTTGGTCCTTAAGGGGTTAAGCTGAAGTGGTCTGGGTGCCTGGAGTGCCCTTTAAGCTGAAGTGGTCTGGGTGCCTGGAGTGTCCTTTACGCCTGGAGTGTCCTTTAAGCTGAAGTGGTCTGGGTGCCTGGAGTGTCCTTTAAGCCGAAGTGATCTGGGTTCCTGGAGTGCCCTTTAAGCTGAAGTGGTCTGGGTGCCTGGAGTGTCCTTTAAGCTAAAGTGGTCTGGGTGCCTGGAGTGTCCTTTAAGCTGAAGTGGTCTGGGTGCCTGGAGTGTCCTTTAAGCTGAAGTGGTCTGGGTGCCTGGAGTGTCCTTTAAGCTGAAGTGGTCTGGGTGCCTGGAGTGTCCTTTAAGCTAAAGTGGTCTGGGTGCCTGGAGTGTCCTTTAAGCTGAAGTGGTCTGGGTGCCTGGAGTGTCCTTTAAGCTGAAGTGGTCTGGGTGCCTGGAGTGCCCTTTAAGCTGAAGTGGTCTGGGTGCCTGGAGTGCCCTTTAAGCTGAAGTGGTCTGGGTGCCTGGAGTGTCCTTTAAGCTGCAGTGGTCTGGGTGCCTGGAGTGTCCTTTAAGCTGCAGTGGTCTGGGTGCCTGGAGTGTCCTTTAAGCTGAAGTGGTCTGGGTGCCTGGAGTGTCCTTTAAGCTGAAGTGGTCTGGGTTCCTGGAGTGCCCTTTAAGCTGAAGTGGTCTGGGTGCCTGGAGTGTCCTTTAAGCTAAAGTGGTCTGGGTGCCTGGAGTGTCCTTTAAGCTGAAGTGGTCTGGGTGCCTGGAGTGTCCTTTAAGCTGAAGTGGTCTGGGTGCCTGGAGTGCCCTTTAAGCTGAAGTGGTCTGGGTGCCTGGAGTGCCCTTTAAGCTGAAGTGGTCTGGGTGCCTGGAGTGTCCTTTAAGCTGAAGTGGTCTGGGTGCCTGGAGTGCCCTTTAAGCTGAAGTGGTCTGGGTGCCTGGAGTGTCCTTTAAGCTGCAGTGGTCTGGGTGCCTGGAGTGTCCTTTAAGCTGCAGTGGTCTGGGTGTCTGGAGTGTCCTTTAAGCTGAAGTGGTCTGGGTGCCTGGAGTGCCCTTTAAGCTGAAGTGGTCTGGGTGCCTGGAGTGCCCTTTAAGCTGAAGTGGTCTGGGTGCCTGGAGTGTCCTTTAACCCCTTAAGGACCAAACTTCTGGAATAAAAGGGAATCATGACATGTCTCACATGTCATGTGTCCTTAAGGGGTTAAGCTGAAGTGGTCTGGGTGCCTGGAGTGCCCTTTAAGCTGAAGTGGTCTGGGTGCCTGGAGTGTCCTTTAAGCTGAAGTGGTCTGGGTGCCTGGAGTGTCCTTTAAGCTGAAGTGGTCTGGGTGCCTGGAGTGTCCTTTAAGCTGAAGTGGTCTGGGTGCCTGGAGTGTCCTTTAAGCTGAAGTGGTCTGGGTGCCTGGAGTGTCCTTTAAGCTAAAGTGGTCTGGGTTCCTGGAGTGCCCTTTAAGCTGAAGTGGTCTGGGTGCCTGGAGTGTCCTTTAAGCTGAAGTGGTCTGGGTGCCTGGAGTGCCCTTTAAGCTGAAGTGGTCTGGGTGCCTGGAGTGTCCTTTAAGCTAAAGTGGTCTGGGTGCCTGGAGTGTCCTTTAAGCTGAAGTGGTCTGGGTGCCTGGAGTGCACTTTAAGCTGAAGTGGTCTGGGTGCCTGGAGTGTCCTTTAAGCTGAAGTGGTCTGGGTGCCTGGAGTGTCCTTTAAGCTGAAGTGGTCTGGGTGCCTGGAGTGTCCTTTAAGCTGAAGTGGTCTGGGTGCCTGGAGTGTCCTTTAATCCCTTAAGGACACATGACATGTGTGACATGTCATGATTCCCTTTTATTTCAGAAGTTTGGTCCTTAAGGGGTTAAGCTGAAGTGGTCTGGGTGCCTGGAGTGCCCTTTAAGCTGAAGTGGTCTGGGTGCCTGGAGTGTCCTTTACGCCTGGAGTGTCCTTTAAGCTGAAGTGGTCTGGGTGCCTGGAGTGTCCTTTAAGCCGAAGTGATCTGGGTTCCTGGAGTGCCCTTTAAGCTGAAGTGGTCTGGGTGCCTGGAGTGTCCTTTAAGCTAAAGTGGTCTGGGTGCCTGGAGTGTCCTTTAAGCTGAAGTGGTCTGGGTGCCTGGAGTGTCCTTTAAGCTGAAGTGGTCTGGGTGCCTGGAGTGTCCTTTAAGCTGAAGTGGTCTGGGTGCCTGGAGTGTCCTTTAAGCTGAAGTGGTCTGGGTGCCTGGAGTGCCCTTTAAGCTGAAGTGGTCCTCGTGCCTGGAGTGTCCTTTAAGCTGAAGTGGTCTGGGTGCCTGGAGTGTCCTTTAAGCTGAAGTGGTCTGGGTGCCTGGAGTGCCCTTTAAGCTGAAGTGGTCTGGGTGCCTGGAGTGTCCTTTAAGCTGAAGTGGTCTGGGTGCCTGGAGTGTCCTTTAAGCTGAAGTGGTCTGGGTGCCTGGAGTGCCCTTTAAGCTGAAGTGGTCTGGGTGCCTGGAGTGTCCTTTAAGCTGAAGTGGTCTGGGTGCCTGGAGTGTCCTTTAAGCTGAAGTGGTCTGGGTGCCTGGAGTGTCCTTTAAGCTGAAGTGGTCTGGGTGCCTGGAGTGTCCTTTAAGCTGAAGTGGTCTGGGTGCCTGGAGTGCCCTTTAAGCTGAAGTGGTCTGGGTGCCTGGAGTGCCCTTTAAGCTGAAGTGGTCTGGGTACCTGGAGTGTCCTTTAAGCTGAAGTGGTCTGGGTGCCTGGAGTGTCCTTTAAGCTGAAGTGGTCTGGGTTCCTGGAGTGCCCTTTAAGCTGAAGTGGTCTGGGTGCTTGGAGTGTCCTTTAAGCTGAAGTGGTCTGGGTGCCTGGAGTGTCATGATTCCCTTTTATTCCAGAAGTTTGGTCCTTAAGGGGTTAAGCTGAAGTGTTCTGGGTGCCTGGAGTGCCCTTTAAGCTGAAGTGGTCCTCGTGCCTGGAGTGTCCTTTAAGCTGAAGTGGTCTGGGTGCCTGGAGTGTCCTTTAAGCTGAAGTGATCTGGGTGCCTGGAGTGCCCTTTAAGCTGAAGTGGTCTGGGTGCCTGGAGTGTCCTTTAAGCTGAAGTGGTCTGGGTGCCTGGAGTGTCCTTTAACCCCTTAAGGACCAAACTTCTGGAATAAAAGGGAATCATGACATGTCTCACATGTCATGTGTCCTTAAGGGGTTAAGCTGAAGTGGTCTGGGTGCCTGGAGTGCCCTTTAAGCTGAAGTGGTCTGGGTGCCTGGAGTGTCCTTTAAGCTGAAGTGGTCTGGGTGCCTGGAGTGTCCTTTAAGCTGAAGTGGTCTGGGTGCCTGGAGTGTCCTTTAAGCTGAAGTGGTCTGGGTGCCTGGAGTGTCCTTTAAGCTGAAGTGGTCTGGGTGCCTGGAGTGTCCTTTAAGCTGAAGTGGTCTGGGTGCCTGGAGTGTCCTTTAAGCTAAAGTGGTCTGGGTTCCTGGAGTGCCCTTTAAGCTGAAGTGGTCTGGGTGCCTGGAGTGTCCTTTAAGCTGAAGTGGTCTGGGTGCCTGGAGTGCCCTTTAAGCTGAAGTGGTCTGGGTGCCTGGAGTGTCCTTTAAGCTAAAGTGGTCTGGGTGCCTGGAGTGTCCTTTAAGCTGAAGTGGTCTGGGTGCCTGGAGTGCCCTTTAAGCTGAAGTGGTCTGGGTGCCTGGAGTGTCCTTTAAGCTGAAGTGGTCTGGGTGCCTGGAGTGTCCTTTAAGCTGAAGTGGTCTGGGTGCCTGGAGTGTCCTTTAAGCTGAAGTGGTCTGGGTGCCTGGAGTGTCCTTTAACCCCTTAAGGACACATGACATGTGTGACATGTCATGATTCCCTTTTATTTCAGAAGTTTGGTCCTTAAGGGGTTAAGCTGAAGTGGTCTGGGTGCCTGGAGTGCCCTTTAAGCTGAAGTGGTCTGGGTGCCTGGAGTGTCCTTTACGCCTGGAGTGTCCTTTAAGCTGAAGTGGTCTGGGTGCCTGGAGTGTCCTTTAAGCCGAAGTGATCTGGGTTCCTGGAGTGCCCTTTAAGCTGAAGTGGTCTGGGTGCCTGGAGTGTCCTTTAAGCTAAAGTGGTCTGGGTGCCTGGAGTGTCCTTTAAGCTGAAGTGGTCTGGGTGCCTGGAGTGTCCTTTAAGCTGAAGTGGTCTGGGTGCCTGGAGTGTCCTTTAAGCTGAAGTGGTCTGGGTGCCTGGAGTGTCCTTTAAGCTGAAGTGGTCTGGGTGCCTGGAGTGCCCTTTAAGCTGAAGTGGTCCTCGTGCCTGGAGTGTCCTTTAAGCTGAAGTGGTCTGGGTGCCTGGAGTGTCCTTTAAGCTGAAGTGGTCTGGGTGCCTGGAGTGCCCTTTAAGCTGAAGTGGTCTGGGTGCCTGGAGTGTCCTTTAAGCTGAAGTGGTCTGGGTGCCTGGAGTGTCCTTTAAGCTGAAGTGGTCTGGGTGCCTGGAGTGCCCTTTAAGCTGAAGTGGTCTGGGTGCCTGGAGTGTCCTTTAAGCTGAAGTGGTCTGGCTGCCTGGAGTGTCCTTTAAGCTGAAGTGGTCTGGGTGCCTGGAGTGTCCTTTAAGCTGAAGTGGTCTGGGTGCCTGGAGTGTCCTTTAAGCTGAAGTGGTCTGGGTGCCTGGAGTGCCCTTTAAGCTGAAGTGGTCTGGGTACCTGGAGTGTCCTTTAAGCTGAAGTGGTCTGGGTGCCTGGAGTGTCCTTTAAGCTGAAGTGGTCTGGGTTCCTGGAGTGCCCTTTAAGCTGAAGTGGTCTGGGTGCTTGGAGTGTCCTTTAAGCTGAAGTGGTCTGGGTGCCTGGAGTGTCATGATTCCCTTTTATTCCAGAAGTTTGGTCCTTAAGGGGTTAAGCTGAAGTGGTCTGGGTGCCTGGAGTGCCCTTTAAGCTGAAGTGGTCCTCGTGCCTGGAGTGTCCTTTAAGCTGAAGTGGTCTGGGTGCCTGGAGTGTCCTTTAAGCTGAAGTGATCTGGGTGCCTGGAGTGCCCTTTAAGCTGAAGTGGTCTGGGTGCCTGGAGTGTCCTTTAAGCTGCAGTGGTCTGGGTGCCTGGAGTGTCCTTTAAGCTGCAGTGGTCTGGGTGCCTGGAGTGTCCTTTAAGCTGAAGTGGTCTGGGTGCCTGGAGTGTCCTTTAAGCTGAAGTGGTCTGGGTTCCTGGAGTGCCCTTTAAGCTGAAGTGGTCTGGGTGCCTGGAGTGTCCTTTAAGCTAAAGTGGTCTGGGTGCCTGGAGTGTCCTTTAAGCTGAAGTGGTCTGGGTGCCTGGAGTGCCCTTTAAGCTGAAGTGGTCTGGGTGCCTGGAGTGCCCTTTAAGCTGAAGTGGTCTGGGTGCCTGGAGTGTCCTTTAAGCTGAAGTGGTCTGGGTGCCTGGAGTGCCCTTTAAGCTGAAGTGGTCTGGGTGCCTGGAGTGTCCTTTAAGCTGCAGTGGTCTGGGTGCCTGGAGTGTCCTTTAAGCTGCAGTGGTCTGGGTGTCTGGAGTGTCCTTTAAGCTGAAGTGGTCTGGGTGCCTGGAGTGCCCTTTAAGCTGAAGTGGTCTGGGTGCCTGGAGTGTCCTTTAAGCTGAAGTGGTCTGGGTGCCTGGAGTGTCCTTTAACCCCTTAAGGACCAAACTTCTGGAATAAAAGGGAATCATGACATGTCTCACATGTCATGTGTCCTTAAGGGGTTAAGCTGAAGTGGTCTGGGTGCCTGGAGTGCCCTTTAAGCTGAAGTGGTCTGGGTGCCTGGAGTGTCCTTTAAGCTGAAGTGGTCTGGGTGCCTGGAGTGTCCTTTAAGCTGAAGTGGTCTGGGTGCCTGGAGTGTCCTTTAAGCTGAAGTGGTCTGGGTGCCTGGAGTGTCCTTTAAGCTGAAGTGGTCTGGGTGCCTGGAGTGTCCTTTAAGCTAAAGTGGTCTGGGTTCCTGGAGTGCCCTTTAAGCTGAAGTGGTCTGGGTGCCTGGAGTGTCCTTTAAGCTGAAGTGGTCTGGGTGCCTGGAGTGCCCTTTAAGCTGAAGTGGTCTGGGTGCCTGGAGTGTCCTTTAAGCTAAAGTGGTCTGGGTGCCTGGAGTGTCCTTTAAGCTGAAGTGGTCTGGGTGCCTGGAGTGCACTTTAAGCTGAAGTGGTCTGGGTGCCTGGAGTGTCCTTTAAGCTGAAGTGGTCTGGGTGCCTGGAGTGTCCTTTAAGCTGAAGTGGTCTGGGTGCCTGGAGTGTCCTTTAAGCTGAAGTGGTCTGGGTGCCTGGAGTGTCCTTTAATCCCTTAAGGACACATGACATGTGTGACATGTCATGATTCCCTTTTATTTCAGAAGTTTGGTCCTTAAGGGGTTAAGCTGAAGTGGTCTGGGTGCCTGGAGTGCCCTTTAAGCTGAAGTGGTCTGGGTGCCTGGAGTGTCCTTTACGCCTGGAGTGTCCTTTAAGCTGAAGTGGTCTGGGTGCCTGGAGTGTCCTTTAAGCCGAAGTGATCTGGGTTCCTGGAGTGCCCTTTAAGCTGAAGTGGTCTGGGTGCCTGGAGTGTCCTTTAAGCTAAAGTGGTCTGGGTGCCTGGAGTGTCCTTTAAGCTGAAGTGGTCTGGGTGCCTGGAGTGTCCTTTAAGCTGAAGTGGTCTGGGTGCCTGGAGTGTCCTTTAAGCTGAAGTGGTCTGGGTGCCTGGAGTGTCCTTTAAGCTGAAGTGGTCTGGGTGCCTGGAGTGCCCTTTAAGCTGAAGTGGTCCTCGTGCCTGGAGTGTCCTTTAAGCTGAAGTGGTCTGGGTGCCTGGAGTGTCCTTTAAGCTGAAGTGGTCTGGGTGCCTGGAGTGCCCTTTAAGCTGAAGTGGTCTGGGTGCCTGGAGTGTCCTTTAAGCTGAAGTGGTCTGGGTGCCTGGAGTGTCCTTTAAGCTGAAGTGGTCTGGGTGCCTGGAGTGCCCTTTAAGCTGAAGTGGTCTGGGTGCCTGGAGTGTCCTTTAAGCTGAAGTGGTCTGGGTGCCTGGAGTGTCCTTTAAGCTGAAGTGGTCTGGGTGCCTGGAGTGTCCTTTAAGCTGAAGTGGTCTGGGTGCCTGGAGTGTCCTTTAAGCTGAAGTGGTCTGGGTGCCTGGAGTGCCCTTTAAGCTGAAGTGGTCTGGGTGCCTGGAGTGCCCTTTAAGCTGAAGTGGTCTGGGTACCTGGAGTGTCCTTTAAGCTGAAGTGGTCTGGGTGCCTGGAGTGTCCTTTAAGCTGAAGTGGTCTGGGTTCCTGGAGTGCCCTTTAAGCTGAAGTGGTCTGGGTGCTTGGAGTGTCCTTTAAGCTGAAGTGGTCTGGGTGCCTGGAGTGTCATGATTCCCTTTTATTCCAGAAGTTTGGTCCTTAAGGGGTTAAGCTGAAGTGTTCTGGGTGCCTGGAGTGCCCTTTAAGCTGAAGTGGTCCTCGTGCCTGGAGTGTCCTTTAAGCTGAAGTGGTCTGGGTGCCTGGAGTGTCCTTTAAGCTGAAGTGATCTGGGTGCCTGGAGTGCCCTTTAAGCTGAAGTGGTCTGGGTGCCTGGAGTGTCCTTTAAGCTGAAGTGGTCTGGGTGCCTGGAGTGTCCTTTAACCCCTTAAGGACCAAACTTCTGGAATAAAAGGGAATCATGACATGTCTCACATGTCATGTGTCCTTAAGGGGTTAAGCTGAAGTGGTCTGGGTGCCTGGAGTGCCCTTTAAGCTGAAGTGGTCTGGGTGCCTGGAGTGTCCTTTAAGCTGAAGTGGTCTGGGTGCCTGGAGTGTCCTTTAAGCTGAAGTGGTCTGGGTGCCTGGAGTGTCCTTTAAGCTGAAGTGGTCTGGGTGCCTGGAGTGTCCTTTAAGCTGAAGTGGTCTGGGTGCCTGGAGTGTCCTTTAAGCTGAAGTGGTCTGGGTGCCTGGAGTGTCCTTTAAGCTAAAGTGGTCTGGGTTCCTGGAGTGCCCTTTAAGCTGAAGTGGTCTGGGTGCCTGGAGTGTCCTTTAAGCTGAAGTGGTCTGGGTGCCTGGAGTGCCCTTTAAGCTGAAGTGGTCTGGGTGCCTGGAGTGTCCTTTAAGCTAAAGTGGTCTGGGTGCCTGGAGTGTCCTTTAAGCTGAAGTGGTCTGGGTGCCTGGAGTGCCCTTTAAGCTGAAGTGGTCTGGGTGCCTGGAGTGTCCTTTAAGCTGAAGTGGTCTGGGTGCCTGGAGTGTCCTTTAAGCTGAAGTGGTCTGGGTGCCTGGAGTGTCCTTTAAGCTGAAGTGGTCTGGGTGCCTGGAGTGTCCTTTAACCCCTTAAGGACACATGACATGTGTGACATGTCATGATTCCCTTTTATTTCAGAAGTTTGGTCCTTAAGGGGTTAAGCTGAAGTGGTCTGGGTGCCTGGAGTGCCCTTTAAGCTGAAGTGGTCTGGGTGCCTGGAGTGTCCTTTACGCCTGGAGTGTCCTTTAAGCTGAAGTGGTCTGGGTGCCTGGAGTGTCCTTTAAGCCGAAGTGATCTGGGTTCCTGGAGTGCCCTTTAAGCTGAAGTGGTCTGGGTGCCTGGAGTGTCCTTTAAGCTAAAGTGGTCTGGGTGCCTGGAGTGTCCTTTAAGCTGAAGTGGTCTGGGTGCCTGGAGTGTCCTTTAAGCTGAAGTGGTCTGGGTGCCTGGAGTGTCCTTTAAGCTGAAGTGGTCTGGGTGCCTGGAGTGTCCTTTAAGCTGAAGTGGTCTGGGTGCCTGGAGTGCCCTTTAAGCTGAAGTGGTCCTCGTGCCTGGAGTGTCCTTTAAGCTGAAGTGGTCTGGGTGCCTGGAGTGTCCTTTAAGCTGAAGTGGTCTGGGTGCCTGGAGTGTCCTTTAAGCTGAAGTGGTCTGGGTGCCTGGAGTGCCCTTTAAGCTGAAGTGGTCTGGGTGCCTGGAGTGTCCTTTAAGCTGAAGTGGTCTGGGTGCCTGGAGTGCCCTTTAAGCTGAAGTGGTCTGGGTGCCTGGAGTGTCCTTTAAGCTGAAGTGGTCTGGGTGCCTGGAGTGTCCTTTAAGCTGAAGTGGTCTGGGTGCCTGGAGTGTCCTTTAAGCTGAAGTGGTCTGGGTGCCTGGAGTGTCCTTTAACCCCTTAAGGACACATGACATGTGTGACATGTCATGATTCCCTTTTATTTCAGAAGTTTGGTCCTTAAGGGGTTAAGCTGAAGTGGTCTGGGTGCCTGGAGTGCCCTTTAAGCTGAAGTGGTCTGGGTGCCTGGAGTGTCCTTTACGCCTGGAGTGTCCTTTAAGCTGAAGTGGTCTGGGTGCCTGGAGTGTCCTTTAAGCCGAAGTGATCTGGGTTCCTGGAGTGCCCTTTAAGCTGAAGTGGTCTGGGTGCCTGGAGTGTCCTTTAAGCTAAAGTGGTCTGGGTGCCTGGAGTGTCCTTTAAGCTGAAGTGGTCTGGGTGCCTGGAGTGTCCTTTAAGCTGAAGTGGTCTGGGTGCCTGGAGTGTCCTTTAAGCTGAAGTGGTCTGGGTGCCTGGAGTGTCCTTTAAGCTGAAGTGGTCTGGGTGCCTGGAGTGCCCTTTAAGCTGAAGTGGTCCTCGTGCCTGGAGTGTCCTTTAAGCTGAAGTGGTCTGGGTGCCTGGAGTGTCCTTTAAGCTGAAGTGGTCTGGGTGCCTGGAGTGCCCTTTAAGCTGAAGTGGTCTGGGTGCCTGGAGTGTCCTTTAAGCTGAAGTGGTCTGGGTGCCTGGAGTGTCCTTTAAGCTGAAGTGGTCTGGGTGCCTGGAGTGCCCTTTAAGCTGAAGTGGTCTGGGTGCCTGGAGTGTCCTTTAAGCTGAAGTGGTCTGGCTGCCTGGAGTGTCCTTTAAGCTGAAGTGGTCTGGGTGCCTGGAGTGTCCTTTAAGCTGAAGTGGTCTGGGTGCCTGGAGTGTCCTTTAAGCTGAAGTGGTCTGGGTGCCTGGAGTGCCCTTTAAGCTGAAGTGGTCTGGGTACCTGGAGTGTCCTTTAAGCTGAAGTGGTCTGGGTGCCTGGAGTGTCCTTTAAGCTGAAGTGGTCTGGGTTCCTGGAGTGCCCTTTAAGCTGAAGTGGTCTGGGTGCTTGGAGTGTCCTTTAAGCTGAAGTGGTCTGGGTGCCTGGAGTGTCATGATTCCCTTTTATTCCAGAAGTTTGGTCCTTAAGGGGTTAAGCTGAAGTGGTCTGGGTGCCTGGAGTGCCCTTTAAGCTGAAGTGGTCCTCGTGCCTGGAGTGTCCTTTAAGCTGAAGTGGTCTGGGTGCCTGGAGTGTCCTTTAAGCTGAAGTGATCTGGGTGCCTGGAGTGCCCTTTAAGCTGAAGTGGTCTGGGTGCCTGGAGTGTCCTTTAAGCTGCAGTGGTCTGGGTGCCTGGAGTGTCCTTTAAGCTGCAGTGGTCTGGGTGCCTGGAGTGTCCTTTAAGCTGAAGTGGTCTGGGTGCCTGGAGTGTCCTTTAAGCTGAAGTGGTCTGGGTTCCTGGAGTGCCCTTTAAGCTGAAGTGGTCTGGGTGCCTGGAGTGTCCTTTAAGCTAAAGTGGTCTGGGTGCCTGGAGTGTCCTTTAAGCTGAAGTGGTCTGGGTGCCTGGAGTGTCCTTTAAGCTGAAGTGGTCTGGGTGCCTGGAGTGCCCTTTAAGCTGAAGTGGTCTGGGTGCCTGGAGTGCCCTTTAAGCTGAAGTGGTCTGGGTGCCTGGAGTGTCCTTTAAGCTGAAGTGGTCTGGGTGCCTGAAGTGCCCTTTAAGCTGAAGTGGTCTGGGTGCCTGGAGTGTCCTTTAAGCTGCAGTGGTCTGGGTGCCTGGAGTGTCCTTTAAGCTGCAGTGGTCTGGGTGTCTGGAGTGTCCTTTAAGCTGAAGTGGTCTGGGTGCCTGGAGTGCCCTTTAAGCTGAAGTGGTCTGGGTGCCTGGAGTGTCCTTTAAGCTGAAGTGGTCTGGGTGCCTGGAGTGTCCTTTAACCCCTTAAGGACCAAACTTCTGGAATAAAAGGGAATCATGACATGTCTCACATGTCATGTGTCCTTAAGGGGTTAAGCTGAAGTGGTCTGGGTGCCTGGAGTGCCCTTTAAGCTGAAGTGGTCTGGGTGCCTGGAGTGTCCTTTAAGCTGAAGTGGTCTGGGTGCCTGGAGTGTCCTTTAAGCTGAAGTGGTCTGGGTGCCTGGAGTGTCCTTTAAGCTGAAGTGGTCTGGGTGCCTGGAGTGTCCTTTAAGCTGAAGTGGTCTGGGTGCCTGGAGTGTCCTTTAAGCTAAAGTGGTCTGGGTTCCTGGAGTGCCCTTTAAGCTGAAGTGGTCTGGGTGCCTGGAGTGTCCTTTAAGCTGAAGTGGTCTGGGTGCCTGGAGTGCCCTTTAAGCTGAAGTGGTCTGGGTGCCTGGAGTGTCCTTTAAGCTAAAGTGGTCTGGGTGCCTGGAGTGTCCTTTAAGCTGAAGTGGTCTGGGTGCCTGGAGTGCACTTTAAGCTGAAGTGGTCTGGGTGCCTGGAGTGTCCTTTAAGCTGAAGTGGTCTGGGTGCCTGGAGTGTCCTTTAAGCTGAAGTGGTCTGGGTGCCTGGAGTGTCCTTTAAGCTGAAGTGGTCTGGGTGCCTGGAGTGTCCTTTAATCCCTTAAGGACACATGACATGTGTGACATGTCATGATTCCCTTTTATTTCAGAAGTTTGGTCCTTAAGGGGTTAAGCTGAAGTGGTCTGGGTGCCTGGAGTGCCCTTTAAGCTGAAGTGGTCTGGGTGCCTGGAGTGTCCTTTACGCCTGGAGTGTCCTTTAAGCTGAAGTGGTCTGGGTGCCTGGAGTGTCCTTTAAGCCGAAGTGATCTGGGTTCCTGGAGTGCCCTTTAAGCTGAAGTGGTCTGGGTGCCTGGAGTGTCCTTTAAGCTAAAGTGGTCTGGGTGCCTGGAGTGTCCTTTAAGCTGAAGTGGTCTGGGTGCCTGGAGTGTCCTTTAAGCTGAAGTGGTCTGGGTGCCTGGAGTGTCCTTTAAGCTGAAGTGGTCTGGGTGCCTGGAGTGTCCTTTAAGCTGAAGTGGTCTGGGTGCCTGGAGTGCCCTTTAAGCTGAAGTGGTCCTCGTGCCTGGAGTGTCCTTTAAGCTGAAGTGGTCTGGGTGCCTGGAGTGTCCTTTAAGCTGAAGTGGTCTGGGTGCCTGGAGTGCCCTTTAAGCTGAAGTGGTCTGGGTGCCTGGAGTGCCCTTTAAGCTGAAGTGGTCTGGGTACCTGGAGTGTCCTTTAAGCTGAAGTGGTCTGGGTGCCTGGAGTGTCCTTTAAGCTGAAGTGGTCTGGGTTCCTGGAGTGCCCTTTAAGCTGAAGTGGTCTGGGTGCTTGGAGTGTCCTTTAAGCTGAAGTGGTCTGGGTGCCTGGAGTGTCATGATTCCCTTTTATTCCAGAAGTTTGGTCCTTAAGGGGTTAAGCTGAAGTGTTCTGGGTGCCTGGAGTGCCCTTTAAGCTGAAGTGGTCCTCGTGCCTGGAGTGTCCTTTAAGCTGAAGTGGTCTGGGTGCCTGGAGTGTCCTTTAAGCTGAAGTGATCTGGGTGCCTGGAGTGCCCTTTAAGCTGAAGTGGTCTGGGTGCCTGGAGTGTCCTTTAAGCTGAAGTGGTCTGGGTGCCTGGAGTGTCCTTTAACCCCTTAAGGACCAAACTTCTGGAATAAAAGGGAATCATGACATGTCTCACATGTCATGTGTCCTTAAGGGGTTAAGCTGAAGTGGTCTGGGTGCCTGGAGTGCCCTTTAAGCTGAAGTGGTCTGGGTGCCTGGAGTGTCCTTTAAGCTGAAGTGGTCTGGGTGCCTGGAGTGTCCTTTAAGCTGAAGTGGTCTGGGTGCCTGGAGTGTCCTTTAAGCTGAAGTGGTCTGGGTGCCTGGAGTGTCCTTTAAGCTGAAGTGGTCTGGGTGCCTGGAGTGTCCTTTAAGCTGAAGTGGTCTGGGTGCCTGGAGTGTCCTTTAAGCTAAAGTGGTCTGGGTTCCTGGAGTGCCCTTTAAGCTGAAGTGGTCTGGGTGCCTGGAGTGTCCTTTAAGCTGAAGTGGTCTGGGTGCCTGGAGTGCCCTTTAAGCTGAAGTGGTCTGGGTGCCTGGAGTGTCCTTTAAGCTAAAGTGGTCTGGGTGCCTGGAGTGTCCTTTAAGCTGAAGTGGTCTGGGTGCCTGGAGTGCCCTTTAAGCTGAAGTGGTCTGGGTGCCTGGAGTGTCCTTTAAGCTGAAGTGGTCTGGGTGCCTGGAGTGTCCTTTAAGCTGAAGTGGTCTGGGTGCCTGGAGTGTCCTTTAAGCTGAAGTGGTCTGGGTGCCTGGAGTGTCCTTTAACCCCTTAAGGACACATGACATGTGTGACATGTCATGATTCCCTTTTATTTCAGAAGTTTGGTCCTTAAGGGGTTAAGCTGAAGTGGTCTGGGTGCCTGGAGTGCCCTTTAAGCTGAAGTGGTCTGGGTGCCTGGAGTGTCCTTTACGCCTGGAGTGTCCTTTAAGCTGAAGTGGTCTGGGTGCCTGGAGTGTCCTTTAAGCCGAAGTGATCTGGGTTCCTGGAGTGCCCTTTAAGCTGAAGTGGTCTGGGTGCCTGGAGTGTCCTTTAAGCTAAAGTGGTCTGGGTGCCTGGAGTGTCCTTTAAGCTGAAGTGGTCTGGGTGCCTGGAGTGTCCTTTAAGCTGAAGTGGTCTGGGTGCCTGGAGTGTCCTTTAAGCTGAAGTGGTCTGGGTGCCTGGAGTGTCCTTTAAGCTGAAGTGGTCTGGGTGCCTGGAGTGCCCTTTAAGCTGAAGTGGTCCTCGTGCCTGGAGTGTCCTTTAAGCTGAAGTGGTCTGGGTGCCTGGAGTGTCCTTTAAGCTGAAGTGGTCTGGGTGCCTGGAGTGCCCTTTAAGCTGAAGTGGTCTGGGTGCCTGGAGTGTCCTTTAAGCTGAAGTGGTCTGGGTGCCTGGAGTGTCCTTTAAGCTGAAGTGGTCTGGGTGCCTGGAGTGCCCTTTAAGCTGAAGTGGTCTGGGTGCCTGGAGTGTCCTTTAAGCTGAAGTGGTCTGGCTGCCTGGAGTGTCCTTTAAGCTGAAGTGGTCTGGGTGCCTGGAGTGTCCTTTAAGCTGAAGTGGTCTGGGTGCCTGGAGTGTCCTTTAAGCTGAAGTGGTCTGGGTGCCTGGAGTGCCCTTTAAGCTGAAGTGGTCTGGGTACCTGGAGTGTCCTTTAAGCTGAAGTGGTCTGGGTGCCTGGAGTGTCCTTTAAGCTGAAGTGGTCTGGGTTCCTGGAGTGCCCTTTAAGCTGAAGTGGTCTGGGTGCTTGGAGTGTCCTTTAAGCTGAAGTGGTCTGGGTGCCTGGAGTGTCATGATTCCCTTTTATTCCAGAAGTTTGGTCCTTAAGGGGTTAAGCTGAAGTGGTCTGGGTGCCTGGAGTGCCCTTTAAGCTGAAGTGGTCCTCGTGCCTGGAGTGTCCTTTAAGCTGAAGTGGTCTGGGTGCCTGGAGTGTCCTTTAAGCTGAAGTGATCTGGGTGCCTGGAGTGCCCTTTAAGCTGAAGTGGTCTGGGTGCCTGGAGTGTCCTTTAAGCTGAAGTGGTCTGGGTGCCTGGAGTGTCCTTTAAGCTGAAGTGGTCTGGGTGCCTGGAGTGCCCTTTAAGCTGAAGTGGTCTGGGTGCCTGGAGTGTCCTTTAAGCTGAAGTGGTCTGGGTGCCTGGAGTGCCCTTTAAGCTGAAGTGGTCTGGGTGCCTGGAGTGTCCTTTAAGCTGAAGTGGTCTGGGTGCCTGGAGTGTCCTTTAAGCTGAAGTGGTCTGGGTGCCTGGAGTGCCCTTTAAGCTGAAGTGGTCTGGGTGCCTGGAGTGCCCTTTAAGCTGAAGTGGTCTGGGTGCCTGGAGTGTCCTTTAAGCTGAAGTGGTCTGGGTGCCTGGAGTGCCCTTTAAGCTGAAGTGGTCTGGGTGCCTGGAGTGTCCTTTAAGCTGCAGTGGTCTGGGTGCCTGGAGTGTCCTTTAAGCTGCAGTGGTCTGGGTGCCTGGAGTGTCCTTTAAGCTGAAGTGGTCTGGGTGCCTGGAGTGTCCTTTAAGCTGAAGTGGTCTGGGTGCCTGGAGTGTCCTTTAAGCTGAAGTGGTCTGGGTTCCTGGAGTGCCCTTTAAGCTGAAGTGGTCTGGGTGCCTGGAGTGTCCTTTAAGCTAAAGTGGTCTGGGTGCCTGGAGTGTCCTTTAAGCTGAAGTGGTCTGGGTGCCTGGAGTGTCCTTTAAGCTGAAGTGGTCTGGGTGCCTGGAGTGCCCTTTAATCTGAAGTGGTCTGGGTGCCTGGAGTGCCCTTTAAGCTGAAGTGGTCTGGGTGCCTGGAGTGTCCTTTAAGCTGAAGTGGTCTGGGTGCCTGGAGTGCCCTTTAAGCTGAAGTGGTCTGGGTGCCTGGAGTGTCCTTTAAGCTGCAGTGGTCTGGGTGCCTGGAGTGTCCTTTAAGCTGCAGTGGTCTGGGTGTCTGGAGTGTCCTTTAAGCTGAAGTGGTCTGGGTGCCTGGAGTGCCCTTTAAGCTGAAGTGGTCTGGGTGCCTGGAGTGTCCTTTAAGCTGAAGTGGTCTGGGTGCCTGGAGTGTCCTTTAACCCCTTAAGGACCAAACTTCTGGAATAAAAGGGAATCATGACATGTCTCACATGTCATGTGTCCTTAAGGGGTTAAGCTGAAGTGGTCTGGGTGCCTGGAGTGCCCTTTAAGCTGAAGTGGTCTGGGTGCCTGGAGTGTCCTTTAAGCTGAAGTGGTCTGGGTGCCTGGAGTGTCCTTTAAGCTGAAGTGGTCTGGGTGCCTGGAGTGTCCTTTAAGCTGAAGTGGTCTGGGTGCCTGGAGTGTCCTTTAAGCTGAAGTGGTCTGGGTGCCTGGAGTGTCCTTTAAGCTAAAGTGGTCTGGGTTCCTGGAGTGCCCTTTAAGCTGAAGTGGTCTGGGTGCCTGGAGTGTCCTTTAAGCTGAAGTGGTCTGGGTGCCTGGAGTGCCCTTTAAGCTGAAGTGGTCTGGGTGCCTGGAGTGTCCTTTAAGCTAAAGTGGTCTGGGTGCCTGGAGTGTCCTTTAAGCTGAAGTGGTCTGGGTGCCTGGAGTGCACTTTAAGCTGAAGTGGTCTGGGTGCCTGGAGTGTCCTTTAAGCTGAAGTGGTCTGGGTGCCTGGAGTGTCCTTTAAGCTGAAGTGGTCTGGGTGCCTGGAGTGTCCTTTAAGCTGAAGTGGTCTGGGTGCCTGGAGTGTCCTTTAACCCCTTAAGGACACATGACATGTGTGACATGTCATGATTCCCTTTTATTTCAGAAGTTTGGTCCTTAAGGGGTTAAGCTGAAGTGGTCTGGGTGCCTGGAGTGCCCTTTAAGCTGAAGTGGTCTGGGTGCCTGGAGTGTCCTTTACGCCTGGAGTGTCCTTTAAGCTGAAGTGGTCTGGGTGCCTGGAGTGTCCTTTAAGCCGAAGTGATCTGGGTTCCTGGAGTGCCCTTTAAGCTGAAGTGGTCTGGGTGCCTGGAGTGTCCTTTAAGCTAAAGTGGTCTGGGTGCCTGGAGTGTCCTTTAAGCTGAAGTGGTCTGGGTGCCTGGAGTGTCCTTTAAGCTGAAGTGGTCTGGGTGCCTGGAGTGTCCTTTAAGCTGAAGTGGTCTGGGTGCCTGGAGTGTCCTTTAAGCTGAAGTGGTCTGGGTGCCTGGAGTGCCCTTTAAGCTGAAGTGGTCCTCGTGCCTGGAGTGTCCTTTAAGCTGAAGTGGTCTGGGTGCCTGGAGTGTCCTTTAAGCTGAAGTGGTCTGGGTGCCTGGAGTGCCCTTTAAGCTGAAGTGGTCTGGGTGCCTGGAGTGTCCTTTAAGCTGAAGTGGTCTGGGTGCCTGGAGTGTCCTTTAAGCTGAAGTGGTCTGGGTGCCTGGAGTGCCCTTTAAGCTGAAGTGGTCTGGGTGCCTGGAGTGTCCTTTAAGCTGAAGTGGTCTGGGTGCCTGGAGTGTCCTTTAAGCTGAAGTGGTCTGGGTGCCTGGAGTGTCCTTTAAGCTGAAGTGGTCTGGGTGCCTGGAGTGTCCTTTAAGCTGAAGTGGTCTGGGTGCCTGGAGTGCCCTTTAAGCTGAAGTGGTCTGGGTGCCTGGAGTGCCCTTTAAGCTGAAGTGGTCTGGGTACCTGGAGTGTCCTTTAAGCTGAAGTGGTCTGGGTGCCTGGAGTGTCCTTTAAGCTGAAGTGGTCTGGGTTCCTGGAGTGCCCTTTAAGCTGAAGTGGTCTGGGTGCTTGGAGTGTCCTTTAAGCTGAAGTGGTCTGGGTGCCTGGAGTGTCATGATTCCCTTTTATTCCAGAAGTTTGGTCCTTAAGGGGTTAAGCTGAAGTGGTCTGGGTGCCTGGAGTGCCCTTTAAGCTGAAGTGGTCCTCGTGCCTGGAGTGTCCTTTAAGCTGAAGTGGTCTGGGTGCCTGGAGTGTCCTTTAAGCTGAAGTGATCTGGGTGCCTGGAGTGCCCTTTAAGCTGAAGTGGTCTGGGTGCCTGGAGTGTCCTTTAAGCTGAAGTGGTCTGGGTGCCTGGAGTGTCCTTTAACCCCTTAAGGACCAAACTTCTGGAATAAAAGGGAATCATGACATGTCTCACATGCCATGTGTCCTTAAGGGGTTAAGCTGAAGTGGTCTGGGTGCCTGGAGTGCCCTTTAAGCTGAAGTGGTCTGGGTGCCTGGAGTGTCCTTTAAGCTGAAGTGGTCTGGGTGCCTGGAGTGTCCTTTAAGCTGAAGTGGTCTGGGTGCCTGGAGTGTCCTTTAAGCTGAAGTGGTCTGGGTGCCTGGAGTGTCCTTTAAGCTGAAGTGGTCTGGGTTCCTGGAGTGCCCTTTAAGCTGAAGTGGTCTGGGTGCCTGGAGTGTCCTTTAAGCTAAAGTGGTCTGGGTGCCTGGAGTGTCCTTTAAGCTGAAGTGGTCTGGGTGCCTGGAGTGTCCTTTAAGCTGAAGTGGTCTGGGTGCCTGGAGTGCCCTTTAATCTGAAGTGGTCTGGGTGCCTGGAGTGCCCTTTAAGCTGAAGTGGTCTGGGTGCCTGGAGTGTCCTTTAAGCTGAAGTGGTCTGGGTGCCTGGAGTGCCCTTTAAGCTGAAGTGGTCTGGGTGCCTGGAGTGTCCTTTAAGCTGCAGTGGTCTGGGTGCCTGGAGTGTCCTTTAAGCTGCAGTGGTCTGGGTGTCTGGAGTGTCCTTTAAGCTGAAGTGGTCTGGGTGCCTGGAGTGCCCTTTAAGCTGAAGTGGTCTGGGTGCCTGGAGTGTCCTTTAAGCTGAAGTGGTCTGGGTGCCTGGAGTGTCCTTTAACCCCTTAAGGACCAAACTTCTGGAATAAAAGGGAATCATGACATGTCTCACATGTCATGTGTCCTTAAGGGGTTAAGCTGAAGTGGTCTGGGTGCCTGGAGTGCCCTTTAAGCTGAAGTGGTCTGGGTGCCTGGAGTGTCCTTTAAGCTGAAGTGGTCTGGGTGCCTGGAGTGTCCTTTAAGCTGAAGTGGTCTGGGTGCCTGGAGTGTCCTTTAAGCTGAAGTGGTCTGGGTGCCTGGAGTGTCCTTTAAGCTGAAGTGGTCTGGGTGCCTGGAGTGTCCTTTAAGCTAAAGTGGTCTGGGTTCCTGGAGTGCCCTTTAAGCTGAAGTGGTCTGGGTGCCTGGAGTGTCCTTTAAGCTGAAGTGGTCTGGGTGCCTGGAGTGCCCTTTAAGCTGAAGTGGTCTGGGTGCCTGGAGTGTCCTTTAAGCTAAAGTGGTCTGGGTGCCTGGAGTGTCCTTTAAGCTGAAGTGGTCTGGGTGCCTGGAGTGCACTTTAAGCTGAAGTGGTCTGGGTGCCTGGAGTGTCCTTTAAGCTGAAGTGGTCTGGGTGCCTGGAGTGTCCTTTAAGCTGAAGTGGTCTGGGTGCCTGGAGTGTCCTTTAAGCTGAAGTGGTCTGGGTGCCTGGAGTGTCCTTTAACCCCTTAAGGACACATGACATGTGTGACATGTCATGATTCCCTTTTATTTCAGAAGTTTGGTCCTTAAGGGGTTAAGCTGAAGTGGTCTGGGTGCCTGGAGTGCCCTTTAAGCTGAAGTGGTCTGGGTGCCTGGAGTGTCCTTTACGCCTGGAGTGTCCTTTAAGCTGAAGTGGTCTGGGTGCCTGGAGTGTCCTTTAAGCCGAAGTGATCTGGGTTCCTGGAGTGCCCTTTAAGCTGAAGTGGTCTGGGTGCCTGGAGTGTCCTTTAAGCTAAAGTGGTCTGGGTGCCTGGAGTGTCCTTTAAGCTGAAGTGGTCTGGGTGCCTGGAGTGTCCTTTAAGCTGAAGTGGTCTGGGTGCCTGGAGTGTCCTTTAAGCTGAAGTGGTCTGGGTGCCTGGAGTGTCCTTTAAGCTGAAGTGGTCTGGGTGCCTGGAGTGCCCTTTAAGCTGAAGTGGTCCTCGTGCCTGGAGTGTCCTTTAAGCTGAAGTGGTCTGGGTGCCTGGAGTGTCCTTTAAGCTGAAGTGGTCTGGGTGCCTGGAGTGCCCTTTAAGCTGAAGTGGTCTGGGTGCCTGGAGTGTCCTTTAAGCTGAAGTGGTCTGGGTGCCTGGAGTGTCCTTTAAGCTGAAGTGGTCTGGGTGCCTGGAGTGCCCTTTAAGCTGAAGTGGTCTGGGTGCCTGGAGTGTCCTTTAAGCTGAAGTGGTCTGGGTGCCTGGAGTGTCCTTTAAGCTGAAGTGGTCTGGGTGCCTGGAGTGTCCTTTAAGCTGAAGTGGTCTGGGTGCCTGGAGTGCCCTTTAAGCTGAAGTGGTCTGGGTGCCTGGAGTGCCCTTTAAGCTGAAGTGGTCTGGGTACCTGGAGTGTCCTTTAAGCTGAAGTGGTCTGGGTGCCTGGAGTGTCCTTTAAGCTGAAGTGGTCTGGGTTCCTGGAGTGCCCTTTAAGCTGAAGTGGTCTGGGTGCTTGGAGTGTCCTTTAAGCTGAAGTGGTCTGGGTGCCTGGAGTGTCATGATTCCCTTTTATTCCAGAAGTTTGGTCCTTAAGGGGTTAAGCTGAAGTGGTCTGGGTGCCTGGAGTGCCCTTTAAGCTGAAGTGGTCCTCGTGCCTGGAGTGTCCTTTAAGCTGAAGTGGTCTGGGTGCCTGGAGTGTCCTTTAAGCTGAAGTGATCTGGGTGCCTGGAGTGCCCTTTAAGCTGAAGTGGTCTGGGTGCCTGGAGTGTCCTTTAAGCTGAAGTGGTCTGGGTGCCTGGAGTGTCCTTTAACCCCTTAAGGACCAAACTTCTGGAATAAAAGGGAATCATGACATGTCTCACATGCCATGTGTCCTTAAGGGGTTAAGCTGAAGTGGTCTGGGTGCCTGGAGTGCCCTTTAAGCTGAAGTGGTCTGGGTGCCTGGAGTGTCCTTTAAGCTGAAGTGGTCTGGGTGCCTGGAGTGTCCTTTAAGCTGAAGTGGTCTGGGTGCCTGGAGTGTCCTTTAAGCTGAAGTGGTCTGGGTGCCTGGAGTGTCCTTTAAGCTGAAGTGGTCTGGGTGCCTGGAGTGTCCTTTAAGCTGAAGTGGTCTGGGTGCCTGGAGTGTCCTTTAAGCTAAAGTGGTCTGGGTTCCTGGAGTGCCCTTTAAGCTGAAGTGGTCTGGGTGCCTGGAGTGTCCTTTAAGCTGAAGTGGTCTGGGTGCCTGGAGTGCCCTTTAAGCTGAAGTGGTCTGGGTGCCTGGAGTGTCCTTTAAGCTAAAGTGGTCTGGGTGCCTGGAGTGTCCTTTAAGCTGAAGTGGTCTGGGTGCCTGGAGTGCCCTTTAAGCTGAAGTGGTCTGGGTGCCTGGAGTGTCCTTTAAGCTGAAGTGGTCTGGGTGCCTGGAGTGTCCTTTAAGCTGAAGTGGTCTGGGTGCCTGGAGTGTCCTTTAAGCTGAAGTGGTCTGGGTGCCTGGAGTGTCCTTTAACCCCTTAAGGACACATGACATGTGTGACATGTCATGATTCCCTTTTATTTCAGAAGTTTGGTCCTTAAGGGGTTAAGCTGAAGTGGTCTGGGTGCCTGGAGTGCCCTTTAAGCTGAAGTGGTCTGGGTGCCTGGAGTGCCCTTTAAGCTGAAGTGGTCTGGGTGCCTGGAGTGTCCTTTAAGCTGAAGTGGTCTGGGTGCCTGGAGTGTCCTTTAAGCTGAAGTGGTCTGGGTGCCTGGAGTGCCCTTTAAGCTGAAGTGGTCTGGGTGCCTGGAGTGTCCTTTAAGCTGAAGTGGTCTGGGTGCCTGGAGTGTCCTTTAAGCTGAAGTGGTCTGGGTGCCTGGAGTGTCCTTTAAGCTGAAGTGGTCTGGGTGCCTGGAGTGTCCTTTAAGCTGAAGTGGTCTGGGTGCCTGGAGTGCCCTTTAAGCTGAAGTGGTCTGGGTACCTGGAGTGTCCTTTAAGCTGAAGTGGTCTGGGTGCCTGGAGTGTCCTTTAAGCTGAAGTGGTCTGGGTTCCTGGAGTGCCCTTTAAGCTGAAGTGGTCTGGGTGCTTGGAGTGTCCTTTAAGCTGAAGTGGTCTGGGTGCCTGGAGTGTCATGATTCCCTTTTATTCCAGAAGTTTGGTCCTTAAGGGGTTAAGCTGAAGTGGTCTGGGTGCCTGGAGTGCCCTTTAAGCTGAAGTGGTCCTCGTGCCTGGAGTGTCCTTTAAGCTGAAGTGGTCTGGGTGCCTGGAGTGTCCTTTAAGCTGAAGTGATCTGGGTGCCTGGAGTGCCCTTTAAGCTGAAGTGGTCTGGGTGCCTGGAGTGTCCTTTAAGCTGAAGTGGTCTGGGTGCCTGGAGTGTCCTTTAACCCCTTAAGGACCAAACTTCTGGAATAAAAGGGAATCATGACATGTCTCACATGTCATGTGTCCTTAAGGGGTTAAGCTGAAGTGGTCTGGGTGCCTGGAGTGCCCTTTAAGCTGAAGTGGTCTGGGTGCCTGGAGTGTCCTTTAAGCTGAAGTGGTCTGGGTGCCTGGAGTGTCCTTTAAGCTGAAGTGGTCTGGGTGCCTGGAGTGTCCTTTAAGCTGAAGTGGTCTGGGTGCCTGGAGTGTCCTTTAAGCTGAAGTGGTCTGGGTGCCTGGAGTGTCCTTTAAGCTAAAGTGGTCTGGGTTCCTGGAGTGCCCTTTAAGCTGAAGTGGTCTGGGTGCCTGGAGTGTCCTTTAAGCTGAAGTGGTCTGGGTGCCTGGAGTGCCCTTTAAGCTGAAGTGGTCTGGGTGCCTGGAGTGTCCTTTAAGCTAAAGTGGTCTGGGTGCCTGGAGTGTCCTTTAAGCTGAAGTGGTCTGGGTGCCTGGAGTGCCCTTTAAGCTGAAGTGGTCTGGGTGCCTGGAGTGTCCTTTAAGCTGAAGTGGTCTGGGTGCCTGGAGTGTCCTTTAAGCTGAAGTGGTCTGGGTGCCTGGAGTGTCCTTTAAGCTGAAGTGGTCTGGGAGCCTGGAGTGTCCTTTAACCCCTTAAGGACACATGACATGTGTGACATGTCATGATTCCCTTTTATTTCAGAAGTTTGGTCCTTAAGGGGTTAAGCTGAAGTGGTCTGGGTGCCTGGAGTGCCCTTTAAGCTGAAGTGGTCTGGGTGCCTGGAGTGTCCTTTACGCCTGGAGTGTCCTTTAAGCTGAAGTGGTCTGGGTGCCTGGAGTGTCCTTTAAGCTGAAGTGGTCTGGGTTCCTGGAGTGCCCTTTAAGCTGAAGTGGTCTGGGTGCCTGGAGTGTCCTTTAAGCTGAAGTGGTCTGGGTGCCTGGAGTGTCCTTTAAGCTGAAGTGGTCTGGGTGTCTGGAGTGTCCTTTAAGCTGAAGTGGTCTGGGTGCCTGGAGTGCCCTTTAAGCTGAAGTGGTCCTCGTGCCTGGAGTGTCCTTTAAGCTGAAGTGGTCTGGGTGCCTGGAGTGTCCTTTAAGCTGAAGTGGTCTGGGTGCCTGGAGTGCCCTTTAAGCTGAAGTGGTCTGGGTGCCTGGAGTGTCCTTTAAGCTGAAGTGGTCTGGGTGCCTGGAGTGTCCTTTAAGCTGAAGTGGTCTGGGTGCCTGGAGTGCCCTTTAAGCTGAAGTGGTCTGGGTGCCTGGAGTGTCCTTTAAGCTGAAGTGGTCTGGGTGCCTGGAGTGCCCTTTAAGCTGAAGTGGTCCTCGTGCCTGGAGTGTCCTTTAAGCTGAAGTGGTCTGGGTGCCTGGAGTGTCCTTTAAGCTGAAGTGGTCTGGGTGCCTGGAGTGCCCTTTAAGCGGAAGTGGTCTGGGTGCCTGGAGTGCCCTTTAAGCTGAAGTGGTCTGGGTGCCTGGAGTGTCCTTTAAGCTGAAGTGGTCTGGGTGCCTGGAGTGCCCTTTAAGCTGAAGTGGTCTGGGTGCCTGGAGTGTCCTTTAAGCTGCAGTGGTCTGGGTGCCTGGAGTGTCCTTTAAGCTGCAGTGGTCTGGGTGCCTGGAGTGTCCTTTAAGCTGAAGTGGTCTGGGTGCCTGGAGTGTCCTTTAAGCTGAAGTGGTCTGGGTGCCTGGAGTGTCCTTTAAGCTGAAGTGGTCTGGGTTCCTGGAGTGCCCTTTAAGCTGAAGTGGTCTGGGTGCCTGGAGTGTCCTTTAAGCTAAAGTGGTCTGGGTGCCTGGAGTGTCCTTTAAGCTGAAGTGGTCTGGGTGCCTGGAGTGTCCTTTAAGCTGAAGTGGTCTGGGTGCCTGGAGTGTCCTTTAAGCTAAAGTGGTCTGGGTTCCTGGAGTGCCCTTTAAGCTGAAGTGGTCTGGGTGCCTGGAGTGTCCTTTAAGCTGAAGTGGTCTGGGTGCCTGGAGTGCCCTTTAAGCTGAAGTGGTCTGGGTGCCTGGAGTGTCCTTTAAGCTAAAGTGGTCTGGGTGCCTGGAGTGTCCTTTAAGCTGAAGTGGTCTGGGTGCCTGGAGTGCCCTTTAAGCTGAAGTGGTCTGGGTGCCTGGAGTGTCCTTTAAGCTGAAGTGGTCTGGGTGCCTGGAGTGTCCTTTAAGCTGAAGTGGTCTGGGTGCCTGGAGTGTCCTTTAAGCTGAAGTGGTCTGGGAGCCTGGAGTGTCCTTTAACCCCTTAAGGACACATGACATGTGTGACATGTCATGATTCCCTTTTATTTCAGAAGTTTGGTCCTTAAGGGGTTAAGCTGAAGTGGTCTGGGTGCCTGGAGTGCCCTTTAAGCTGAAGTGGTCTGGGTGCCTGGAGTGTCCTTTACGCCTGGAGTGTCCTTTAAGCTGAAGTGGTCTGGGTGCCTGGAGTGTCCTTTAAGCTGAAGTGGTCTGGGTTCCTGGAGTGCCCTTTAAGCTGAAGTGGTCTGGGTGCCTGGAGTGTCCTTTAAGCTGAAGTGGTCTGGGTGCCTGGAGTGCCCTTTAAGCTGAAGTGGTCTGGGTGCCTGGAGTGCCCTTTAAGCTGAAGTGGTCTGGGTGCCTGGAGTGTCCTTTAAGCTGAAGTGGTCTGGGTGCCTGGAGTGCCCTTTAAGCTGAAGTGGTCTGGGTGCCTGGAGTGTCCTTTAAGCTGCAGTGGTCTGGGTGCCTGGAGTGTCCTTTAAGCTGCAGTGGTCTGGGTGTCTGGAGTGTCCTTTAAGCTGAAGTGGTCTGGGTGCCTGGAGTGCCCTTTAAGCTGAAGTGGTCTGGGTGCCTGGAGTGTCCTTTAAGCTGAAGTGGTCTGGGTGCCTGGAGTGTCCTTTAACCCCTTAAGGACCAAACTTCTGGAATAAAAGGGAATCATGACATGTCTCACATGTCATGTGTCCTTAAGGGGTTAAGCTGAAGTGGTCTGGGTGCCTGGAGTGCCCTTTAAGCTGAAGTGGTCTGGGTGCCTGGAGTGTCCTTTAAGCTGAAGTGGTCTGGGTGCCTGGAGTGTCCTTTAAGCTGAAGTGGTCTGGGTGCCTGGAGTGTCCTTTAAGCTGAAGTGGTCTGGGTGCCTGGAGTGTCCTTTAAGCTGAAGTGGTCTGGGTGCCTGGAGTGTCCTTTAAGCTAAAGTGGTCTGGGTTCCTGGAGTGCCCTTTAAGCTGAAGTGGTCTGGGTGCCTGGAGTGTCCTTTAAGCTGAAGTGGTCTGGGTGCCTGGAGTGCCCTTTAAGCTGAAGTGGTCTGGGTGCCTGGAGTGTCCTTTAAGCTAAAGTGGTCTGGGTGCCTGGAGTGTCCTTTAAGCTGAAGTGGTCTGGGTGCCTGGAGTGCACTTTAAGCTGAAGTGGTCTGGGTGCCTGGAGTGTCCTTTAAGCTGAAGTGGTCTGGGTGCCTGGAGTGTCCTTTAAGCTGAAGTGGTCTGGGTGCCTGGAGTGTCCTTTAAGCTGAAGTGGTCTGGGTGCCTGGAGTGTCCTTTAACCCCTTAAGGACACATGACATGTGTGACATGTCATGATTCCCTTTTATTTCAGAAGTTTGGTCCTTAAGGGGTTAAGCTGAAGTGGTCTGGGTGCCTGGAGTGCCCTTTAAGCTGAAGTGGTCTGGGTGCCTGGAGTGTCCTTTACGCCTGGAGTGTCCTTTAAGCTGAAGTGGTCTGGGTGCCTGGAGTGTCCTTTAAGCCGAAGTGATCTGGGTTCCTGGAGTGCCCTTTAAGCTGAAGTGGTCTGGGTGCCTGGAGTGTCCTTTAAGCTAAAGTGGTCTGGGTGCCTGGAGTGTCCTTTAAGCTGAAGTGGTCTGGGTGCCTGGAGTGTCCTTTAAGCTGAAGTGGTCTGGGTGCCTGGAGTGTCCTTTAAGCTGAAGTGGTCTGGGTGCCTGGAGTGTCCTTTAAGCTGAAGTGGTCTGGGTGCCTGGAGTGCCCTTTAAGCTGAAGTGGTCCTCGTGCCTGGAGTGTCCTTTAAGCTGAAGTGGTCTGGGTGCCTGGAGTGTCCTTTAAGCTGAAGTGGTCTGGGTGCCTGGAGTGCCCTTTAAGCTGAAGTGGTCTGGGTGCCTGGAGTGTCCTTTAAGCTGAAGTGGTCTGGGTGCCTGGAGTGTCCTTTAAGCTGAAGTGATCTGGGTGCCTGGAGTGCCCTTTAAGCTGAAGTGGTCTGGGTGCCTGGAGTGTCCTTTAAGCTGAAGTGGTCTGGGTGCCTGGAGTGTCCTTTAACCCCTTAAGGACCAAACTTCTGGAATAAAAGGGAATCATGACATGTCTCACATGTCATGTGTCCTTAAGGGGTTAAGCTGAAGTGGTCTGGGTGCCTGGAGTGCCCTTTAAGCTGAAGTGGTCTGGGTGCCTGGAGTGTCCTTTAAGCTGAAGTGGTCTGGGTGCCTGGAGTGTCCTTTAAGCTGAAGTGGTCTGGGTGCCTGGAGTGTCCTTTAAGCTGAAGTGGTCTGGGTGCCTGGAGTGTCCTTTAAGCTGAAGTGGTCTGGGTGCCTGGAGTGTCCTTTAAGCTGAAGTGGTCTGGGTGCCTGGAGTGTCCTTTAAGCTAAAGTGGTCTGGGTTCCTGGAGTGCCCTTTAAGCTGAAGTGGTCTGGGTGCCTGGAGTGTCCTTTAAGCTGAAGTGGTCTGGGTGCCTGGAGTGCCCTTTAAGCTGAAGTGGTCTGGGTGCCTGGAGTGTCCTTTAAGCTAAAGTGGTCTGGGTGCCTGGAGTGTCCTTTAAGCTGAAGTGGTCTGGGTGCCTGGAGTGCCCTTTAAGCTGAAGTGGTCTGGGTGCCTGGAGTGTCCTTTAAGCTGAAGTGGTCTGGGTGCCTGGAGTGTCCTTTAAGCTGAAGTGGTCTGGGTGCCTGGAGTGTCCTTTAAGCTGAAGTGGTCTGGGTGCCTGGAGTGTCCTTTAACCCCTTAAGGACACATGACATGTGTGACATGTCATGATTCCCTTTTATTTCAGAAGTTTGGTCCTTAAGGGGTTAAGCTGAAGTGGTCTGGGTGCCTGGAGTGCCCTTTAAGCTGAAGTGGTCTGGGTGCCTGGAGTGTCCTTTACGCCTGGAGTGTCCTTTAAGCTGAAGTGGTCTGGGTGCCTGGAGTGTCCTTTAAGCCGAAGTGATCTGGGTTCCTGGAGTGCCCTTTAAGCTGAAGTGGTCTGGGTGCCTGGAGTGTCCTTTAAGCTAAAGTGGTCTGGGTGCCTGGAGTGTCCTTTAAGCTGAAGTGGTCTGGGTGCCTGGAGTGTCCTTTAAGCTGAAGTGGTCTGGGTGCCTGGAGTGTCCTTTAAGCTGAAGTGGTCTGGGTGCCTGGAGTGTCCTTTAAGCTGAAGTGGTCTGGGTGCCTGGAGTGCCCTTTAAGCTGAAGTGGTCCTCGTGCCTGGAGTGTCCTTTAAGCTGAAGTGGTCTGGGTGCCTGGAGTGTCCTTTAAGCTGAAGTGGTCTGGGTGCCTGGAGTGCCCTTTAAGCTGAAGTGGTCTGGGTGCCTGGAGTGTCCTTTAAGCTGAAGTGGTCTGGGTGCCTGGAGTGTCCTTTAAGCTGAAGTGGTCTGGGTGCCTGGAGTGCCCTTTAAGCTGAAGTGGTCTGGGTGCCTGGAGTGTCCTTTAAGCTGAAGTGGTCTGGGTGCCTGGAGTGTCCTTTAAGCTGAAGTGGTCTGGGTGCCTGGAGTGTCCTTTAAGCTGAAGTGGTCTGGGTGCCTGGAGTGTCCTTTAAGCTGAAGTGGTCTGGGTGCCTGGAGTGCCCTTTAAGCTGAAGTGGTCTGGGTACCTGGAGTGTCCTTTAAGCTGAAGTGGTCTGGGTGCCTGGAGTGTCCTTTAAGCTGAAGTGGTCTGGGTTCCTGGAGTGCCCTTTAAGCTGAAGTGGTCTGGGTGCTTGGAGTGTCCTTTAAGCTGAAGTGGTCTGGGTGCCTGGAGTGTCATGATTCCCTTTTATTCCAGAAGTTTGGTCCTTAAGGGGTTAAGCTGAAGTGGTCTGGGTGCCTGGAGTGCCCTTTAAGCTGAAGTGGTCCTCGTGCCTGGAGTGTCCTTTAAGCTGAAGTGGTCTGGGTGCCTGGAGTGTCCTTTAAGCTGAAGTGATCTGGGTGCCTGGAGTGCCCTTTAAGCTGAAGTGGTCTGGGTGCCTGGAGTGTCCTTTAAGCTGAAGTGGTCTGGGTGCCTGGAGTGTCCTTTAACCCCTTAAGGACCAAACTTCTGGAATAAAAGGGAATCATGACATGTCTCACATGTCATGTGTCCTTAAGGGGTTAAGCTGAAGTGGTCTGGGTGCCTGGAGTGCCCTTTAAGCTGAAGTGGTCTGGGTGCCTGGAGTGTCCTTTAAGCTGAAGTGGTCTGGGTGCCTGGAGTGTCCTTTAAGCTGAAGTGGTCTGGGTGCCTGGAGTGTCCTTTAAGCTGAAGTGGTCTGGGTGCCTGGAGTGTCCTTTAAGCTAAAGTGGTCTGGGTTCCTGGAGTGCCCTTTAAGCTGAAGTGGTCTGGGTGCCTGGAGTGTCCTTTAAGCTGAAGTGGTCTGGGTGCCTGGAGTGCCCTTTAAGCTGAAGTGGTCTGGGTGCCTGGAGTGTCCTTTAAGCTAAAGTGGTCTGGGTGCCTGGAGTGTCCTTTAAGCTGAAGTGGTCTGGGTGCCTGGAGTGCACTTTAAGCTGAAGTGGTCTGGGTGCCTGGAGTGTCCTTTAAGCTAAAGTGGTCTGGGTTCCTGGAGTGCCCTTTAAGCTGAAGTGGTCTGGGTGCCTGGAGTGTCCTTTAAGCTGAAGTGGTCTGGGTGCCTGGAGTGCCCTTTAAGCTGAAGTGGTCTGGGTGCCTGGAGTGTCCTTTAAGCTAAAGTGGTCTGGGTGCCTGGAGTGTCCTTTAAGCTGAAGTGGTCTGGGTGCCTGGAGTGCCCTTTAAGCTGAAGTGGTCTGGGTGCCTGGAGTGTCCTTTAAGCTGAAGTGGTCTGGGTGCCTGGAGTGTCCTTTAAGCTGAAGTGGTCTGGGTGCCTGGAGTGTCCTTTAAGCTGAAGTGGTCTGGGAGCCTGGAGTGTCCTTTAACCCCTTAAGGACACATGACATGTGTGACATGTCATGATTCCCTTTTATTTCAGAAGTTTGGTCCTTAAGGGGTTAAGCTGAAGTGGTCTGGGTGCCTGGAGTGCCCTTTAAGCTGAAGTGGTCTGGGTGCCTGGAGTGTCCTTTACGCCTGGAGTGTCCTTTAAGCTGAAGTGGTCTGGGTGCCTGGAGTGTCCTTTAAGCTGAAGTGGTCTGGGTTCCTGGAGTGCCCTTTAAGCTGAAGTGGTCTGGGTGCCTGGAGTGTCCTTTAAGCTGAAGTGGTCTGGGTGCCTGGAGTGCCCTTTAAGCTGAAGTGGTCTGGGTGCCTGGAGTGCCCTTTAAGCTGAAGTGGTCTGGGTGCCTGGAGTGTCCTTTAAGCTGAAGTGGTCTGGGTGCCTGGAGTGCCCTTTAAGCTGAAGTGGTCTGGGTGCCTGGAGTGTCCTTTAAGCTGCAGTGGTCTGGGTGCCTGGAGTGTCCTTTAAGCTGCAGTGGTCTGGGTGTCTGGAGTGTCCTTTAAGCTGAAGTGGTCTGGGTGCCTGGAGTGCCCTTTAAGCTGAAGTGGTCTGGGTGCCTGGAGTGTCCTTTAAGCTGAAGTGGTCTGGGTGCCTGGAGTGTCCTTTAACCCCTTAAGGACCAAACTTCTGGAATAAAAGGGAATCATGACATGTCTCACATGTCATGTGTCCTTAAGGGGTTAAGCTGAAGTGGTCTGGGTGCCTGGAGTGCCCTTTAAGCTGAAGTGGTCTGGGTGCCTGGAGTGTCCTTTAAGCTGAAGTGGTCTGGGTGCCTGGAGTGTCCTTTAAGCTGAAGTGGTCTGGGTGCCTGGAGTGTCCTTTAAGCTGAAGTGGTCTGGGTGCCTGGAGTGTCCTTTAAGCTGAAGTGGTCTGGGTGCCTGGAGTGTCCTTTAAGCTAAAGTGGTCTGGGTTCCTGGAGTGCCCTTTAAGCTGAAGTGGTCTGGGTGCCTGGAGTGTCCTTTAAGCTGAAGTGGTCTGGGTGCCTGGAGTGCCCTTTAAGCTGAAGTGGTCTGGGTGCCTGGAGTGTCCTTTAAGCTAAAGTGGTCTGGGTGCCTGGAGTGTCCTTTAAGCTGAAGTGGTCTGGGTGCCTGGAGTGCACTTTAAGCTGAAGTGGTCTGGGTGCCTGGAGTGTCCTTTAAGCTGAAGTGGTCTGGGTGCCTGGAGTGTCCTTTAAGCTGAAGTGGTCTGGGTGCCTGGAGTGTCCTTTAAGCTGAAGTGGTCTGGGTGCCTGGAGTGTCCTTTAACCCCTTAAGGACACATGACATGTGTGACATGTCATGATTCCCTTTTATTTCAGAAGTTTGGTCCTTAAGGGGTTAAGCTGAAGTGGTCTGGGTGCCTGGAGTGCCCTTTAAGCTGAAGTGGTCTGGGTGCCTGGAGTGTCCTTTACGCCTGGAGTGTCCTTTAAGCTGAAGTGGTCTGGGTGCCTGGAGTGTCCTTTAAGCCGAAGTGATCTGGGTTCCTGGAGTGCCCTTTAAGCTGAAGTGGTCTGGGTGCCTGGAGTGTCCTTTAAGCTAAAGTGGTCTGGGTGCCTGGAGTGTCCTTTAAGCTGAAGTGGTCTGGGTGCCTGGAGTGTCCTTTAAGCTGAAGTGGTCTGGGTGCCTGGAGTGTCCTTTAAGCTGAAGTGGTCTGGGTGCCTGGAGTGTCCTTTAAGCTGAAGTGGTCTGGGTGCCTGGAGTGCCCTTTAAGCTGAAGTGGTCCTCGTGCCTGGAGTGTCCTTTAAGCTGAAGTGGTCTGGGTGCCTGGAGTGTCCTTTAAGCTGAAGTGGTCTGGGTGCCTGGAGTGCCCTTTAAGCTGAAGTGGTCTGGGTGCCTGGAGTGTCCTTTAAGCTGAAGTGGTCTGGGTGCCTGGAGTGTCCTTTAAGCTGAAGTGATCTGGGTGCCTGGAGTGCCCTTTAAGCTGAAGTGGTCTGGGTGCCTGGAGTGTCCTTTAAGCTGAAGTGGTCTGGGTGCCTGGAGTGTCCTTTAACCCCTTAAGGACCAAACTTCTGGAATAAAAGGGAATCATGACATGTCTCACATGTCATGTGTCCTTAAGGGGTTAAGCTGAAGTGGTCTGGGTGCCTGGAGTGCCCTTTAAGCTGAAGTGGTCTGGGTGCCTGGAGTGTCCTTTAAGCTGAAGTGGTCTGGGTGCCTGGAGTGTCCTTTAAGCTGAAGTGGTCTGGGTGCCTGGAGTGTCCTTTAAGCTGAAGTGGTCTGGGTGCCTGGAGTGTCCTTTAAGCTGAAGTGGTCTGGGTGCCTGGAGTGTCCTTTAAGCTGAAGTGGTCTGGGTGCCTGGAGTGTCCTTTAAGCTAAAGTGGTCTGGGTTCCTGGAGTGCCCTTTAAGCTGAAGTGGTCTGGGTGCCTGGAGTGTCCTTTAAGCTGAAGTGGTCTGGGTGCCTGGAGTGCCCTTTAAGCTGAAGTGGTCTGGGTGCCTGGAGTGTCCTTTAAGCTAAAGTGGTCTGGGTGCCTGGAGTGTCCTTTAAGCTGAAGTGGTCTGGGTGCCTGGAGTGCCCTTTAAGCTGAAGTGGTCTGGGTGCCTGGAGTGTCCTTTAAGCTGAAGTGGTCTGGGTGCCTGGAGTGTCCTTTAAGCTGAAGTGGTCTGGGTGCCTGGAGTGTCCTTTAAGCTGAAGTGGTCTGGGTGCCTGGAGTGTCCTTTAACCCCTTAAGGACACATGACATGTGTGACATGTCATGATTCCCTTTTATTTCAGAAGTTTGGTCCTTAAGGGGTTAAGCTGAAGTGGTCTGGGTGCCTGGAGTGCCCTTTAAGCTGAAGTGGTCTGGGTGCCTGGAGTGTCCTTTACGCCTGGAGTGTCCTTTAAGCTGAAGTGGTCTGGGTGCCTGGAGTGTCCTTTAAGCCGAAGTGATCTGGGTTCCTGGAGTGCCCTTTAAGCTGAAGTGGTCTGGGTGCCTGGAGTGTCCTTTAAGCTAAAGTGGTCTGGGTGCCTGGAGTGTCCTTTAAGCTGAAGTGGTCTGGGTGCCTGGAGTGTCCTTTAAGCTGAAGTGGTCTGGGTGCCTGGAGTGTCCTTTAAGCTGAAGTGGTCTGGGTGCCTGGAGTGTCCTTTAAGCTGAAGTGGTCTGGGTGCCTGGAGTGCCCTTTAAGCTGAAGTGGTCCTCGTGCCTGGAGTGTCCTTTAAGCTGAAGTGGTCTGGGTGCCTGGAGTGTCCTTTAAGCTGAAGTGGTCTGGGTGCCTGGAGTGCCCTTTAAGCTGAAGTGGTCTGGGTGCCTGGAGTGTCCTTTAAGCTGAAGTGGTCTGGGTGCCTGGAGTGTCCTTTAAGCTGAAGTGGTCTGGGTGCCTGGAGTGCCCTTTAAGCTGAAGTGGTCTGGGTGCCTGGAGTGTCCTTTAAGCTGAAGTGGTCTGGGTGCCTGGAGTGTCCTTTAAGCTGAAGTGGTCTGGGTGCCTGGAGTGTCCTTTAAGCTGAAGTGGTCTGGGTGCCTGGAGTGTCCTTTAAGCTGAAGTGGTCTGGGTGCCTGGAGTGCCCTTTAAGCTGAAGTGGTCTGGGTACCTGGAGTGTCCTTTAAGCTGAAGTGGTCTGGGTGCCTGGAGTGTCCTTTAAGCTGAAGTGGTCTGGGTTCCTGGAGTGCCCTTTAAGCTGAAGTGGTCTGGGTGCTTGGAGTGTCCTTTAAGCTGAAGTGGTCTGGGTGCCTGGAGTGTCATGATTCCCTTTTATTCCAGAAGTTTGGTCCTTAAGGGGTTAAGCTGAAGTGGTCTGGGTGCCTGGAGTGCCCTTTAAGCTGAAGTGGTCCTCGTGCCTGGAGTGTCCTTTAAGCTGAAGTGGTCTGGGTGCCTGGAGTGTCCTTTAAGCTGAAGTGATCTGGGTGCCTGGAGTGCCCTTTAAGCTGAAGTGGTCTGGGTGCCTGGAGTGTCCTTTAAGCTGAAGTGGTCTGGGTGCCTGGAGTGTCCTTTAACCCCTTAAGGACCAAACTTCTGGAATAAAAGGGAATCATGACATGTCTCACATGTCATGTGTCCTTAAGGGGTTAAGCTGAAGTGGTCTGGGTGCCTGGAGTGCCCTTTAAGCTGAAGTGGTCTGGGTGCCTGGAGTGTCCTTTAAGCTGAAGTGGTCTGGGTGCCTGGAGTGTCCTTTAAGCTGAAGTGGTCTGGGTGCCTGGAGTGTCCTTTAAGCTGAAGTGGTCTGGGTGCCTGGAGTGTCCTTTAAGCTAAAGTGGTCTGGGTTCCTGGAGTGCCCTTTAAGCTGAAGTGGTCTGGGTGCCTGGAGTGTCCTTTAAGCTGAAGTGGTCTGGGTGCCTGGAGTGCCCTTTAAGCTGAAGTGGTCTGGGTGCCTGGAGTGTCCTTTAAGCTAAAGTGGTCTGGGTGCCTGGAGTGTCCTTTAAGCTGAAGTGGTCTGGGTGCCTGGAGTGCCCTTTAAGCTGAAGTGGTCTGGGTGCCTGGAGTGTCCTTTAAGCTGAAGTGGTCTGGGTGCCTGGAGTGTCCTTTAAGCTGAAGTGGTCTGGGTGCCTGGAGTGTCCTTTAAGCTGAAGTGGTCTGGGAGCCTGGAGTGTCCTTTAACCCCTTAAGGACACATGACATGTGTGACATGTCATGATTCCCTTTTATTTCAGAAGTTTGGTCCTTAAGGGGTTAAGCTGAAGTGGTCTGGGTGCCTGGAGTGCCCTTTAAGCTGAAGTGGTCTGGGTGCCTGGAGTGTCCTTTACGCCTGGAGTGTCCTTTAAGCTGAAGTGGTCTGGGTGCCTGGAGTGTCCTTTAAGCTGAAGTGGTCTGGGTTCCTGGAGTGCCCTTTAAGCTGAAGTGGTCTGGGTGCCTGGAGTGTCCTTTAAGCTGAAGTGGTCTGGGTGCCTGGAGTGTCCTTTAAGCTGAAGTGGTCTGGGTGTCTGGAGTGTCCTTTAAGCTGAAGTGGTCTGGGTGCCTGGAGTGCCCTTTAAGCTGAAGTGGTCCTCGTGCCTGGAGTGTCCTTTAAGCTGAAGTGGTCTGGGTGCCTGGAGTGTCCTTTAAGCTGAAGTGGTCTGGGTGCCTGGAGTGCCCTTTAAGCTGAAGTGGTCTGGGTGCCTGGAGTGTCCTTTAAGCTGAAGTGGTCTGGGTGCCTGGAGTGTCCTTTAAGCTGAAGTGGTCTGGGTGCCTGGAGTGCCCTTTAAGCTGAAGTGGTCTGGGTGCCTGGAGTGTCCTTTAAGCTGAAGTGGTCTGGGTGCCTGGAGTGCCCTTTAAGCTGAAGTGGTCCTCGTGCCTGGAGTGTCCTTTAAGCTGAAGTGGTCTGGGTGCCTGGAGTGTCCTTTAAGCTGAAGTGGTCTGGGTGCCTGGAGTGCCCTTTAAGCGGAAGTGGTCTGGGTGCCTGGAGTGCCCTTTAAGCTGAAGTGGTCTGGGTGCCTGGAGTGTCCTTTAAGCTGAAGTGGTCTGGGTGCCTGGAGTGCCCTTTAAGCTGAAGTGGTCTGGGTGCCTGGAGTGTCCTTTAAGCTGAAGTGGTCTGGGTGCCTGGAGTGTCCTTTAAGCTGCAGTGGTCTGGGTGCCTGGAGTGTCCTTTAAGCTGCAGTGGTCTGGGTGCCTGGAGTGTCCTTTAAGCTGAAGTGGTCTGGGTGCCTGGAGTGTCCTTTAAGCTGAAGTGGTCTGGGTGCCTGGAGTGTCCTTTAAGCTGAAGTGGTCTGGGTTCCTGGAGTGCCCTTTAAGCTGAAGTGGTCTGGGTGCCTGGAGTGTCCTTTAAGCTAAAGTGGTCTGGGTGCCTGGAGTGTCCTTTAAGCTGAAGTGGTCTGGGTGCCTGGAGTGTCCTTTAAGCTGAAGTGGTCTGGGTGCCTGGAGTGCCCTTTAAGCTGAAGTGGTCTGGGTGCCTGGAGTGCCCTTTAAGCTGAAGTGGTCTGGGTGCCTGGAGTGTCCTTTAAGCTGAAGTGGTCTGGGTGCCTGGAGTGCCCTTTAAGCTGAAGTGGTCTGGGTGCCTGGAGTGTCCTTTAAGCTGAAGTGGTCTGGGTGCCTGGAGTGTCCTTTAAGCTGCAGTGGTCTGGGTGTCTGGAGTGTCCTTTAAGCTGAAGTGGTCTGGGTGCCTGGAGTGCCCTTTAAGCTGAAGTGGTCTGGGTGCCTGGAGTGTCCTTTAAGCTGAAGTGGTCTGGGTGCCTGGAGTGTCCTTTAACCCCTTAAGGACCAAACTTTTGGAATAAAAGGGAATCATGACATGTCTCACATGTCATGTGTCCTTAAGGGGTTAAGCTGAAGTGGTCTGGGTGCCTGGAGTGCCCTTTAAGCTGAAGTGGTCTGGGTGCCTGGAGTGTCCTTTAAGCTGAAGTGGTCTGGGTGCCTGGAGTGTCCTTTAAGCTGAAGTGGTCTGGGTGCCTGGAGTGTCCTTTAAGCTGAAGTGGTCTGGGTGCCTGGAGTGTCCTTTAAGCTGAAGTGGTCTGGGTGCCTGGAGTGTCCTTTAAGCTGCAGTGGTCTGGGTGCCTGGAGTGTCCTTTAAGCTGAAGTGGTCTGGGTGCCTGGAGTGTCCTTTAAGCTGAAGTGGTCTGGGTGCCTGGAGTGTCCTTTAAGCTGAAGTGGTCTGGGTGCCTGGAGTGTCCTTTAAGCTGAAGTGGTCTGGGTGCCTGGAGTGCCCTTTAAGCTGAAGTGGTCCTCGTGCCTGGAGTGTCCTTTAAGCTGAAGTGGTCTGGGTGCCTGGAGTGTCTTTTAAGCTAAAGTGGTCTGGGTTCCTGGAGTGCCCTTTAAGCTGAAGTGGTCTGGGTGCCTGGAGTGTCCTTTAAGCTGAAGTGGTCTGGGTGCCTGGAGTGCCCTTTAAGCTGAAGTGGTCTGGGTGCCTGGAGTGTCCTTTAAGCTAAAGTGGTCTGGGTGCCTGGAGTGTCCTTTAAGCTGAAGTGGTCTGGGTGCCTGGAGTGCACTTTAAGCTGAAGTGGTCTGGGTGCCTGGAGTGTCCTTTAAGCTGAAGTGGTCTGGGTGCCTGGAGTGTCCTTTAAGCTGAAGTGGTCTGGGTGCCTGGAGTGTCCTTTAAGCTGAAGTGGTCTGGGTGCCTGGAGTGTCCTTTAACCCCTTAAGGACACATGACATGTGTGACATGTCATGATTCCCTTTTATTTCAGAAGTTTGGTCCTTAAGGGGTTAAGCTGAAGTGGTCTGGGTGCCTGGAGTGCCCTTTAAGCTGAAGTGGTCTGGGTGCCTGGAGTGTCCTTTACGCCTGGAGTGTCCTTTAAGCTGAAGTGGTCTGGGTGCCTGGAGTGTCCTTTAAGCCGAAGTGATCTGGGTTCCTGGAGTGCCCTTTAAGCTGAAGTGGTCTGGGTGCCTGGAGTGTCCTTTAAGCTAAAGTGGTCTGGGTGCCTGGAGTGTCCTTTAAGCTGAAGTGGTCTGGGTGCCTGGAGTGTCCTTTAAGCTGAAGTGGTCTGGGTGCCTGGAGTGTCCTTTAAGCTGAAGTGGTCTGGGTGCCTGGAGTGTCCTTTAAGCTTAAGTGGTCTGGGTGCCTGGAGTGCACTTTAAGCTGAAGTGGTCTGGGTGCCTGGAGTGTCCTTTAAGCTGAAGTGGTCTGGGTGCCTGGAGTGTCCTTTAAGCTAAAGTGGTCTGGGTGCCTGGAGTGTCCTTTAAGCTGAAGTGGTCTGGGTGCCTGGAGTGTCCTTTAAGCTGAAGTGGTCTGGGTGCCTGGAGTGCCCTTTAAGCTGAAGTGGTCTGGGTGCCTGGAGTGCCCTTTAAGCTGAAGTGGTCTGGGTGCCTGGAGTGCCCTTTAAGCTGAAGTGGTCTGGGTGCCTGGAGTGTCCTTTAAGCTGAAGTGGTCTGGGTGCCTGGAGTGCCCTTTAAGCTGAAGTGGTCTGGGTGCCTGGAGTGTCCTTTAAGCTGCAGTGGTCTGGGTGCCTGGAGTGTCCTTTAAGCTGCAGTGGTCTGGGTGTCTGGAGTGTCCTTTAAGCTGAAGTGGTCTGGGTGCCTGGAGTGCCCTTTAAGCTGAAGTGGTCTGGGTGCCTGGAGTGTCCTTTAAGCTGAAGTGGTCTGGGTGCCTGGAGTGTCCTTTAACCCCTTAAGGACCAAACTTCTGGAATAAAAGGGAATCATGACATGTCTCACATGTCATGTGTCCTTAAGGGGTTAAGCTGAAGTGGTCTGGGTGCCTGGAGTGCCCTTTAAGCTGAAGTGGTCTGGGTGCCTGGAGTGTCCTTTAAGCTGAAGTGGTCTGGGTGCCTGGAGTGTCCTTTAAGCTGAAGTGGTCTGGGTGCCTGGAGTGTCCTTTAAGCTGAAGTGGTCTGGGTGCCTGGAGTGTCCTTTAAGCTGAAGTGGTCTGGGTGCCTGGAGTGTCCTTTAAGCTAAAGTGGTCTGGGTTCCTGGAGTGCCCTTTAAGCTGAAGTGGTCTGGGTGCCTGGAGTGTCCTTTAAGCTGAAGTGGTCTGGGTGCCTGGAGTGCCCTTTAAGCTGAAGTGGTCTGGGTGCCTGGAGTGTCCTTTAAGCTAAAGTGGTCTGGGTGCCTGGAGTGTCCTTTAAGCTGAAGTGGTCTGGGTGCCTGGAGTGCACTTTAAGCTGAAGTGGTCTGGGTGCCTGGAGTGTCCTTTAAGCTGAAGTGGTCTGGGTGCCTGGAGTGTCCTTTAAGCTGAAGTGGTCTGGGTGCCTGGAGTGTCCTTTAAGCTGAAGTGGTCTGGGTGCCTGGAGTGTCCTTTAACCCCTTAAGGACACATGACATGTGTGACATGTCATGATTCCCTTTTATTTCAGAAGTTTGGTCCTTAAGGGGTTAAGCTGAAGTGGTCTGGGTGCCTGGAGTGCCCTTTAAGCTGAAGTGGTCTGGGTGCCTGGAGTGTCCTTTACGCCTGGAGTGTCCTTTAAGCTGAAGTGGTCTGGGTGCCTGGAGTGTCCTTTAAGCCGAAGTGATCTGGGTTCCTGGAGTGCCCTTTAAGCTGAAGTGGTCTGGGTGCCTGGAGTGTCCTTTAAGCTAAAGTGGTCTGGGTGCCTGGAGTGTCCTTTAAGCTGAAGTGGTCTGGGTGCCTGGAGTGTCCTTTAAGCTGAAGTGGTCTGGGTGCCTGGAGTGTCCTTTAAGCTGAAGTGGTCTGGGTGCCTGGAGTGTCCTTTAAGCTGAAGTGGTCCTCGTGCCTGGAGTGTCCTTTAAGCTGAAGTGGTCTGGGTGCCTGGAGTGTCCTTTAAGCTGAAGTGGTCTGGGTGCCTGGAGTGCCCTTTAAGCTGAAGTGGTCTGGGTGCCTGGAGTGTCCTTTAAGCTGAAGTGGTCTGGGTGCCTGGAGTGTCCTTTAAGCTGAAGTGGTCTGGGTGCCTGGAGTGCCCTTTAAGCTGAAGTGGTCTGGGTGCCTGGAGTGTCCTTTAAGCTGAAGTGGTCTGGGTGCCTGGAGTGTCCTTTAAGCTGAAGTGGTCTGGGTGCCTGGAGTGTCCTTTAAGCTGAAGTGGTCTGGGTGCCTGGAGTGTCCTTTAAGCTGAAGTGGTCTGGGTGCCTGGAGTGCCCTTTAAGCTGAAGTGGTCTGGGTGCCTGGAGTGCCCTTTAAGCTGAAGTGGTCTGGGTACCTGGAGTGTCCTTTAAGCTAAAGTGGTCTGGGTGCCTGGAGTGTCCTTTAAGCTGAAGTGGTCTGGGTTCCTGGAGTGCCCTTTAAGCTGAAGTGGTCTGGGTGCTTGGAGTGTCCTTTAAGCTGAAGTGGTCTGGGTGCCTGGAGTGTCATGATTCCCTTTTATTCCAGAAGTTTGGTCCTTAAGGGGTTAAGCTGAAGTGGTCTGGGTGCCTGGAGTGCCCTTTAAGCTGAAGTGGTCCTCGTGCCTGGAGTGTCCTTTAAGCTGAAGTGGTCTGGGTGCCTGGAGTGTCCTTTAAGCTGAAGTGATCTGGGTGCCTGGAGTGCCCTTTAAGCTGAAGTGGTCTGGGTGCCTGGAGTGTCCTTTAAGCTGAAGTGGTCTGGGTGCCTGGAGTGTCCTTTAACCCCTTAAGGACCAAACTTCTGGAATAAAAGGGAATCATGACATGTCTCACATGTCATGTGTCCTTAAGGGGTTAAGCTGAAGTGGTCTGGGTGCCTGGAGTGCCCTTTAAGCTGAAGTGGTCTGGGTGCCTGGAGTGTCCTTTAAGCTGAAGTGGTCTGGGTGCCTGGAGTGTCCTTTAAGCTGAAGTGGTCTGGGTGCCTGGAGTGTCCTTTAAGCTGAAGTGGTCTGGGTGCCTGGAGTGTCCTTTAAGCTGAAGTGGTCTGGGTGCCTGGAGTGTCCTTTAAGCTGAAGTGGTCTGGGTGCCTGGAGTGTCCTTTAAGCTAAAGTGGTCTGGGTTCCTGGAGTGCCCTTTAAGCTGAAGTGGTCTGGGTGCCTGGAGTGTCCTTTAAGCTGAAGTGGTCTGGGTGCCTGGAGTGCCCTTTAAGCTGAAGTGGTCTGGGTGCCTGGAGTGTCCTTTAAGCTAAAGTGGTCTGGGTGCCTGGAGTGTCCTTTAAGCTGAAGTGGTCTGGGTGCCTGGAGTGCCCTTTAAGCTGAAGTGGTCTGGGTGCCTGGAGTGTCCTTTAAGCTGAAGTGGTCTGGGTGCCTGGAGTGTCCTTTAAGCTGAAGTGGTCTGGGTGCCTGGAGTGTCCTTTAAGCTGAAGTGGTCTGGGTGCCTGGAGTGTCCTTTAACCCCTTAAGGACACATGACATGTGTGACATGTCATGATTCCCTTTTATTTCAGAAGTTTGGTCCTTAAGGGGTTAAGCTGAAGTGGTCTGGGTGCCTGGAGTGCCCTTTAAGCTGAAGTGGTCTGGGTGCCTGGAGTGTCCTTTACGCCTGGAGTGTCCTTTAAGCTGAAGTGGTCTGGGTGCCTGGAGTGTCCTTTAAGCCGAAGTGATCTGGGTTCCTGGAGTGCCCTTTAAGCTGAAGTGGTCTGGGTGCCTGGAGTGTCCTTTAAGCTAAAGTGGTCTGGGTGCCTGGAGTGTCCTTTAAGCTGAAGTGGTCTGGGTGCCTGGAGTGTCCTTTAAGCTGAAGTGGTCTGGGTGCCTGGAGTGTCCTTTAAGCTGAAGTGGTCTGGGTGCCTGGAGTGTCCTTTAAGCTGAAGTGGTCTGGGTGCCTGGAGTGCCCTTTAAGCTGAAGTGGTCCTCGTGCCTGGAGTGTCCTTTAAGCTGAAGTGGTCTGGGTGCCTGGAGTGTCCTTTAAGCTGAAGTGGTCTGGGTGCCTGGAGTGCCCTTTAAGCTGAAGTGGTCTGGGTGCCTGGAGTGTCCTTTAAGCTGAAGTGGTCTGGGTGCCTGGAGTGTCCTTTAAGCTGAAGTGGTCTGGGTGCCTGGAGTGCCCTTTAAGCTGAAGTGGTCTGGGTGCCTGGAGTGTCCTTTAAGCTGAAGTGGTCTGGGTGCCTGGAGTGTCCTTTAAGCTGAAGTGGTCTGGGTGCCTGGAGTGTCCTTTAAGCTGAAGTGGTCTGGGTGCCTGGAGTGTCCTTTAAGCTGAAGTGGTCTGGGTGCCTGGAGTGCCCTTTAAGCTGAAGTGGTCTGGGTACCTGGAGTGTCCTTTAAGCTGAAGTGGTCTGGGTGCCTGGAGTGTCCTTTAAGCTGAAGTGGTCTGGGTTCCTGGAGTGCCCTTTAAGCTGAAGTGGTCTGGGTGCTTGGAGTGTCCTTTAAGCTGAAGTGGTCTGGGTGCCTGGAGTGTCATGATTCCCTTTTATTCCAGAAGTTTGGTCCTTAAGGGGTTAAGCTGAAGTGGTCTGGGTGCCTGGAGTGCCCTTTAAGCTGAAGTGGTCCTCGTGCCTGGAGTGTCCTTTAAGCTGAAGTGGTCTGGGTGCCTGGAGTGTCCTTTAAGCTGAAGTGATCTGGGTGCCTGGAGTGCCCTTTAAGCTGAAGTGGTCTGGGTGCCTGGAGTGTCCTTTAAGCTGAAGTGGTCTGGGTGCCTGGAGTGCCCTTTAAGCTGAAGTGGTCTGGGTGCCTGGAGTGTCCTTTAAGCTGAAGTGGTCTGGGTGCCTGGAGTGTCCTTTAAGCTGAAGTGGTCTGGGTTCCTGGAGTGCCCTTTAAGCTGAAGTGGTCTGGGTGCTTGGAGTGTCCTTTAAGCTGAAGTGGTCTGGGTGCCTGGA
This sequence comes from Pelobates fuscus, assembly GCF_036172605.1. Lineage (NCBI taxonomy): Eukaryota > Metazoa > Chordata > Amphibia > Anura > Pelobatidae > Pelobates > Pelobates fuscus. The sequence goes on along the minus strand of NC_086317.1, from coordinate 491,901,355 downwards.
GTGTCATGATTCCCTTTTATTCCAGAAGTTTGGTCCTTAAGGGGTTAAGCTGAAGTGGTCTGGGTGCCTGGAGTGCCCTTTAAGCTGAAGTGGTCCTCGTGCCTGGAGTGTCCTTTAAGCTGAAGTGGTCTGGGTGCCTGGAGTGTCCTTTAAGCTGAAGTGATCTGGGTGCCTGGAGTGCCCTTTAAGCTGAAGTGGTCTGGGTGCCTGGAGTGTCCTTTAAGCTGAAGTGGTCTGGGTGCCTGGAGTGTCCTTTAACCCCTTAAGGACCAAACTTCTGGAATAAAAGGGAATCATGACATGTCTCACATGTCATGTGTCCTTAAGGGGTTAAGCTGAAGTGGTCTGGGTGCCTGGAGTGCCCTTTAAGCTGAAGTGGTCTGGGTGCCTGGAGTGTCCTTTAAGCTGAAGTGGTCTGGGTGCCTGGAGTGTCCTTTAAGCTGAAGTGGTCTGGGTGCCTGGAGTGTCCTTTAAGCTGAAGTGGTCTGGGTGCCTGGAGTGTCCTTTAAGCTAAAGTGGTCTGGGTTCCTGGAGTGCCCTTTAAGCTGAAGTGGTCTGGGTGCCTGGAGTGTCCTTTAAGCTGAAGTGGTCTGGGTGCCTGGAGTGCCCTTTAAGCTGAAGTGGTCTGGGTGCCTGGAGTGTCCTTTAAGCTAAAGTGGTCTGGGTGCCTGGAGTGTCCTTTAAGCTGAAGTGGTCTGGGTGCCTGGAGTGCCCTTTAAGCTGAAGTGGTCTGGGTGCCTGGAGTGTCCTTTAAGCTGAAGTGGTCTGGGTGCCTGGAGTGTCCTTTAAGCTGAAGTGGTCTGGGTGCCTGGAGTGTCCTTTAAGCTGAAGTGGTCTGGGAGCCTGGAGTGTCCTTTAACCCCTTAAGGACACATGACATGTGTGACATGTCATGATTCCCTTTTATTTCAGAAGTTTGGTCCTTAAGGGGTTAAGCTGAAGTGGTCTGGGTGCCTGGAGTGCCCTTTAAGCTGAAGTGGTCTGGGTGCCTGGAGTGTCCTTTACGCCTGGAGTGTCCTTTAAGCTGAAGTGGTCTGGGTGCCTGGAGTGTCCTTTAAGCTGAAGTGGTCTGGGTTCCTGGAGTGCCCTTTAAGCTGAAGTGGTCTGGGTGCCTGGAGTGTCCTTTAAGCTGAAGTGGTCTGGGTGCCTGGAGTGTCCTTTAAGCTGAAGTGGTCTGGGTGTCTGGAGTGTCCTTTAAGCTGAAGTGGTCTGGGTGCCTGGAGTGCCCTTTAAGCTGAAGTGGTCCTCGTGCCTGGAGTGTCCTTTAAGCTGAAGTGGTCTGGGTGCCTGGAGTGTCCTTTAAGCTGAAGTGGTCTGGGTGCCTGGAGTGCCCTTTAAGCTGAAGTGGTCTGGGTGCCTGGAGTGTCCTTTAAGCTGAAGTGGTCTGGGTGCCTGGAGTGTCCTTTAAGCTGAAGTGGTCTGGGTGCCTGGAGTGCCCTTTAAGCTGAAGTGGTCTGGGTGCCTGGAGTGTCCTTTAAGCTGAAGTGGTCTGGGTGCCTGGAGTGCCCTTTAAGCTGAAGTGGTCCTCGTGCCTGGAGTGTCCTTTAAGCTGAAGTGGTCTGGGTGCCTGGAGTGTCCTTTAAGCTGAAGTGGTCTGGGTGCCTGGAGTGCCCTTTAAGCTGAAGTGGTCTGGGTGCCTGGAGTGTCCTTTAAGCTGAAGTGGTGCCTGGAGTGCCCTTTAAGCTGAAGTGGTCTGGGTGCCTGGAGTGTCCTTTAAGCTGCAGTGGTCTGGGTGCCTGGAGTGTCCTTTAAGCTGCAGTGGTCTGGGTGCCTGGAGTGTCCTTTAAGCTGAAGTGGTCTGGGTGCCTGGAGTGTCCTTTAAGCTGAAGTGGTCTGGGTGCCTGGAGTGTCCTTTAAGCTGAAGTGGTCTGGGTTCCTGGAGTGCCCTTTAAGCTGAAGTGGTCTGGGTGCCTGGAGTGTCCTTTAAGCTAAAGTGGTCTGGGTGCCTGGAGTGTCCTTTAAGCTGAAGTGGTCTGGGTGCCTGGAGTGTCCTTTAAGCTGAAGTGGTCTGGGTGCCTGGAGTGCCCTTTAAGCTGAAGTGGTCTGGGTGCCTGGAGTGCCCTTTAAGCTGAAGTGGTCTGGGTGCCTGGAGTGTCCTTTAAGCTGAAGTGGTCTGGGTGCCTGGAGTGCCCTTTAAGCTGAAGTGGTCTGGGTGCCTGGAGTGTCCTTTAAGCTGAAGTGGTCTGGGTGCCTGGAGTGTCCTTTAAGCTGCAGTGGTCTGGGTGTCTGGAGTGTCCTTTAAGCTGAAGTGGTCTGGGTGCCTGGAGTGCCCTTTAAGCTGAAGTGGTCTGGGTGCCTGGAGTGTCCTTTAAGCTGAAGTGGTCTGGGTGCCTGGAGTGTCCTTTAACCCCTTAAGGACCAAACTTTTGGAATAAAAGGGAATCATGACATGTCTCACATGTCATGTGTCCTTAAGGGGTTAAGCTGAAGTGGTCTGGGTGCCTGGAGTGCCCTTTAAGCTGAAGTGGTCTGGGTGCCTGGAGTGTCCTTTAAGCTGAAGTGGTCTGGGTGCCTGGAGTGTCCTTTAAGCTGAAGTGGTCTGGGTGCCTGGAGTGTCCTTTAAGCTGAAGTGGTCTGGGTGCCTGGAGTGTCCTTTAAGCTGAAGTGGTCTGGGTGCCTGGAGTGTCCTTTAAGCTGCAGTGGTCTGGGTGCCTGGAGTGTCCTTTAAGCTGAAGTGGTCTGGGTGCCTGGAGTGTCCTTTAAGCTGAAGTGGTCTGGGTGCCTGGAGTGTCCTTTAAGCTGAAGTGGTCTGGGTGCCTGGAGTGTCCTTTAAGCTGAAGTGGTCTGGGTGCCTGGAGTGCCCTTTAAGCTGAAGTGGTCCTCGTGCCTGGAGTGTCCTTTAAGCTGAAGTGGTCTGGGTGCCTGGAGTGTCCTTTAAGCTAAAGTGGTCTGGGTTCCTGGAGTGCCCTTTAAGCTGAAGTGGTCTGGGTGCCTGGAGTGTCCTTTAAGCTGAAGTGGTCTGGGTGCCTGGAGTGCCCTTTAAGCTGAAGTGGTCTGGGTGCCTGGAGTGTCCTTTAAGCTAAAGTGGTCTGGGTGCCTGGAGTGTCCTTTAAGCTGAAGTGGTCTGGGTGCCTGGAGTGCACTTTAAGCTGAAGTGGTCTGGGTGCCTGGAGTGTCCTTTAAGCTGAAGTGGTCTGGGTGCCTGGAGTGTCCTTTAAGCTGAAGTGGTCTGGGTGCCTGGAGTGTCCTTTAAGCTGAAGTGGTCTGGGTGCCTGGAGTGTCCTTTAACCCCTTAAGGACACATGACATGTGTGACATGTCATGATTCCCTTTTATTTCAGAAGTTTGGTCCTTAAGGGGTTAAGCTGAAGTGGTCTGGGTGCCTGGAGTGCCCTTTAAGCTGAAGTGGTCTGGGTGCCTGGAGTGTCCTTTACGCCTGGAGTGTCCTTTAAGCTGAAGTGGTCTGGGTGCCTGGAGTGTCCTTTAAGCCGAAGTGATCTGGGTTCCTGGAGTGCCCTTTAAGCTGAAGTGGTCTGGGTGCCTGGAGTGTCCTTTAAGCTAAAGTGGTCTGGGTGCCTGGAGTGTCCTTTAAGCTGAAGTGGTCTGGGTGCCTGGAGTGTCCTTTAAGCTGAAGTGGTCTGGGTGCCTGGAGTGTCCTTTAAGCTGAAGTGGTCTGGGTGCCTGGAGGGTCCTTTAAGCTTAAGTGGTCTGGGTGCCTGGAGTGCACTTTAAGCTGAAGTGGTCTGGGTGCCTGGAGTGTCCTTTAAGCTGAAGTGGTCTGGGTGCCTGGAGTGTCCTTTAAGCTGAAGTGGTCTGGGTTCCTGGAGTGCCCTTTAAGCTGAAGTGGTCTGGGTGCCTGGAGTGTCCTTTAAGCTAAAGTGGTCTGGGTGCCTGGAGTGTCCTTTAAGCTGAAGTGGTCTGGGTGCCTGGAGTGTCCTTTAAGCTGAAGTGGTCTGGGTGCCTGGAGTGCCCTTTAAGCTGAAGTGGTCTGGGTGCCTGGAGTGCCCTTTAAGCTGAAGTGGTCTGGGTGCCTGGAGTGTCCTTTAAGCTGAAGTGGTCTGGGTGCCTGGAGTGCCCTTTAAGCTGAAGTGGTCTGGGTGCCTGGAGTGTCCTTTAAGCTGCAGTGGTCTGGGTGCCTGGAGTGTCCTTTAAGCTGCAGTGGTCTGGGTGTCTGGAGTGTCCTTTAAGCTGAAGTGGTCTGGGTGCCTGGAGTGCCCTTTAAGCTGAAGTGGTCTGGGTGCCTGGAGTGTCCTTTAAGCTGAAGTGGTCTGGGTGCCTGGAGTGTCCTTTAACCCCTTAAGGACCAAACTTCTGGAATAAAAGGGAATCATGACATGTCTCGCATGTCATGTGTCCTTAAGGGGTTAAGCTGAAGTGGTCTGGGTGCCTGGAGTGCCCTTTAAGCTGAAGTGGTCTGGGTGCCTGGAGTGTCCTTTAAGCTGAAGTGGTCTGGGTGCCTGGAGTGTCCTTTAAGCTGAAGTGGTCTGGGTGCCTGGAGTGTCCTTTAAGCTGAAGTGGTCTGGGTGCCTGGAGTGTCCTTTAAGCTGAAGTGGTCTGGGTGCCTGGAGTGTCCTTTAAGCTAAAGTGGTCTGGGTTCCTGGAGTGCCCTTTAAGCTGAAGTGGTCTGGGTGCCTGGAGTGTCCTTTAAGCTGAAGTGGTCTGGGTGCCTGGAGTGCCCTTTAAGCTGAAGTGGTCTGGGTGCCTGGAGTGTCCTTTAAGCTAAAGTGGTCTGGGTGCCTGGAGTGTCCTTTAAGCTGAAGTGGTCTGGGTGCCTGGAGTGCACTTTAAGCTGAAGTGGTCTGGGTGCCTGGAGTGTCCTTTAAGCTGAAGTGGTCTGGGTGCCTGGAGTGTCCTTTAAGCTGAAGTGGTCTGGGTGCCTGGAGTGTCCTTTAAGCTGAAGTGGTCTGGGTGCCTGGAGTGTCCTTTAACCCCTTAAGGACACATGACATGTGTGACATGTCATGATTCCCTTTTATTTCAGAAGTTTGGTCCTTAAGGGGTTAAGCTGAAGTGGTCTGGGTGCCTGGAGTGCCCTTTAAGCTGAAGTGGTCTGGGTGCCTGGAGTGTCCTTTACGCCTGGAGTGTCCTTTAAGCTGAAGTGGTCTGGGTGCCTGGAGTGTCCTTTAAGCCGAAGTGATCTGGGTTCCTGGAGTGCCCTTTAAGCTGAAGTGGTCTGGATGCCTGGAGTGTCCTTTAAGCTAAAGTGGTCTGGGTGCCTGGAGTGTCCTTTAAGCTGAAGTGGTCTGGGTGCCTGGAGTGTCCTTTAAGCTGAAGTGGTCTGGGTGCCTGGAGTGTCCTTTAAGCTGAAGTGGTCTGGGTGCCTGGAGTGTCCTTTAAGCTGAAGTGGTCCTCGTGCCTGGAGTGTCCTTTAAGCTGAAGTGGTCTGGGTGCCTGGAGTGTCCTTTAAGCTGAAGTGGTCTGGGTGCCTGGAGTGCCCTTTAAGCTGAAGTGGTCTGGGTGCCTGGAGTGTCCTTTAAGCTGAAGTGGTCTGGGTGCCTGGAGTGTCCTTTAAGCTGAAGTGGTCTGGGTGCCTGGAGTGCCCTTTAAGCTGAAGTGGTCTGGGTGCCTGGAGTGTCCTTTAAGCTGAAGTGGTCTGGGTGCCTGGAGTGTCCTTTAAGCTGAAGTGGTCTGGGTGCCTGGAGTGTCCTTTAAGCTGAAGTGGTCTGGGTGCCTGGAGTGTCCTTTAAGCTGAAGTGGTCTGGGTGCCTGGAGTGCCCTTTAAGCTGAAGTGGTCTGGGTGCCTGGAGTGCCCTTTAAGCTGAAGTGGTCTGGGTACCTGGAGTGTCCTTTAAGCTAAAGTGGTCTGGGTGCCTGGAGTGTCCTTTAAGCTGAAGTGGTCTGGGTTCCTGGAGTGCCCTTTAAGCTGAAGTGGTCTGGGTGCTTGGAGTGTCCTTTAAGCTGAAGTGGTCTGGGTGCCTGGAGTGTCATGATTCCCTTTTATTCCAGAAGTTTGGTCCTTAAGGGGTTAAGCTGAAGTGGTCTGGGTGCCTGGAGTGCCCTTTAAGCTGAAGTGGTCCTCGTGCCTGGAGTGTCCTTTAAGCTGAAGTGGTCTGGGTGCCTGGAGTGTCCTTTAAGCTGAAGTGATCTGGGTGCCTGGAGTGCCCTTTAAGCTGAAGTGGTCTGGGTGCCTGGAGTGTCCTTTAAGCTGAAGTGGTCTGGGTGCCTGGAGTGTCCTTTAAGCTGAAGTGGTCTGGGTGCCTGGAGTGTCCTTTAAGCTGAAGTGGTCTGGGAGCCTGGAGTGTCCTTTAACCCCTTAAGGACACATGACATGTGTGACATGTCATGATTCCCTTTTATTTCAGAAGTTTGGTCCTTAAGGGGTTAAGCTGAAGTGGTCTGGGTGCCTGGAGTGCCCTTTAAGCTGAAGTGGTCTGGGTGCCTGGAGTGTCCTTTACGCCTGGAGTGTCCTTTAAGCTGAAGTGGTCTGGGTGCCTGGAGTGTCCTTTAAGCTGAAGTGGTCTGGGTTCCTGGAGTGCCCTTTAAGCTGAAGTGGTCTGGGTGCCTGGAGTGTCCTTTAAGCTGAAGTGGTCTGGGTGCCTGGAGTGTCCTTTAAGCTGAAGTGGTCTGGGTGTCTGGAGTGTCCTTTAAGCTGAAGTGGTCTGGGTGCCTGGAGTGCCCTTTAAGCTGAAGTGGTCCTCGTGCCTGGAGTGTCCTTTAAGCTGAAGTGGTCTGGGTGCCTGGAGTGTCCTTTAAGCTGAAGTGGTCTGGGTGCCTGGAGTGCCCTTTAAGCTGAAGTGGTCTGGGTGCCTGGAGTGTCCTTTAAGCTGAAGTGGTCTGGGTGCCTGGAGTGTCCTTTAAGCTGAAGTGGTCTGGGTGCCTGGAGTGCCCTTTAAGCTGAAGTGGTCTGGGTGCCTGGAGTGTCCTTTAAGCTGAAGTGGTCTGGGTGCCTGGAGTGCCCTTTAAGCTGAAGTGGTCCTCGTGCCTGGAGTGTCCTTTAAGCTGAAGTGGTCTGGGTGCCTGGAGTGTCCTTTAAGCTGAAGTGGTCTGGGTGCCTGGAGTGCCCTTTAAGCTGAAGTGGTCTGGGTGCCTGGAGTGTCCTTTAAGCTGAAGTGGTGCCTGGAGTGCCCTTTAAGCTGAAGTGGTCTGGGTGCCTGGAGTGTCCTTTAAGCTGCAGTGGTCTGGGTGCCTGGAGTGTCCTTTAAGCTGCAGTGGTCTGGGTGCCTGGAGTGTCCTTTAAGCTGAAGTGGTCTGGGTGCCTGGAGTGTCCTTTAAGCTGAAGTGGTCTGGGTGCCTGGAGTGTCCTTTAAGCTGAAGTGGTCTGGGTTCCTGGAGTGCCCTTTAAGCTGAAGTGGTCTGGGTGCCTGGAGTGTCCTTTAAGCTAAAGTGGTCTGGGTGCCTGGAGTGTCCTTTAAGCTGAAGTGGTCTGGGTGCCTGGAGTGTCCTTTAAGCTGAAGTGGTCTGGGTGCCTGGAGTGCCCTTTAAGCTGAAGTGGTCTGGGTGCCTGGAGTGCCCTTTAAGCTGAAGTGGTCTGGGTGCCTGGAGTGTCCTTTAAGCTGAAGTGGTCTGGGTGCCTGGAGTGCCCTTTAAGCTGAAGTGGTCTGGGTGCCTGGAGTGTCCTTTAAGCTGAAGTGGTCTGGGTGCCTGGAGTGTCCTTTAAGCTGCAGTGGTCTGGGTGTCTGGAGTGTCCTTTAAGCTGAAGTGGTCTGGGTGCCTGGAGTGCCCTTTAAGCTGAAGTGGTCTGGGTGCCTGGAGTGTCCTTTAAGCTGAAGTGGTCTGGGTGCCTGGAGTGTCCTTTAACCCCTTAAGGACCAAACTTTTGGAATAAAAGGGAATCATGACATGTCTCACATGTCATGTGTCCTTAAGGGGTTAAGCTGAAGTGGTCTGGGTGCCTGGAGTGCCCTTTAAGCTGAAGTGGTCTGGGTGCCTGGAGTGTCCTTTAAGCTGAAGTGGTCTGGGTGCCTGGAGTGTCCTTTAAGCTGAAGTGGTCTGGGTGCCTGGAGTGTCCTTTAAGCTGAAGTGGTCTGGGTGCCTGGAGTGTCCTTTAAGCTGAAGTGGTCTGGGTGCCTGGAGTGTCCTTTAAGCTGCAGTGGTCTGGGTGCCTGGAGTGTCCTTTAAGCTGAAGTGGTCTGGGTGCCTGGAGTGTCCTTTAAGCTGAAGTGGTCTGGGTGCCTGGAGTGTCCTTTAAGCTGAAGTGGTCTGGGTGCCTGGAGTGTCCTTTAAGCTGAAGTGGTCTGGGTGCCTGGAGTGCCCTTTAAGCTGAAGTGGTCCTCGTGCCTGGAGTGTCCTTTAAGCTGAAGTGGTCTGGGTGCCTGGAGTGTCCTTTAAGCTAAAGTGGTCTGGGTTCCTGGAGTGCCCTTTAAGCTGAAGTGGTCTGGGTGCCTGGAGTGTCCTTTAAGCTGAAGTGGTCTGGGTGCCTGGAGTGCCCTTTAAGCTGAAGTGGTCTGGGTGCCTGGAGTGTCCTTTAAGCTAAAGTGGTCTGGGTGCCTGGAGTGTCCTTTAAGCTGAAGTGGTCTGGGTGCCTGGAGTGCACTTTAAGCTGAAGTGGTCTGGGTGCCTGGAGTGTCCTTTAAGCTGAAGTGGTCTGGGTGCCTGGAGTGTCCTTTAAGCTGAAGTGGTCTGGGTGCCTGGAGTGTCCTTTAAGCTGAAGTGGTCTGGGTGCCTGGAGTGTCCTTTAACCCCTTAAGGACACATGACATGTGTGACATGTCATGATTCCCTTTTATTTCAGAAGTTTGGTCCTTAAGGGGTTAAGCTGAAGTGGTCTGGGTGCCTGGAGTGCCCTTTAAGCTGAAGTGGTCTGGGTGCCTGGAGTGTCCTTTACGCCTGGAGTGTCCTTTAAGCTGAAGTGGTCTGGGTGCCTGGAGTGTCCTTTAAGCCGAAGTGATCTGGGTTCCTGGAGTGCCCTTTAAGCTGAAGTGGTCTGGGTGCCTGGAGTGTCCTTTAAGCTAAAGTGGTCTGGGTGCCTGGAGTGTCCTTTAAGCTGAAGTGGTCTGGGTGCCTGGAGTGTCCTTTAAGCTGAAGTGGTCTGGGTGCCTGGAGTGTCCTTTAAGCTGAAGTGGTCTGGGTGCCTGGAGGGTCCTTTAAGCTTAAGTGGTCTGGGTGCCTGGAGTGCACTTTAAGCTGAAGTGGTCTGGGTGCCTGGAGTGTCCTTTAAGCTGAAGTGGTCTGGGTGCCTGGAGTGTCCTTTAAGCTGAAGTGGTCTGGGTTCCTGGAGTGCCCTTTAAGCTGAAGTGGTCTGGGTGCCTGGAGTGTCCTTTAAGCTAAAGTGGTCTGGGTGCCTGGAGTGTCCTTTAAGCTGAAGTGGTCTGGGTGCCTGGAGTGTCCTTTAAGCTGAAGTGGTCTGGGTGCCTGGAGTGCCCTTTAAGCTGAAGTGGTCTGGGTGCCTGGAGTGCCCTTTAAGCTGAAGTGGTCTGGGTGCCTGGAGTGTCCTTTAAGCTGAAGTGGTCTGGGTGCCTGGAGTGCCCTTTAAGCTGAAGTGGTCTGGGTGCCTGGAGTGTCCTTTAAGCTGCAGTGGTCTGGGTGCCTGGAGTGTCCTTTAAGCTGCAGTGGTCTGGGTGTCTGGAGTGTCCTTTAAGCTGAAGTGGTCTGGGTGCCTGGAGTGCCCTTTAAGCTGAAGTGGTCTGGGTGCCTGGAGTGTCCTTTAAGCTGAAGTGGTCTGGGTGCCTGGAGTGTCCTTTAACCCCTTAAGGACCAAACTTCTGGAATAAAAGGGAATCATGACATGTCTCGCATGTCATGTGTCCTTAAGGGGTTAAGCTGAAGTGGTCTGGGTGCCTGGAGTGCCCTTTAAGCTGAAGTGGTCTGGGTGCCTGGAGTGTCCTTTAAGCTGAAGTGGTCTGGGTGCCTGGAGTGTCCTTTAAGCTGAAGTGGTCTGGGTGCCTGGAGTGTCCTTTAAGCTGAAGTGGTCTGGGTGCCTGGAGTGTCCTTTAAGCTGAAGTGGTCTGGGTGCCTGGAGTGTCCTTTAAGCTAAAGTGGTCTGGGTTCCTGGAGTGCCCTTTAAGCTGAAGTGGTCTGGGTGCCTGGAGTGTCCTTTAAGCTGAAGTGGTCTGGGTGCCTGGAGTGCCCTTTAAGCTGAAGTGGTCTGGGTGCCTGGAGTGTCCTTTAAGCTAAAGTGGTCTGGGTGCCTGGAGTGTCCTTTAAGCTGAAGTGGTCTGGGTGCCTGGAGTGCACTTTAAGCTGAAGTGGTCTGGGTGCCTGGAGTGTCCTTTAAGCTGAAGTGGTCTGGGTGCCTGGAGTGTCCTTTAAGCTGAAGTGGTCTGGGTGCCTGGAGTGTCCTTTAAGCTGAAGTGGTCTGGGTGCCTGGAGTGTCCTTTAACCCCTTAAGGACACATGACATGTGTGACATGTCATGATTCCCTTTTATTTCAGAAGTTTGGTCCTTAAGGGGTTAAGCTGAAGTGGTCTGGGTGCCTGGAGTGCCCTTTAAGCTGAAGTGGTCTGGGTGCCTGGAGTGTCCTTTACGCCTGGAGTGTCCTTTAAGCTGAAGTGGTCTGGGTGCCTGGAGTGTCCTTTAAGCCGAAGTGATCTGGGTTCCTGGAGTGCCCTTTAAGCTGAAGTGGTCTGGATGCCTGGAGTGTCCTTTAAGCTAAAGTGGTCTGGGTGCCTGGAGTGTCCTTTAAGCTGAAGTGGTCTGGGTGCCTGGAGTGTCCTTTAAGCTGAAGTGGTCTGGGTGCCTGGAGTGTCCTTTAAGCTGAAGTGGTCTGGGTGCCTGGAGTGTCCTTTAAGCTGAAGTGGTCCTCGTGCCTGGAGTGTCCTTTAAGCTGAAGTGGTCTGGGTGCCTGGAGTGTCCTTTAAGCTGAAGTGGTCTGGGTGCCTGGAGTGCCCTTTAAGCTGAAGTGGTCTGGGTGCCTGGAGTGTCCTTTAAGCTGAAGTGGTCTGGGTGCCTGGAGTGTCCTTTAAGCTGAAGTGGTCTGGGTGCCTGGAGTGCCCTTTAAGCTGAAGTGGTCTGGGTGCCTGGAGTGTCCTTTAAGCTGAAGTGGTCTGGGTGCCTGGAGTGTCCTTTAAGCTGAAGTGGTCTGGGTGCCTGGAGTGTCCTTTAAGCTGAAGTGGTCTGGGTGCCTGGAGTGTCCTTTAAGCTGAAGTGGTCTGGGTGCCTGGAGTGCCCTTTAAGCTGAAGTGGTCTGGGTGCCTGGAGTGCCCTTTAAGCTGAAGTGGTCTGGGTACCTGGAGTGTCCTTTAAGCTAAAGTGGTCTGGGTGCCTGGAGTGTCCTTTAAGCTGAAGTGGTCTGGGTTCCTGGAGTGCCCTTTAAGCTGAAGTGGTCTGGGTGCTTGGAGTGTCCTTTAAGCTGAAGTGGTCTGGGTGCCTGGAGTGTCATGATTCCCTTTTATTCCAGAAGTTTGGTCCTTAAGGGGTTAAGCTGAAGTGGTCTGGGTGCCTGGAGTGCCCTTTAAGCTGAAGTGGTCCTCGTGCCTGGAGTGTCCTTTAAGCTGAAGTGGTCTGGGTGCCTGGAGTGTCCTTTAAGCTGAAGTGATCTGGGTGCCTGGAGTGCCCTTTAAGCTGAAGTGGTCTGGGTGCCTGGAGTGTCCTTTAAGCTGAAGTGGTCTGGGTGCCTGGAGTGTCCTTTAACCCCTTAAGGACCAAACTTCTGGAATAAAAGGGAATCATGACATGTCTCACATGTCATGTGTCCTTAAGGGGTTAAGCTGAAGTGGTCTGGGTGCCTGGAGTGCCCTTTAAGCTGAAGTGGTCTGGGTGCCTGGAGTGTCCTTTAAGCTGAAGTGGTCTGGGTGCCTGGAGTGTCCTTTAAGCTGAAGTGGTCTGGGTGCCTGGAGTGTCCTTTAAGCTGAAGTGGTCTGGGTGCCTGGAGTGTCCTTTAAGCTGAAGTGGTCTGGGTGCCTGGAGTGTCCTTTAAGCTGAAGTGGTCTGGGTGCCTGGAGTGTCCTTTAAGCTAAAGTGGTCTGGGTTCCTGGAGTGCCCTTTAAGCTGAAGTGGTCTGGGTGCCTGGAGTGTCCTTTAAGCTGAAGTGGTCTGGGTGCCTGGAGTGCCCTTTAAGCTGAAGTGGTCTGGGTGCCTGGAGTGTCCTTTAAGCTAAAGTGGTCTGGGTGCCTGGAGTGTCCTTTAAGCTGAAGTGGTCTGGGTGCCTGGAGTGCCCTTTAAGCTGAAGTGGTCTGGGTGCCTGGAGTGTCCTTTAAGCTGAAGTGGTCTGGGTGCCTGGAGTGTCCTTTAAGCTGAAGTGGTCTGGGTGCCTGGAGTGTCCTTTAAGCTGAAGTGGTCTGGGTGCCTGGAGTGTCCTTTAACCCCTTAAGGACACATGACATGTGTGACATGTCATGATTCCCTTTTATTTCAGAAGTTTGGTCCTTAAGGGGTTAAGCTGAAGTGGTCTGGGTGCCTGGAGTGCCCTTTAAGCTGAAGTGGTCTGGGTGCCTGGAGTGTCCTTTACGCCTGGAGTGTCCTTTAAGCTGAAGTGGTCTGGGTGCCTGGAGTGTCCTTTAAGCCGAAGTGATCTGGGTTCCTGGAGTGCCCGTTAAGCTGAAGTGGTCTGGGTGCCTGGAGTGTCCTTTAAGCTAAAGTGGTCTGGGTGCCTGGAGTGTCCTTTAAGCTGAAGTGGTCTGGGTGCCTGGAGTGTCCTTTAAGCTGAAGTGGTCTGGGTGCCTGGAGTGTCCTTTAAGCTGAAGTGGTCTGGGTGCCTGGAGTGTCCTTTAAGCTGAAGTGGTCTGGGTGCCTGGAGTGCCCTTTAAGCTGAAGTGGTCCTCGTGCCTGGAGTGTCCTTTAAGCTGAAGTGGTCTGGGTGCCTGGAGTGTCCTTTAAGCTGAAGTGGTCTGGGTGCCTGGAGTGCCCTTTAAGCTGAAGTGGTCTGGGTGCCTGGAGTGTCCTTTAAGCTGAAGTGGTCTGGGTGCCTGGAGTGTCCTTTAAGCTGAAGTGGTCTGGGTGCCTGGAGTGCCCTTTAAGCTGAAGTGGTCTGGGTGCCTGGAGTGTCCTTTAAGCTGAAGTGGTCTGGGTGCCTGGAGTGTCCTTTAAGCTGAAGTGGTCTGGGTGCCTGGAGTGTCCTTTAAGCTGAAGTGGTCTGGGTGCCTGGAGTGTCCTTTAAGCTGAAGTGGTCTGGGTGCCTGGAGTGCCCTTTAAGCTGAAGTGGTCTGGGTACCTGGAGTGTCCTTTAAGCTGAAGTGGTCTGGGTGCCTGGAGTGTCCTTTAAGCTGAAGTGGTCTGGGTTCCTGGAGTGCCCTTTAAGCTGAAGTGGTCTGGGTGCTTGGAGTGTCCTTTAAGCTGAAGTGGTCTGGGTGCCTGGAGTGTCATGATTCCCTTTTATTCCAGAAGTTTGGTCCTTAAGGGGTTAAGCTGAAGTGGTCTGGGTGCCTGGAGTGCCCTTTAAGCTGAAGTGGTCCTCGTGCCTGGAGTGTCCTTTAAGCTGAAGTGGTCTGGGTGCCTGGAGTGTCCTTTAAGCTGAAGTGATCTGGGTGCCTGGAGTGCCCTTTAAGCTGAAGTGGTCTGGGTGCCTGGAGTGTCCTTTAAGCTGAAGTGGTCTGGGTGCCTGGAGTGCCCTTTAAGCTGAAGTGGTCTGGGTGCCTGGAGTGTCCTTTAAGCTGAAGTGGTCTGGGTGCCTGGAGTGTCCTTTAAGCTGAAGTGGTCTGGGTGCCTGGAGTGTCCTTTAAGCTGAAGTGGTCTGGGTGCCTGGAGTGTCCTTTAAGCTAAAGTGGTCTGGGTTCCTGGAGTGCCCTTTAAGCTGAAGTGGTCTGGGTGCCTGGAGTGTCCTTTAAGCTGAAGTGGTCTGGGTGCCTGGAGTGCCCTTTAAGCTGAAGTGGTCTGGGTGCCTGGAGTGTCCTTTAAGCTAAAGTGGTCTGGGTGCCTGGAGTGTCCTTTAAGCTGAAGTGGTCTGGGTGCCTGGAGTGCCCTTTAAGCTGAAGTGGTCTGGGTGCCTGGAGTGTCCTTTAAGCTGAAGTGGTCTGGGTGCCTGGAGTGTCCTTTAAGCTGAAGTGGTCTGGGTGCCTGGAGTGTCCTTTAAGCTGAAGTGGTCTGGGTGCCTGGAGTGTCCTTTAACCCCTTAAGGACACATGACATGTGTGACATGTCATGATTCCCTTTTATTTCAGAAGTTTGGTCCTTAAGGGGTTAAGCTGAAGTGGTCTGGGTGCCTGGAGTGCCCTTTAAGCTGAAGTGGTCTGGGTGCCTGGAGTGTCCTTTACGCCTGGAGTGTCCTTTAAGCTGAAGTGGTCTGGGTGCCTGGAGTGTCCTTTAAGCCGAAGTGATCTGGGTTCCTGGAGTGCCCTTTAAGCTGAAGTGGTCTGGGTGCCTGGAGTGTCCTTTAAGCTAAAGTGGTCTGGGTGCCTGGAGTGTCCTTTAAGCTGAAGTGGTCTGGGTGCCTGGAGTGTCCTTTAAGCTGAAGTGGTCTGGGTGCCTGGAGTGTCCTTTAAGCTGAAGTGGTCTGGGTGCCTGGAGTGTCCTTTAAGCTGAAGTGGTCTGGGTGCCTGGAGTGCCCTTTAAGCTGAAGTGGTCCTCGTGCCTGGAGTGTCCTTTAAGCTGAAGTGGTCTGGGTGCCTGGAGTGTCCTTTAAGCTGAAGTGGTCTGGGTGCCTGGAGTGCCCTTTAAGCTGAAGTGGTCTGGGTGCCTGGAGTGTCCTTTAAGCTGAAGTGGTCTGGGTGCCTGGAGTGTCCTTTAAGCTGAAGTGGTCTGGGTGCCTGGAGTGCCCTTTAAGCTGAAGTGGTCTGGGTGCCTGGAGTGTCCTTTAAGCTGAAGTGGTCTGGGTGCCTGGAGTGTCCTTTAAGCTGAAGTGGTCTGGGTGCCTGGAGTGTCCTTTAAGCTGAAGTGGTCTGGGTGCCTGGAGTGTCCTTTAAGCTGAAGTGGTCTGGGTGCCTGGAGTGCCCTTTAAGCTGAAGTGGTCTGGGTACCTGGAGTGTCCTTTAAGCTGAAGTGGTCTGGGTGCCTGGAGTGTCCTTTAAGCTGAAGTGGTCTGGGTTCCTGGAGTGCCCTTTAAGCTGAAGTGGTCTGGGTGCTTGGAGTGTCCTTTAAGCTGAAGTGGTCTGGGTGCCTGGAGTGTCATGATTCCCTTTTATTCCAGAAGTTTGGTCCTTAAGGGGTTAAGCTGAAGTGGTCTGGGTGCCTGGAGTGCCCTTTAAGCTGAAGTGGTCCTCGTGCCTGGAGTGTCCTTTAAGCTGAAGTGGTCTGGGTGCCTGGAGTGTCCTTTAAGCTGAAGTGATCTGGGTGCCTGGAGTGCCCTTTAAGCTGAAGTGGTCTGGGTGCCTGGAGTGTCCTTTAAGCTGAAGTGGTCTGGGTGCCTGGAGTGCCCTTTAAGCTGAAGTGGTCTGGGTGCCTGGAGTGTCCTTTAAGCTGAAGTGGTCTGGGTGCCTGGAGTGTCCTTTAAGCTGAAGTGGTCTGGGTTCCTGGAGTGCCCTTTAAGCTGAAGTGGTCTGGGTGCTTGGAGTGTCCTTTAAGCTGAAGTGGTCTGGGTGCCTGGAGTGTCATGATTCCCTTTTATTCCAGAAGTTTGGTCCTTAAGGGGTTAAGCTGAAGTGGTCTGGGTGCCTGGAGTGCCCTTTAAGCTGAAGTGGTCCTCGTGCCTGGAGTGTCCTTTAAGCTGAAGTGGTCTGGGTGCCTGGAGTGTCCTTTAAGCTGAAGTGATCTGGGTGCCTGGAGTGCCCTTTAAGCTGAAGTGGTCTGGGTGCCTGGAGTGTCCTTTAAGCTGAAGTGGTCTGGGTGCCTGGAGTGTCCTTTAACCCCTTAAGGACCAAACTTCTGGAATAAAAGGGAATCATGACATGTCTCACATGTCATGTGTCCTTAAGGGGTTAAGCTGAAGTGGTCTGGGTGCCTGGAGTGCCCTTTAAGCTGAAGTGGTCTGGGTGCCTGGAGTGTCCTTTAAGCTGAAGTGGTCTGGGTGCCTGGAGTGTCCTTTAAGCTGAAGTGGTCTGGGTGCCTGGAGTGTCCTTTAAGCTGAAGTGGTCTGGGTGCCTGGAGTGTCCTTTAAGCTAAAGTGGTCTGGGTTCCTGGAGTGCCCTTTAAGCTGAAGTGGTCTGGGTGCCTGGAGTGTCCTTTAAGCTGAAGTGGTCTGGGTGCCTGGAGTGCCCTTTAAGCTGAAGTGGTCTGGGTGCCTGGAGTGTCCTTTAAGCTAAAGTGGTCTGGGTGCCTGGAGTGTCCTTTAAGCTGAAGTGGTCTGGGTGCCTGGAGTGCCCTTTAAGCTGAAGTGGTCTGGGTGCCTGGAGTGTCCTTTAAGCTGAAGTGGTCTGGGTGCCTGGAGTGTCCTTTAAGCTGAAGTGGTCTGGGTGCCTGGAGTGTCCTTTAAGCTGAAGTGGTCTGGGAGCCTGGAGTGTCCTTTAACCCCTTAAGGACACATGACATGTGTGACATGTCATGATTCCCTTTTATTTCAGAAGTTTGGTCCTTAAGGGGTTAAGCTGAAGTGGTCTGGGTGCCTGGAGTGCCCTTTAAGCTGAAGTGGTCTGGGTGCCTGGAGTGTCCTTTACGCCTGGAGTGTCCTTTAAGCTGAAGTGGTCTGGGTGCCTGGAGTGTCCTTTAAGCTGAAGTGGTCTGGGTTCCTGGAGTGCCCTTTAAGCTGAAGTGGTCTGGGTGCCTGGAGTGTCCTTTAAGCTGAAGTGGTCTGGGTGCCTGGAGTGTCCTTTAAGCTGAAGTGGTCTGGGTGTCTGGAGTGTCCTTTAAGCTGAAGTGGTCTGGGTGCCTGGAGTGCCCTTTAAGCTGAAGTGGTCCTCGTGCCTGGAGTGTCCTTTAAGCTGAAGTGGTCTGGGTGCCTGGAGTGTCCTTTAAGCTGAAGTGGTCTGGGTGCCTGGAGTGCCCTTTAAGCTGAAGTGGTCTGGGTGCCTGGAGTGTCCTTTAAGCTGAAGTGGTCTGGGTGCCTGGAGTGTCCTTTAAGCTGAAGTGGTCTGGGTGCCTGGAGTGCCCTTTAAGCTGAAGTGGTCTGGGTGCCTGGAGTGTCCTTTAAGCTGAAGTGGTCTGGGTGCCTGGAGTGCCCTTTAAGCTGAAGTGGTCCTCGTGCCTGGAGTGTCCTTTAAGCTGAAGTGGTCTGGGTGCCTGGAGTGTCCTTTAAGCTGAAGTGGTCTGGGTGCCTGGAGTGCCCTTTAAGCTGAAGTGGTCTGGGTGCCTGGAGTGTCCTTTAAGCTGAAGTGGTGCCTGGAGTGCCCTTTAAGCTGAAGTGGTCTGGGTGCCTGGAGTGTCCTTTAAGCTGCAGTGGTCTGGGTGCCTGGAGTGTCCTTTAAGCTGCAGTGGTCTGGGTGCCTGGAGTGTCCTTTAAGCTGAAGTGGTCTGGGTGCCTGGAGTGTCCTTTAAGCTGAAGTGGTCTGGGTGCCTGGAGTGTCCTTTAAGCTGAAGTGGTCTGGGTTCCTGGAGTGCCCTTTAAGCTGAAGTGGTCTGGGTGCCTGGAGTGTCCTTTAAGCTAAAGTGGTCTGGGTGCCTGGAGTGTCCTTTAAGCTGAAGTGGTCTGGGTGCCTGGAGTGTCCTTTAAGCTGAAGTGGTCTGGGTGCCTGGAGTGCCCTTTAAGCTGAAGTGGTCTGGGTGCCTGGAGTGCCCTTTAAGCTGAAGTGGTCTGGGTGCCTGGAGTGTCCTTTAAGCTGAAGTGGTCTGGGTGCCTGGAGTGCCCTTTAAGCTGAAGTGGTCTGGGTGCCTGGAGTGTCCTTTAAGCTGAAGTGGTCTGGGTGCCTGGAGTGTCCTTTAAGCTGCAGTGGTCTGGGTGTCTGGAGTGTCCTTTAAGCTGAAGTGGTCTGGGTGCCTGGAGTGCCCTTTAAGCTGAAGTGGTCTGGGTGCCTGGAGTGTCCTTTAAGCTGAAGTGGTCTGGGTGCCTGGAGTGTCCTTTAACCCCTTAAGGACCAAACTTTTGGAATAAAAGGGAATCATGACATGTCTCACATGTCATGTGTCCTTAAGGGGTTAAGCTGAAGTGGTCTGGGTGCCTGGAGTGCCCTTTAAGCTGAAGTGGTCTGGGTGCCTGGAGTGTCCTTTAAGCTGAAGTGGTCTGGGTGCCTGGAGTGTCCTTTAAGCTGAAGTGGTCTGGGTGCCTGGAGTGTCCTTTAAGCTGAAGTGGTCTGGGTGCCTGGAGTGTCCTTTAAGCTGAAGTGGTCTGGGTGCCTGGAGTGTCCTTTAAGCTGCAGTGGTCTGGGTGCCTGGAGTGTCCTTTAAGCTGAAGTGGTCTGGGTGCCTGGAGTGTCCTTTAAGCTGAAGTGGTCTGGGTGCCTGGAGTGTCCTTTAAGCTGAAGTGGTCTGGGTGCCTGGAGTGTCCTTTAAGCTGAAGTGGTCTGGGTGCCTGGAGTGCCCTTTAAGCTGAAGTGGTCCTCGTGCCTGGAGTGTCCTTTAAGCTGAAGTGGTCTGGGTGCCTGGAGTGTCCTTTAAGCTAAAGTGGTCTGGGTTCCTGGAGTGCCCTTTAAGCTGAAGTGGTCTGGGTGCCTGGAGTGTCCTTTAAGCTGAAGTGGTCTGGGTGCCTGGAGTGCCCTTTAAGCTGAAGTGGTCTGGGTGCCTGGAGTGTCCTTTAAGCTAAAGTGGTCTGGGTGCCTGGAGTGTCCTTTAAGCTGAAGTGGTCTGGGTGCCTGGAGTGCACTTTAAGCTGAAGTGGTCTGGGTGCCTGGAGTGTCCTTTAAGCTGAAGTGGTCTGGGTGCCTGGAGTGTCCTTTAAGCTGAAGTGGTCTGGGTGCCTGGAGTGTCCTTTAAGCTGAAGTGGTCTGGGTGCCTGGAGTGTCCTTTAACCCCTTAAGGACACATGACATGTGTGACATGTCATGATTCCCTTTTATTTCAGAAGTTTGGTCCTTAAGGGGTTAAGCTGAAGTGGTCTGGGTGCCTGGAGTGCCCTTTAAGCTGAAGTGGTCTGGGTGCCTGGAGTGTCCTTTACGCCTGGAGTGTCCTTTAAGCTGAAGTGGTCTGGGTGCCTGGAGTGTCCTTTAAGCCGAAGTGATCTGGGTTCCTGGAGTGCCCTTTAAGCTGAAGTGGTCTGGGTGCCTGGAGTGTCCTTTAAGCTAAAGTGGTCTGGGTGCCTGGAGTGTCCTTTAAGCTGAAGTGGTCTGGGTGCCTGGAGTGTCCTTTAAGCTGAAGTGGTCTGGGTGCCTGGAGTGTCCTTTAAGCTGAAGTGGTCTGGGTGCCTGGAGGGTCCTTTAAGCTTAAGTGGTCTGGGTGCCTGGAGTGCACTTTAAGCTGAAGTGGTCTGGGTGCCTGGAGTGTCCTTTAAGCTGAAGTGGTCTGGGTGCCTGGAGTGTCCTTTAAGCTGAAGTGGTCTGGGTTCCTGGAGTGCCCTTTAAGCTGAAGTGGTCTGGGTGCCTGGAGTGTCCTTTAAGCTAAAGTGGTCTGGGTGCCTGGAGTGTCCTTTAAGCTGAAGTGGTCTGGGTGCCTGGAGTGTCCTTTAAGCTGAAGTGGTCTGGGTGCCTGGAGTGCCCTTTAAGCTGAAGTGGTCTGGGTGCCTGGAGTGCCCTTTAAGCTGAAGTGGTCTGGGTGCCTGGAGTGTCCTTTAAGCTGAAGTGGTCTGGGTGCCTGGAGTGCCCTTTAAGCTGAAGTGGTCTGGGTGCCTGGAGTGTCCTTTAAGCTGCAGTGGTCTGGGTGCCTGGAGTGTCCTTTAAGCTGCAGTGGTCTGGGTGTCTGGAGTGTCCTTTAAGCTGAAGTGGTCTGGGTGCCTGGAGTGCCCTTTAAGCTGAAGTGGTCTGGGTGCCTGGAGTGTCCTTTAAGCTGAAGTGGTCTGGGTGCCTGGAGTGTCCTTTAACCCCTTAAGGACCAAACTTCTGGAATAAAAGGGAATCATGACATGTCTCGCATGTCATGTGTCCTTAAGGGGTTAAGCTGAAGTGGTCTGGGTGCCTGGAGTGCCCTTTAAGCTGAAGTGGTCTGGGTGCCTGGAGTGTCCTTTAAGCTGAAGTGGTCTGGGTGCCTGGAGTGTCCTTTAAGCTGAAGTGGTCTGGGTGCCTGGAGTGTCCTTTAAGCTGAAGTGGTCTGGGTGCCTGGAGTGTCCTTTAAGCTGAAGTGGTCTGGGTGCCTGGAGTGTCCTTTAAGCTAAAGTGGTCTGGGTTCCTGGAGTGCCCTTTAAGCTGAAGTGGTCTGGGTGCCTGGAGTGTCCTTTAAGCTGAAGTGGTCTGGGTGCCTGGAGTGCCCTTTAAGCTGAAGTGGTCTGGGTGCCTGGAGTGTCCTTTAAGCTAAAGTGGTCTGGGTGCCTGGAGTGTCCTTTAAGCTGAAGTGGTCTGGGTGCCTGGAGTGCACTTTAAGCTGAAGTGGTCTGGGTGCCTGGAGTGTCCTTTAAGCTGAAGTGGTCTGGGTGCCTGGAGTGTCCTTTAAGCTGAAGTGGTCTGGGTGCCTGGAGTGTCCTTTAAGCTGAAGTGGTCTGGGTGCCTGGAGTGTCCTTTAACCCCTTAAGGACACATGACATGTGTGACATGTCATGATTCCCTTTTATTTCAGAAGTTTGGTCCTTAAGGGGTTAAGCTGAAGTGGTCTGGGTGCCTGGAGTGCCCTTTAAGCTGAAGTGGTCTGGGTGCCTGGAGTGTCCTTTACGCCTGGAGTGTCCTTTAAGCTGAAGTGGTCTGGGTGCCTGGAGTGTCCTTTAAGCCGAAGTGATCTGGGTTCCTGGAGTGCCCTTTAAGCTGAAGTGGTCTGGATGCC
Organism: Pelobates fuscus; assembly: GCF_036172605.1. Lineage (NCBI taxonomy): Eukaryota > Metazoa > Chordata > Amphibia > Anura > Pelobatidae > Pelobates > Pelobates fuscus. The sequence continues at coordinate 491,880,957 of NC_086317.1, read as the reverse complement.
TGGAGTGTCCTTTAAGCTAAAGTGGTCTGGGTGCCTGGAGTGTCCTTTAAGCTGAAGTGGTCTGGGTGCCTGGAGTGTCCTTTAAGCTGAAGTGGTCTGGGTGCCTGGAGTGTCCTTTAAGCTGAAGTGGTCTGGGTGCCTGGAGTGTCCTTTAAGCTGAAGTGGTCCTCGTGCCTGGAGTGTCCTTTAAGCTGAAGTGGTCTGGGTGCCTGGAGTGTCCTTTAAGCTGAAGTGGTCTGGGTGCCTGGAGTGCCCTTTAAGCTGAAGTGGTCTGGGTGCCTGGAGTGTCCTTTAAGCTGAAGTGGTCTGGGTGCCTGGAGTGTCCTTTAAGCTGAAGTGGTCTGGGTGCCTGGAGTGCCCTTTAAGCTGAAGTGGTCTGGGTGCCTGGAGTGTCCTTTAAGCTGAAGTGGTCTGGGTGCCTGGAGTGTCCTTTAAGCTGAAGTGGTCTGGGTGCCTGGAGTGTCCTTTAAGCTGAAGTGGTCTGGGTGCCTGGAGTGTCCTTTAAGCTGAAGTGGTCTGGGTGCCTGGAGTGCCCTTTAAGCTGAAGTGGTCTGGGTGCCTGGAGTGCCCTTTAAGCTGAAGTGGTCTGGGTACCTGGAGTGTCCTTTAAGCTAAAGTGGTCTGGGTGCCTGGAGTGTCCTTTAAGCTGAAGTGGTCTGGGTTCCTGGAGTGCCCTTTAAGCTGAAGTGGTCTGGGTGCTTGGAGTGTCCTTTAAGCTGAAGTGGTCTGGGTGCCTGGAGTGTCATGATTCCCTTTTATTCCAGAAGTTTGGTCCTTAAGGGGTTAAGCTGAAGTGGTCTGGGTGCCTGGAGTGCCCTTTAAGCTGAAGTGGTCCTCGTGCCTGGAGTGTCCTTTAAGCTGAAGTGGTCTGGGTGCCTGGAGTGTCCTTTAAGCTGAAGTGATCTGGGTGCCTGGAGTGCCCTTTAAGCTGAAGTGGTCTGGGTGCCTGGAGTGTCCTTTAAGCTGAAGTGGTCTGGGTGCCTGGAGTGTCCTTTAACCCCTTAAGGACCAAACTTCTGGAATAAAAGGGAATCATGACATGTCTCACATGTCATGTGTCCTTAAGGGGTTAAGCTGAAGTGGTCTGGGTGCCTGGAGTGCCCTTTAAGCTGAAGTGGTCTGGGTGCCTGGAGTGTCCTTTAAGCTGAAGTGGTCTGGGTGCCTGGAGTGTCCTTTAAGCTGAAGTGGTCTGGGTGCCTGGAGTGTCCTTTAAGCTGAAGTGGTCTGGGTGCCTGGAGTGTCCTTTAAGCTGAAGTGGTCTGGGTGCCTGGAGTGTCCTTTAAGCTGAAGTGGTCTGGGTGCCTGGAGTGTCCTTTAAGCTAAAGTGGTCTGGGTTCCTGGAGTGCCCTTTAAGCTGAAGTGGTCTGGGTGCCTGGAGTGTCCTTTAAGCTGAAGTGGTCTGGGTGCCTGGAGTGCCCTTTAAGCTGAAGTGGTCTGGGTGCCTGGAGTGTCCTTTAAGCTAAAGTGGTCTGGGTGCCTGGAGTGTCCTTTAAGCTGAAGTGGTCTGGGTGCCTGGAGTGCCCTTTAAGCTGAAGTGGTCTGGGTGCCTGGAGTGTCCTTTAAGCTGAAGTGGTCTGGGTGCCTGGAGTGTCCTTTAAGCTGAAGTGGTCTGGGTGCCTGGAGTGTCCTTTAAGCTGAAGTGGTCTGGGTGCCTGGAGTGTCCTTTAACCCCTTAAGGACACATGACATGTGTGACATGTCATGATTCCCTTTTATTTCAGAAGTTTGGTCCTTAAGGGGTTAAGCTGAAGTGGTCTGGGTGCCTGGAGTGCCCTTTAAGCTGAAGTGGTCTGGGTGCCTGGAGTGTCCTTTACGCCTGGAGTGTCCTTTAAGCTGAAGTGGTCTGGGTGCCTGGAGTGTCCTTTAAGCCGAAGTGATCTGGGTTCCTGGAGTGCCCTTTAAGCTGAAGTGGTCTGGGTGCCTGGAGTGTCCTTTAAGCTAAAGTGGTCTGGGTGCCTGGAGTGTCCTTTAAGCTGAAGTGGTCTGGGTGCCTGGAGTGTCCTTTAAGCTGAAGTGGTCTGGGTGCCTGGAGTGTCCTTTAAGCTGAAGTGGTCTGGGTGCCTGGAGTGTCCTTTAAGCTGAAGTGGTCTGGGTGCCTGGAGTGCCCTTTAAGCTGAAGTGGTCCTCGTGCCTGGAGTGTCCTTTAAGCTGAAGTGGTCTGGGTGCCTGGAGTGTCCTTTAAGCTGAAGTGGTCTGGGTGCCTGGAGTGCCCTTTAAGCTGAAGTGGTCTGGGTGCCTGGAGTGTCCTTTAAGCTGAAGTGGTCTGGGTGCCTGGAGTGTCCTTTAAGCTGAAGTGGTCTGGGTGCCTGGAGTGCCCTTTAAGCTGAAGTGGTCTGGGTGCCTGGAGTGTCCTTTAAGCTGAAGTGGTCTGGGTGCCTGGAGTGTCCTTTAAGCTGAAGTGGTCTGGGTGCCTGGAGTGTCCTTTAAGCTGAAGTGGTCTGGGTGCCTGGAGTGTCCTTTAAGCTGAAGTGGTCTGGGTGCCTGGAGTGCCCTTTAAGCTGAAGTGGTCTGGGTACCTGGAGTGTCCTTTAAGCTGAAGTGGTCTGGGTGCCTGGAGTGTCCTTTAAGCTGAAGTGGTCTGGGTTCCTGGAGTGCCCTTTAAGCTGAAGTGGTCTGGGTGCTTGGAGTGTCCTTTAAGCTGAAGTGGTCTGGGTGCCTGGAGTGTCATGATTCCCTTTTATTCCAGAAGTTTGGTCCTTAAGGGGTTAAGCTGAAGTGGTCTGGGTGCCTGGAGTGCCCTTTAAGCTGAAGTGGTCCTCGTGCCTGGAGTGTCCTTTAAGCTGAAGTGGTCTGGGTGCCTGGAGTGTCCTTTAAGCTGAAGTGATCTGGGTGCCTGGAGTGCCCTTTAAGCTGAAGTGGTCTGGGTGCCTGGAGTGTCCTTTAAGCTGAAGTGGTCTGGGTGCCTGGAGTGCCCTTTAAGCTGAAGTGGTCTGGGTGCCTGGAGTGTCCTTTAAGCTGAAGTGGTCTGGGTGCCTGGAGTGTCCTTTAAGCTGAAGTGGTCTGGGTGCCTGGAGTGTCCTTTAAGCTGAAGTGGTCTGGGTGCCTGGAGTGTCCTTTAACCCCTTAAGGACACATGACATGTGTGACATGTCATGATTCCCTTTTATTTCAGAAGTTTGGTCCTTAAGGGGTTAAGCTGAAGTGGTCTGGGTGCCTGGAGTGCCCTTTAAGCTGAAGTGGTCTGGGTGCCTGGAGTGTCCTTTACGCCTGGAGTGTCCTTTAAGCTGAAGTGGTCTGGGTGCCTGGAGTGTCCTTTAAGCCGAAGTGATCTGGGTTCCTGGAGTGCCCTTTAAGCTGAAGTGGTCTGGGTGCCTGGAGTGTCCTTTAAGCTAAAGTGGTCTGGGTGCCTGGAGTGTCCTTTAAGCTGAAGTGGTCTGGGTGCCTGGAGTGTCCTTTAAGCTGAAGTGGTCTGGGTGCCTGGAGTGTCCTTTAAGCTGAAGTGGTCTGGGTGCCTGGAGTGTCCTTTAAGCTGAAGTGGTCTGGGTGCCTGGAGTGCCCTTTAAGCTGAAGTGGTCCTCGTGCCTGGAGTGTCCTTTAAGCTGAAGTGGTCTGGGTGCCTGGAGTGTCCTTTAAGCTGAAGTGGTCTGGGTGCCTGGAGTGCCCTTTAAGCTGAAGTGGTCTGGGTGCCTGGAGTGTCCTTTAAGCTGAAGTGGTCTGGGTGCCTGGAGTGTCCTTTAAGCTGAAGTGGTCTGGGTGCCTGGAGTGCCCTTTAAGCTGAAGTGGTCTGGGTGCCTGGAGTGTCCTTTAAGCTGAAGTGGTCTGGGTGCCTGGAGTGTCCTTTAAGCTGAAGTGGTCTGGGTGCCTGGAGTGTCCTTTAAGCTGAAGTGGTCTGGGTGCCTGGAGTGTCCTTTAAGCTGAAGTGGTCTGGGTGCCTGGAGTGTCCTTTAAGCTAAAGTGGTCTGGGTGCCTGGAGTGTCCTTTAAGCTGAAGTGGTCTGGGTGCCTGGAGTGTCCTTTAAGCTGAAGTGGTCTGGGTGCCTGGAGTGCCCTTTAAGCTGAAGTGGTCTGGGTGCCTGGAGTGCCCTTTAAGCTGAAGTGGTCTGGGTGCCTGGAGTGTCCTTTAAGCTGAAGTGGTCTGGGTGCCTGGAGTGCCCTTTAAGCTGAAGTGGTCTGGGTGCCTGGAGTGTCCTTTAAGCTGCAGTGGTCTGGGTGCCTGGAGTGTCCTTTAAGCTGCAGTGGTCTGGGTGTCTGGAGTGTCCTTTAAGCTGAAGTGGTCTGGGTGCCTGGAGTGCCCTTTAAGCTGAAGTGGTCTGGGTGCCTGGAGTGTCCTTTAAGCTGAAGTGGTCTGGGTGCCTGGAGTGTCCTTTAACCCCTTAAGGACCAAACTTCTGGAATAAAAGGGAATCATGACATGTCTCACATGTCATGTGTCCTTAAGGGGTTAAGCTGAAGTGGTCTGGGTGCCTGGAGTGCCCTTTAAGCTGAAGTGGTCTGGGTGCCTGGAGTGTCCTTTAAGCTGAAGTGGTCTGGGTGCCTGGAGTGTCCTTTAAGCTGAAGTGGTCTGGGTGCCTGGAGTGTCCTTTAAGCTGAAGTGGTCTGGGTGCCTGGAGTGTCCTTTAAGCTGAAGTGGTCTGGGTGCCTGGAGTGTCCTTTAAGCTAAAGTGGTCTGGGTTCCTGGAGTGCCCTTTAAGCTGAAGTGGTCTGGGTGCCTGGAGTGTCCTTTAAGCTGAAGTGGTCTGGGTGCCTGGAGTGCCCTTTAAGCTGAAGTGGTCTGGGTGCCTGGAGTGTCCTTTAAGCTAAAGTGGTCTGGGTGCCTGGAGTGTCCTTTAAGCTGAAGTGGTCTGGGTGCCTGGAGTGCACTTTAAGCTGAAGTGGTCTGGGTGCCTGGAGTGTCCTTTAAGCTGAAGTGGTCTGGGTGCCTGGAGTGTCCTTTAAGCTGAAGTGGTCTGGGTGCCTGGAGTGTCCTTTAAGCTGAAGTGGTCTGGGTGCCTGGAGTGTCCTTTAACCCCTTAAGGACACATGACATGTGTGACATGTCATGATTCCCTTTTATTTCAGAAGTTTGGTCCTTAAGGGGTTAAGCTGAAGTGGTCTGGGTGCCTGGAGTGCCCTTTAAGCTGAAGTGGTCTGGGTGCCTGGAGTGTCCTTTACGCCTGGAGTGTCCTTTAAGCTGAAGTGGTCTGGGTGCCTGGAGTGTCCTTTAAGCCGAAGTGATCTGGGTTCCTGGAGTGCCCTTTAAGCTGAAGTGGTCTGGGTGCCTGGAGTGTCCTTTAAGCTAAAGTGGTCTGGGTGCCTGGAGTGTCCTTTAAGCTGAAGTGGTCTGGGTGCCTGGAGTGTCCTTTAAGCTGAAGTGGTCTGGGTGCCTGGAGTGTCCTTTAAGCTGAAGTGGTCTGGGTGCCTGGAGTGTCCTTTAAGCTGAAGTGGTCCTCGTGCCTGGAGTGTCCTTTAAGCTGAAGTGGTCTGGGTGCCTGGAGTGTCCTTTAAGCTGAAGTGGTCTGGGTGCCTGGAGTGCCCTTTAAGCTGAAGTGGTCTGGGTGCCTGGAGTGTCCTTTAAGCTGAAGTGGTCTGGGTGCCTGGAGTGTCCTTTAAGCTGAAGTGGTCTGGGTGCCTGGAGTGCCCTTTAAGCTGAAGTGGTCTGGGTGCCTGGAGTGTCCTTTAAGCTGAAGTGGTCTGGGTGCCTGGAGTGTCCTTTAAGCTGAAGTGGTCTGGGTGCCTGGAGTGTCCTTTAAGCTGAAGTGGTCTGGGTGCCTGGAGTGTCCTTTAAGCTGAAGTGGTCTGGGTGCCTGGAGTGCCCTTTAAGCTGAAGTGGTCTGGGTGCCTGGAGTGCCCTTTAAGCTGAAGTGGTCTGGGTGCCTGGAGTGTCCTTTAAGCTGAAGTGGTCTGGGTGCCTGGAGTGTCCTTTAACCCCTTAAGGACCAAACTTCTGGAATAAAAGGGAATCATGACATGTCTCACATGTCATGTGTCCTTAAGGGGTTAAGCTGAAGTGGTCTGGGTGCCTGGAGTGCCCTTTAAGCTGAAGTGGTCTGGGTGCCTGGAGTGTCCTTTAAGCTGAAGTGGTCTGGGTGCCTGGAGTGTCCTTTAAGCTGAAGTGGTCTGGGTGCCTGGAGTGTCCTTTAAGCTGAAGTGGTCTGGGTGCCTGGAGTGTCCTTTAAGCTGAAGTGGTCTGGGTGCCTGGAGTGTCCTTTAAGCTGAAGTGGTCTGGGTGCCTGGAGTGTCCTTTAAGCTAAAGTGGTCTGGGTTCCTGGAGTGCCCTTTAAGCTGAAGTGGTCTGGGTGCCTGGAGTGTCCTTTAAGCTGAAGTGGTCTGGGTGCCTGGAGTGCCCTTTAAGCTGAAGTGGTCTGGGTGCCTGGAGTGTCCTTTAAGCTAAAGTGGTCTGGGTGCCTGGAGTGTCCTTTAAGCTGAAGTGGTCTGGGTGCCTGGAGTGCCCTTTAAGCTGAAGTGGTCTGGGTGCCTGGAGTGTCCTTTAAGCTGAAGTGGTCTGGGTGCCTGGAGTGTCCTTTAAGCTGAAGTGGTCTGGGTGCCTGGAGTGTCCTTTAAGCTGAAGTGGTCTGGGTGCCTGGAGTGTCCTTTAACCCCTTAAGGACACATGACATGTGTGACATGTCATGATTCCCTTTTATTTCAGAAGTTTGGTCCTTAAGGGGTTAAGCTGAAGTGGTCTGGGTGCCTGGAGTGCCCTTTAAGCTGAAGTGGTCTGGGTGCCTGGAGTGTCCTTTACGCCTGGAGTGTCCTTTAAGCTGAAGTGGTCTGGGTGCCTGGAGTGTCCTTTAAGCCGAAGTGATCTGGGTTCCTGGAGTGCCCTTTAAGCTGAAGTGGTCTGGGTGCCTGGAGTGTCCTTTAAGCTAAAGTGGTCTGGGTGCCTGGAGTGTCCTTTAAGCTGAAGTGGTCTGGGTGCCTGGAGTGTCCTTTAAGCTGAAGTGGTCTGGGTGCCTGGAGTGTCCTTTAAGCTGAAGTGGTCTGGGTGCCTGGAGTGTCCTTTAAGCTGAAGTGGTCTGGGTGCCTGGAGTGCCCTTTAAGCTGAAGTGGTCCTCGTGCCTGGAGTGTCCTTTAAGCTGAAGTGGTCTGGGTGCCTGGAGTGTCCTTTAAGCTGAAGTGGTCTGGGTGCCTGGAGTGCCCTTTAAGCTGAAGTGGTCTGGGTGCCTGGAGTGTCCTTTAAGCTGAAGTGGTCTGGGTGCCTGGAGTGTCCTTTAAGCTGAAGTGGTCTGGGTGCCTGGAGTGCCCTTTAAGCTGAAGTGGTCTGGGTGCCTGGAGTGTCCTTTAAGCTGAAGTGGTCTGGGTGCCTGGAGTGTCCTTTAAGCTGAAGTGGTCTGGGTGCCTGGAGTGTCCTTTAAGCTGAAGTGGTCTGGGTGCCTGGAGTGTCCTTTAAGCTGAAGTGGTCTGGGTGCCTGGAGTGCCCTTTAAGCTGAAGTGGTCTGGGTACCTGGAGTGTCCTTTAAGCTGAAGTGGTCTGGGTGCCTGGAGTGTCCTTTAAGCTGAAGTGGTCTGGGTTCCTGGAGTGCCCTTTAAGCTGAAGTGGTCTGGGTGCTTGGAGTGTCCTTTAAGCTGAAGTGGTCTGGGTGCCTGGAGTGTCATGATTCCCTTTTATTCCAGAAGTTTGGTCCTTAAGGGGTTAAGCTGAAGTGGTCTGGGTGCCTGGAGTGCCCTTTAAGCTGAAGTGGTCCTCGTGCCTGGAGTGTCCTTTAAGCTGAAGTGGTCTGGGTGCCTGGAGTGTCCTTTAAGCTGAAGTGATCTGGGTGCCTGGAGTGCCCTTTAAGCTGAAGTGGTCTGGGTGCCTGGAGTGTCCTTTAAGCTGAAGTGGTCTGGGTGCCTGGAGTGCCCTTTAAGCTGAAGTGGTCTGGGTGCCTGGAGTGTCCTTTAAGCTGAAGTGGTCTGGGTGCCTGGAGTGTCCTTTAAGCTGAAGTGGTCTGGGTGCCTGGAGTGTCCTTTAAGCTGAAGTGGTCTGGGTGCCTGGAGTGTCCTTTAACCCCTTAAGGACACATGACATGTGTGACATGTCATGATTCCCTTTTATTTCAGAAGTTTGGTCCTTAAGGGGTTAAGCTGAAGTGGTCTGGGTGCCTGGAGTGCCCTTTAAGCTGAAGTGGTCTGGGTGCCTGGAGTGTCCTTTACGCCTGGAGTGTCCTTTAAGCTGAAGTGGTCTGGGTGCCTGGAGTGTCCTTTAAGCCGAAGTGATCTGGGTTCCTGGAGTGCCCTTTAAGCTGAAGTGGTCTGGGTGCCTGGAGTGTCCTTTAAGCTAAAGTGGTCTGGGTGCCTGGAGTGTCCTTTAAGCTGAAGTGGTCTGGGTGCCTGGAGTGTCCTTTAAGCTGAAGTGGTCTGGGTGCCTGGAGTGTCCTTTAAGCTGAAGTGGTCTGGGTGCCTGGAGTGTCCTTTAAGCTGAAGTGGTCTGGGTGCCTGGAGTGCCCTTTAAGCTGAAGTGGTCCTCGTGCCTGGAGTGTCCTTTAAGCTGAAGTGGTCTGGGTGCCTGGAGTGTCCTTTAAGCTGAAGTGGTCTGGGTGCCTGGAGTGCCCTTTAAGCTGAAGTGGTCTGGGTGCCTGGAGTGTCCTTTAAGCTGAAGTGGTCTGGGTGCCTGGAGTGTCCTTTAAGCTGAAGTGGTCTGGGTGCCTGGAGTGCCCTTTAAGCTGAAGTGGTCTGGGTGCCTGGAGTGTCCTTTAAGCTGAAGTGGTCTGGGTGCCTGGAGTGTCCTTTAAGCTGAAGTGGTCTGGGTGCCTGGAGTGTCCTTTAAGCTGAAGTGGTCTGGGTGCCTGGAGTGTCCTTTAAGCTGAAGTGGTCTGGGTGCCTGGAGTGTCCTTTAAGCTAAAGTGGTCTGGGTGCCTGGAGTGTCCTTTAAGCTGAAGTGGTCTGGGTGCCTGGAGTGTCCTTTAAGCTGAAGTGGTCTGGGTGCCTGGAGTGCCCTTTAAGCTGAAGTGGTCTGGGTGCCTGGAGTGCCCTTTAAGCTGAAGTGGTCTGGGTGCCTGGAGTGTCCTTTAAGCTGAAGTGGTCTGGGTGCCTGGAGTGCCCTTTAAGCTGAAGTGGTCTGGGTGCCTGGAGTGTCCTTTAAGCTGCAGTGGTCTGGGTGCCTGGAGTGTCCTTTAAGCTGCAGTGGTCTGGGTGTCTGGAGTGTCCTTTAAGCTGAAGTGGTCTGGGTGCCTGGAGTGCCCTTTAAGCTGAAGTGGTCTGGGTGCCTGGAGTGTCCTTTAAGCTGAAGTGGTCTGGGTGCCTGGAGTGTCCTTTAACCCCTTAAGGACCAAACTTCTGGAATAAAAGGGAATCATGACATGTCTCACATGTCATGTGTCCTTAAGGGGTTAAGCTGAAGTGGTCTGGGTGCCTGGAGTGCCCTTTAAGCTGAAGTGGTCTGGGTGCCTGGAGTGTCCTTTAAGCTGAAGTGGTCTGGGTGCCTGGAGTGTCCTTTAAGCTGAAGTGGTCTGGGTGCCTGGAGTGTCCTTTAAGCTGAAGTGGTCTGGGTGCCTGGAGTGTCCTTTAAGCTGAAGTGGTCTGGGTGCCTGGAGTGTCCTTTAAGCTAAAGTGGTCTGGGTTCCTGGAGTGCCCTTTAAGCTGAAGTGGTCTGGGTGCCTGGAGTGTCCTTTAAGCTGAAGTGGTCTGGGTGCCTGGAGTGCCCTTTAAGCTGAAGTGGTCTGGGTGCCTGGAGTGTCCTTTAAGCTAAAGTGGTCTGGGTGCCTGGAGTGTCCTTTAAGCTGAAGTGGTCTGGGTGCCTGGAGTGCACTTTAAGCTGAAGTGGTCTGGGTGCCTGGAGTGTCCTTTAAGCTGAAGTGGTCTGGGTGCCTGGAGTGTCCTTTAAGCTGAAGTGGTCTGGGTGCCTGGAGTGTCCTTTAAGCTGAAGTGGTCTGGGTGCCTGGAGTGTCCTTTAACCCCTTAAGGACACATGACATGTGTGACATGTCATGATTCCCTTTTATTTCAGAAGTTTGGTCCTTAAGGGGTTAAGCTGAAGTGGTCTGGGTGCCTGGAGTGCCCTTTAAGCTGAAGTGGTCTGGGTGCCTGGAGTGTCCTTTACGCCTGGAGTGTCCTTTAAGCTGAAGTGGTCTGGGTGCCTGGAGTGTCCTTTAAGCCGAAGTGATCTGGGTTCCTGGAGTGCCCTTTAAGCTGAAGTGGTCTGGGTGCCTGGAGTGTCCTTTAAGCTAAAGTGGTCTGGGTGCCTGGAGTGTCCTTTAAGCTGAAGTGGTCTGGGTGCCTGGAGTGTCCTTTAAGCTGAAGTGGTCTGGGTGCCTGGAGTGTCCTTTAAGCTGAAGTGGTCTGGGTGCCTGGAGTGTCCTTTAAGCTGAAGTGGTCCTCGTGCCTGGAGTGTCCTTTAAGCTGAAGTGGTCTGGGTGCCTGGAGTGTCCTTTAAGCTGAAGTGGTCTGGGTGCCTGGAGTGCCCTTTAAGCTGAAGTGGTCTGGGTGCCTGGAGTGTCCTTTAAGCTGAAGTGGTCTGGGTGCCTGGAGTGTCCTTTAAGCTGAAGTGGTCTGGGTGCCTGGAGTGCCCTTTAAGCTGAAGTGGTCTGGGTGCCTGGAGTGTCCTTTAAGCTGAAGTGGTCTGGGTGCCTGGAGTGTCCTTTAAGCTGAAGTGGTCTGGGTGCCTGGAGTGTCCTTTAAGCTGAAGTGGTCTGGGTGCCTGGAGTGTCCTTTAAGCTGAAGTGGTCTGGGTGCCTGGAGTGCCCTTTAAGCTGAAGTGGTCTGGGTGCCTGGAGTGCCCTTTAAGCTGAAGTGGTCTGGGTACCTGGAGTGTCCTTTAAGCTAAAGTGGTCTGGGTGCCTGGAGTGTCCTTTAAGCTGAAGTGGTCTGGGTTCCTGGAGTGCCCTTTAAGCTGAAGTGGTCTGGGTGCTTGGAGTGTCCTTTAAGCTGAAGTGGTCTGGGTGCCTGGAGTGTCATGATTCCCTTTTATTCCAGAAGTTTGGTCCTTAAGGGGTTAAGCTGAAGTGGTCTGGGTGCCTGGAGTGCCCTTTAAGCTGAAGTGGTCCTCGTGCCTGGAGTGTCCTTTAAGCTGAAGTGGTCTGGGTGCCTGGAGTGTCCTTTAAGCTGAAGTGATCTGGGTGCCTGGAGTGCCCTTTAAGCTGAAGTGGTCTGGGTGCCTGGAGTGTCCTTTAAGCTGAAGTGGTCTGGGTGCCTGGAGTGTCCTTTAACCCCTTAAGGACCAAACTTCTGGAATAAAAGGGAATCATGACATGTCTCACATGTCATGTGTCCTTAAGGGGTTAAGCTGAAGTGGTCTGGGTGCCTGGAGTGCCCTTTAAGCTGAAGTGGTCTGGGTGCCTGGAGTGTCCTTTAAGCTGAAGTGGTCTGGGTGCCTGGAGTGTCCTTTAAGCTGAAGTGGTCTGGGTGCCTGGAGTGTCCTTTAAGCTGAAGTGGTCTGGGTGCCTGGAGTGTCCTTTAAGCTGAAGTGGTCTGGGTGCCTGGAGTGTCCTTTAAGCTGAAGTGGTCTGGGTGCCTGGAGTGTCCTTTAAGCTAAAGTGGTCTGGGTTCCTGGAGTGCCCTTTAAGCTGAAGTGGTCTGGGTGCCTGGAGTGTCCTTTAAGCTGAAGTGGTCTGGGTGCCTGGAGTGCCCTTTAAGCTGAAGTGGTCTGGGTGCCTGGAGTGTCCTTTAAGCTAAAGTGGTCTGGGTGCCTGGAGTGTCCTTTAAGCTGAAGTGGTCTGGGTGCCTGGAGTGCCCTTTAAGCTGAAGTGGTCTGGGTGCCTGGAGTGTCCTTTAAGCTGAAGTGGTCTGGGTGCCTGGAGTGTCCTTTAAGCTGAAGTGGTCTGGGTGCCTGGAGTGTCCTTTAAGCTGAAGTGGTCTGGGTGCCTGGAGTGTCCTTTAACCCCTTAAGGACACATGACATGTGTGACATGTCATGATTCCCTTTTATTTCAGAAGTTTGGTCCTTAAGGGGTTAAGCTGAAGTGGTCTGGGTGCCTGGAGTGCCCTTTAAGCTGAAGTGGTCTGGGTGCCTGGAGTGTCCTTTACGCCTGGAGTGTCCTTTAAGCTGAAGTGGTCTGGGTGCCTGGAGTGTCCTTTAAGCCGAAGTGATCTGGGTTCCTGGAGTGCCCTTTAAGCTGAAGTGGTCTGGGTGCCTGGAGTGTCCTTTAAGCTAAAGTGGTCTGGGTGCCTGGAGTGTCCTTTAAGCTGAAGTGGTCTGGGTGCCTGGAGTGTCCTTTAAGCTGAAGTGGTCTGGGTGCCTGGAGTGTCCTTTAAGCTGAAGTGGTCTGGGTGCCTGGAGTGTCCTTTAAGCTGAAGTGGTCTGGGTGCCTGGAGTGCCCTTTAAGCTGAAGTGGTCCTCGTGCCTGGAGTGTCCTTTAAGCTGAAGTGGTCTGGGTGCCTGGAGTGTCCTTTAAGCTGAAGTGGTCTGGGTGCCTGGAGTGCCCTTTAAGCTGAAGTGGTCTGGGTGCCTGGAGTGTCCTTTAAGCTGAAGTGGTCTGGGTGCCTGGAGTGTCCTTTAAGCTGAAGTGGTCTGGGTGCCTGGAGTGCCCTTTAAGCTGAAGTGGTCTGGGTGCCTGGAGTGTCCTTTAAGCTGAAGTGGTCTGGGTGCCTGGAGTGTCCTTTAAGCTGAAGTGGTCTGGGTGCCTGGAGTGTCCTTTAAGCTGAAGTGGTCTGGGTGCCTGGAGTGTCCTTTAAGCTGAAGTGGTCTGGGTGCCTGGAGTGCCCTTTAAGCTGAAGTGGTCTGGGTACCTGGAGTGTCCTTTAAGCTGAAGTGGTCTGGGTGCCTGGAGTGTCCTTTAAGCTGAAGTGGTCTGGGTTCCTGGAGTGCCCTTTAAGCTGAAGTGGTCTGGGTGCTTGGAGTGTCCTTTAAGCTGAAGTGGTCTGGGTGCCTGGAGTGTCATGATTCCCTTTTATTCCAGAAGTTTGGTCCTTAAGGGGTTAAGCTGAAGTGGTCTGGGTGCCTGGAGTGCCCTTTAAGCTGAAGTGGTCCTCGTGCCTGGAGTGTCCTTTAAGCTGAAGTGGTCTGGGTGCCTGGAGTGTCCTTTAAGCTGAAGTGATCTGGGTGCCTGGAGTGCCCTTTAAGCTGAAGTGGTCTGGGTGCCTGGAGTGTCCTTTAAGCTGAAGTGGTCTGGGTGCCTGGAGTGCCCTTTAAGCTGAAGTGGTCTGGGTGCCTGGAGTGTCCTTTAAGCTGAAGTGGTCTGGGTGCCTGGAGTGTCCTTTAAGCTGAAGTGGTCTGGGTTCCTGGAGTGCCCTTTAAGCTGAAGTGGTCTGGGTGCTTGGAGTGTCCTTTAAGCTGAAGTGGTCTGGGTGCCTGGAGTGTCATGATTCCCTTTTATTCCAGAAGTTTGGTCCTTAAGGGGTTAAGCTGAAGTGGTCTGGGTGCCTGGAGTGCCCTTTAAGCTGAAGTGGTCCTCGTGCCTGGAGTGTCCTTTAAGCTGAAGTGGTCTGGGTGCCTGGAGTGTCCTTTAAGCTGAAGTGATCTGGGTGCCTGGAGTGCCCTTTAAGCTGAAGTGGTCTGGGTGCCTGGAGTGTCCTTTAAGCTGAAGTGGTCTGGGTGCCTGGAGTGTCCTTTAACCCCTTAAGGACCAAACTTCTGGAATAAAAGGGAATCATGACATGTCTCACATGTCATGTGTCCTTAAGGGGTTAAGCTGAAGTGGTCTGGGTGCCTGGAGTGCCCTTTAAGCTGAAGTGGTCTGGGTGCCTGGAGTGTCCTTTAAGCTGAAGTGGTCTGGGTGCCTGGAGTGTCCTTTAAGCTGAAGTGGTCTGGGTGCCTGGAGTGTCCTTTAAGCTGAAGTGGTCTGGGTGCCTGGAGTGTCCTTTAAGCTAAAGTGGTCTGGGTGCCTGGAGTGTCCTTTAAGCTGAAGTGGTCTGGGTGCCTGGAGTGTCCTTTAAGCTGAAGTGGTCTGGGTGCCTGGAGTGTCCTTTAAGCTGAAGTGGTCTGGGTGCCTGGAGTGTCCTTTAAGCTAAAGTGGTCTGGGTGCCTGGAGTGTCCTTTAAGCTGAAGTGGTCTGGGTGCCTGGAGTGCCCTTTAAGCTGAAGTGGTCTGGGTGCCTGGAGTGTCCTTTAAGCTGAAGTGGTCTGGGTGCCTGGAGTGTCCTTTAAGCTGAAGTGGTCTGGGTGCCTGGAGTGTCCTTTAAGCTGAAGTGGTCTGGGAGCCTGGAGTGTCCTTTAACCCCTTAAGGACACATGACATGTGTGACATGTCATGATTCCCTTTTATTTCAGAAGTTTGGTCCTTAAGGGGTTAAGCTGAAGTGGTCTGGGTGCCTGGAGTGCCCTTTAAGCTGAAGTGGTCTGGGTGCCTGGAGTGTCCTTTACGCCTGGAGTGTCCTTTAAGCTGAAGTGGTCTGGGTGCCTGGAGTGTCCTTTAAGCTGAAGTGGTCTGGGTTCCTGGAGTGCCCTTTAAGCTGAAGTGGTCTGGGTGCCTGGAGTGTCCTTTAAGCTGAAGTGGTCTGGGTGCCTGGAGTGTCCTTTAAGCTGAAGTGGTCTGGGTGTCTGGAGTGTCCTTTAAGCTGAAGTGGTCTGGGTGCCTGGAGTGCCCTTTAAGCTGAAGTGGTCCTCGTGCCTGGAGTGTCCTTTAAGCTGAAGTGGTCTGGGTGCCTGGAGTGTCCTTTAAGCTGAAGTGGTCTGGGTGCCTGGAGTGCCCTTTAAGCTGAAGTGGTCTGGGTGCCTGGAGTGTCCTTTAAGCTGAAGTGGTCTGGGTGCCTGGAGTGTCCTTTAAGCTGAAGTGGTCTGGGTGCCTGGAGTGCCCTTTAAGCTGAAGTGGTCTGGGTGCCTGGAGTGTCCTTTAAGCTGAAGTGGTCTGGGTGCCTGGAGTGCCCTTTAAGCTGAAGTGGTCCTCGTGCCTGGAGTGTCCTTTAAGCTGAAGTGGTCTGGGTGCCTGGAGTGTCCTTTAAGCTGAAGTGGTCTGGGTGCCTGGAGTGCCCTTTAAGCGGAAGTGGTCTGGGTGCCTGGAGTGCCCTTTAAGCTGAAGTGGTCTGGGTGCCTGGAGTGTCCTTTAAGCTGAAGTGGTCTGGGTGCCTGGAGTGCCCTTTAAGCTGAAGTGGTCTGGGTGCCTGGAGTGTCCTTTAAGCTGCAGTGGTCTGGGTGCCTGGAGTGTCCTTTAAGCTGCAGTGGTCTGGGTGCCTGGAGTGTCCTTTAAGCTGAAGTGGTCTGGGTGCCTGGAGTGTCCTTTAAGCTGAAGTGGTCTGGGTGCCTGGAGTGTCCTTTAAGCTGAAGTGGTCTGGGTTCCTGGAGTGCCCTTTAAGCTGAAGTGGTCTGGGTGCCTGGAGTGTCCTTTAAGCTAAAGTGGTCTGGGTGCCTGGAGTGTCCTTTAAGCTGAAGTGGTCTGGGTGCCTGGAGTGTCCTTTAAGCTGAAGTGGTCTGGGTGCCTGGAGTGCCCTTTAAGCTGAAGTGGTCTGGGTGCCTGGAGTGCCCTTTAAGCTGAAGTGGTCTGGGTGCCTGGAGTGTCCTTTAAGCTGAAGTGGTCTGGGTGCCTGGAGTGCCCTTTAAGCTGAAGTGGTCTGGGTGCCTGGAGTGTCCTTTAAGCTGAAGTGGTCTGGGTGCCTGGAGTGTCCTTTAAGCTGCAGTGGTCTGGGTGTCTGGAGTGTCCTTTAAGCTGAAGTGGTCTGGGTGCCTGGAGTGCCCTTTAAGCTGAAGTGGTCTGGGTGCCTGGAGTGTCCTTTAAGCTGAAGTGGTCTGGGTGCCTGGAGTGTCCTTTAACCCCTTAAGGACCAAACTTTTGGAATAAAAGGGAATCATGACATGTCTCACATGTCATGTGTCCTTAAGGGGTTAAGCTGAAGTGGTCTGGGTGCCTGGAGTGCCCTTTAAGCTGAAGTGGTCTGGGTGCCTGGAGTGTCCTTTAAGCTGAAGTGGTCTGGGTGCCTGGAGTGTCCTTTAAGCTGAAGTGGTCTGGGTGCCTGGAGTGTCCTTTAAGCTGAAGTGGTCTGGGTGCCTGGAGTGTCCTTTAAGCTGAAGTGGTCTGGGTGCCTGGAGTGTCCTTTAAGCTGCAGTGGTCTGGGTGCCTGGAGTGTCCTTTAAGCTGAAGTGGTCTGGGTGCCTGGAGTGTCCTTTAAGCTGAAGTGGTCTGGGTGCCTGGAGTGTCCTTTAAGCTGAAGTGGTCTGGGTGCCTGGAGTGTCCTTTAAGCTGAAGTGGTCTGGGTGCCTGGAGTGCCCTTTAAGCTGAAGTGGTCCTCGTGCCTGGAGTGTCCTTTAAGCTGAAGTGGTCTGGGTGCCTGGAGTGTCCTTTAAGCTAAAGTGGTCTGGGTTCCTGGAGTGCCCTTTAAGCTGAAGTGGTCTGGGTGCCTGGAGTGTCCTTTAAGCTGAAGTGGTCTGGGTGCCTGGAGTGCCCTTTAAGCTGAAGTGGTCTGGGTGCCTGGAGTGTCCTTTAAGCTAAAGTGGTCTGGGTGCCTGGAGTGTCCTTTAAGCTGAAGTGGTCTGGGTGCCTGGAGTGCACTTTAAGCTGAAGTGGTCTGGGTGCCTGGAGTGTCCTTTAAGCTGAAGTGGTCTGGGTGCCTGGAGTGTCCTTTAAGCTGAAGTGGTCTGGGTGCCTGGAGTGTCCTTTAAGCTGAAGTGGTCTGGGTGCCTGGAGTGTCCTTTAACCCCTTAAGGACACATGACATGTGTGACATGTCATGATTCCCTTTTATTTCAGAAGTTTGGTCCTTAAGGGGTTAAGCTGAAGTGGTCTGGGTGCCTGGAGTGCCCTTTAAGCTGAAGTGGTCTGGGTGCCTGGAGTGTCCTTTACGCCTGGAGTGTCCTTTAAGCTGAAGTGGTCTGGGTGCCTGGAGTGTCCTTTAAGCCGAAGTGATCTGGGTTCCTGGAGTGCCCTTTAAGCTGAAGTGGTCTGGGTGCCTGGAGTGTCCTTTAAGCTAAAGTGGTCTGGGTGCCTGGAGTGTCCTTTAAGCTGAAGTGGTCTGGGTGCCTGGAGTGTCCTTTAAGCTGAAGTGGTCTGGGTGCCTGGAGTGTCCTTTAAGCTGAAGTGGTCTGGGTGCCTGGAGGGTCCTTTAAGCTTAAGTGGTCTGGGTGCCTGGAGTGCACTTTAAGCTGAAGTGGTCTGGGTGCCTGGAGTGTCCTTTAAGCTGAAGTGGTCTGGGTGCCTGGAGTGTCCTTTAAGCTGAAGTGGTCTGGGTTCCTGGAGTGCCCTTTAAGCTGAAGTGGTCTGGGTGCCTGGAGTGTCCTTTAAGCTAAAGTGGTCTGGGTGCCTGGAGTGTCCTTTAAGCTGAAGTGGTCTGGGTGCCTGGAGTGTCCTTTAAGCTGAAGTGGTCTGGGTGCCTGGAGTGCCCTTTAAGCTGAAGTGGTCTGGGTGCCTGGAGTGCCCTTTAAGCTGAAGTGGTCTGGGTGCCTGGAGTGTCCTTTAAGCTGAAGTGGTCTGGGTGCCTGGAGTGCCCTTTAAGCTGAAGTGGTCTGGGTGCCTGGAGTGTCCTTTAAGCTGCAGTGGTCTGGGTGCCTGGAGTGTCCTTTAAGCTGCAGTGGTCTGGGTGTCTGGAGTGTCCTTTAAGCTGAAGTGGTCTGGGTGCCTGGAGTGCCCTTTAAGCTGAAGTGGTCTGGGTGCCTGGAGTGTCCTTTAAGCTGAAGTGGTCTGGGTGCCTGGAGTGTCCTTTAACCCCTTAAGGACCAAACTTCTGGAATAAAAGGGAATCATGACATGTCTCACATGTCATGTGTCCTTAAGGGGTTAAGCTGAAGTGGTCTGGGTGCCTGGAGTGCCCTTTAAGCTGAAGTGGTCTGGGTGCCTGGAGTGTCCTTTAAGCTGAAGTGGTCTGGGTGCCTGGAGTGTCCTTTAAGCTGAAGTGGTCTGGGTGCCTGGAGTGTCCTTTAAGCTGAAGTGGTCTGGGTGCCTGGAGTGTCCTTTAAGCTGAAGTGGTCTGGGTGCCTGGAGTGTCCTTTAAGCTAAAGTGGTCTGGGTTCCTGGAGTGCCCTTTAAGCTGAAGTGGTCTGGGTGCCTGGAGTGTCCTTTAAGCTGAAGTGGTCTGGGTGCCTGGAGTGCCCTTTAAGCTGAAGTGGTCTGGGTGCCTGGAGTGTCCTTTAAGCTAAAGTGGTCTGGGTGCCTGGAGTGTCCTTTAAGCTGAAGTGGTCTGGGTGCCTGGAGTGCACTTTAAGCTGAAGTGGTCTGGGTGCCTGGAGTGTCCTTTAAGCTGAAGTGGTCTGGGTGCCTGGAGTGTCCTTTAAGCTGAAGTGGTCTGGGTGCCTGGAGTGTCCTTTAAGCTGAAGTGGTCTGGGTGCCTGGAGTGTCCTTTAAGCTGAAGTGGTCTGGGTGCCTGGAGTGTCCTTTAAGCTGAAGTGGTCTGGGTGCCTGGAGTGTCCTTTAACCCCTTAAGGACACATGACATGTGTGACATGTCATGATTCCCTTTTATTTCAGAAGTTTGGTCCTTAAGGGGTTAAGCTGAAGTGGTCTGGGTGCCTGGAGTGCCCTTTAAGCTGAAGTGGTCTGGGTGCCTGGAGTGTCCTTTACGCCTGGAGTGTCCTTTAAGCTGAAGTGGTCTGGGTGCCTGGAGTGTCCTTTAAGCCGAAGTGATCTGGGTTCCTGGAGTGCCCTTTAAGCTGAAGTGGTCTGGGTGCCTGGAGTGTCCTTTAAGCTAAAGTGGTCTGGGTGCCTGGAGTGTCCTTTAAGCTGAAGTGGTCTGGGTGCCTGGAGTGTCCTTTAAGCTGAAGTGGTCTGGGTGCCTGGAGTGTCCTTTAAGCTGAAGTGGTCTGGGTGCCTGGAGTGTCCTTTAAGCTTAAGTGGTCTGGGTGCCTGGAGTGCACTTTAAGCTGAAGTGGTCTGGGTGCCTGGAGTGTCCTTTAAGCTGAAGTGGTCTGGGTGCCTGGAGTGTCCTTTAAGCTGAAGTGGTCTGGGTTCCTGGAGTGCCCTTTAAGCTGAAGTGGTCTGGGTGCCTGGAGTGTCCTTTAAGCTAAAGTGGTCTGGGTGCCTGGAGTGTCCTTTAAGCTGAAGTGGTCTGGGTGCCTGGAGTGTCCTTTAAGCTGAAGTGGTCTGGGTGCCTGGAGTGCCCTTTAAGCTGAAGTGGTCTGGGTGCCTGGAGTGCCCTTTAAGCTGAAGTGGTCTGGGTGCCTGGAGTGTCCTTTAAGCTGAAGTGGTCTGGGTGCCTGGAGTGCCCTTTAAGCTGAAGTGGTCTGGGTGCCTGGAGTGTCCTTTAAGCTGCAGTGGTCTGGGTGCCTGGAGTGTCCTTTAAGCTGCAGTGGTCTGGGTGTCTGGAGTGTCCTTTAAGCTGAAGTGGTCTGGGTGCCTGGAGTGCCCTTTAAGCTGAAGTGGTCTGGGTGCCTGGAGTGTCCTTTAAGCTGAAGTGGTCTGGGTGCCTGGAGTGTCCTTTAACCCCTTAAGGACCAAACTTCTGGAATAAAAGGGAATCATGACATGTCTCACATGTCATGTGTCCTTAAGGGGTTAAGCTGAAGTGGTCTGGGTGCCTGGAGTGCCCTTTAAGCTGAAGTGGTCTGGGTGCCTGGAGTGTCCTTTAAGCTGAAGTGGTCTGGGTGCCTGGAGTGTCCTTTAAGCTGAAGTGGTCTGGGTGCCTGGAGTGTCCTTTAAGCTGAAGTGGTCTGGGTGCCTGGAGTGTCCTTTAAGCTGAAGTGGTCTGGGTGCCTGGAGTGTCCTTTAAGCTAAAGTGGTCTGGGTTCCTGGAGTGCCCTTTAAGCTGAAGTGGTCTGGGTGCCTGGAGTGTCCTTTAAGCTGAAGTGGTCTGGGTGCCTGGAGTGCCCTTTAAGCTGAAGTGGTCTGGGTGCCTGGAGTGTCCTTTAAGCTAAAGTGGTCTGGGTGCCTGGAGTGTCCTTTAAGCTGAAGTGGTCTGGGTGCCTGGAGTGCACTTTAAGCTGAAGTGGTCTGGGTGCCTGGAGTGTCCTTTAAGCTGAAGTGGTCTGGGTGCCTGGAGTGTCCTTTAAGCTGAAGTGGTCTGGGTGCCTGGAGTGTCCTTTAAGCTGAAGTGGTCTGGGTGCCTGGAGTGTCCTTTAACCCCTTAAGGACACATGACATGTGTGACATGTCATGATTCCCTTTTATTTCAGAAGTTTGGTCCTTAAGGGGTTAAGCTGAAGTGGTCTGGGTGCCTGGAGTGCCCTTTAAGCTGAAGTGGTCTGGGTGCCTGGAGTGTCCTTTACGCCTGGAGTGTCCTTTAAGCTGAAGTGGTCTGGGTGCCTGGAGTGTCCTTTAAGCCGAAGTGATCTGGGTTCCTGGAGTGCCCTTTAAGCTGAAGTGGTCTGGGTGCCTGGAGTGTCCTTTAAGCTAAAGTGGTCTGGGTGCCTGGAGTGTCCTTTAAGCTGAAGTGGTCTGGGTGCCTGGAGTGTCCTTTAAGCTGAAGTGGTCTGGGTGCCTGGAGTGTCCTTTAAGCTGAAGTGGTCTGGGTGCCTGGAGTGTCCTTTAAGCTGAAGTGGTCTGGGTGCCTGGAGTGCCCTTTAAGCTGAAGTGGTCCTCGTGCCTGGAGTGTCCTTTAAGCTTAAGTGGTCTGGGTGCCTGGAGTGTCCTTTAAGCTGAAGTGGTCTGGGTGCCTGGAGTGCCCTTTAAGCTGAAGTGGTCTGGGTGCCTGGAGTGTCCTTTAAGCTGAAGTGGTCTGGGTGCCTGGAGTGTCCTTTAAGCTGAAGTGGTCTGGGTGCCTGGAGTGCCCTTTAAGCTGAAGTGGTCTGGGTGCCTGGAGTGTCCTTTAAGCTGAAGTGGTCTGGGTGCCTGGAGTGTCCTTTAAGCTGAAGTGGTCTGGGTGCCTGGAGTGTCCTTTAAGCTGAAGTGGTCTGGGTGCCTGGAGTGTCCTTTAAGCTGAAGTGGTCTGGGTGCCTGGAGTGCCCTTTAAGCTGAAGTGGTCTGGGTGCCTGGAGTGCCCTTTAAGCTGAAGTGGTCTGGGTACCTGGAGTGTCCTTTAAGCTGAAGTGGTCTGGGTGCCTGGAGTGTCCTTTAAGCTGAAGTGGTCTGGGTTCCTGGAGTGCCCTTTAAGCTGAAGTGGTCTGGGTGCTTGGAGTGTCCTTTAAGCTGAAGTGGTCTGGGTGCCTGGAGTGTCATGATTCCCTTTTATTCCAGAAGTTTGGTCCTTAAGGGGTTAAGCTGAAGTGGTCTGGGTGCCTGGAGTGCCCTTTAAGCTGAAGTGGTCCTCGTGCCTGGAGTGTCCTTTAAGCTGAAGTGGTCTGGGTGCCTGGAGTGTCCTTTAAGCTGAAGTGATCTGGGTGCCTGGAGTGCCCTTTAAGCTGAAGTGGTCTGGGTGCCTGGAGTGTCCTTTAAGCTGAAGTGGTCTGGGTGCCTGGAGTGTCCTTTAACCCCTTAAGGACCAAACTTCTGGAATAAAAGGGAATCATGACATGTCTCATATGTCATGTGTCCTTAAGGGGTTAAGCTGAAGTGGTCTGGGTGCCTGGAGTGCCCTTTAAGCTGAAGTGGTCTGGGTGCCTGGAGTGTCCTTTAAGCTGAAGTGGTCTGGGTGCCTGGAGTGTCCTTTAAGCTGAAGTGGTCTGGGTGCCTGGAGTGTCCTTTAAGCTGAAGTGGTCTGGGTGCCTGGAGTGTCCTTTAAGCTGAAGTGGTCTGGGTGCCTGGAGTGTCCTTTAAGCTGAAGTGGTCTGGGTGCCTGGAGTGTCCTTTAAGCTAAAGTGGTCTGGGTTCCTGGAGTGCCCTTTAAGCTGAAGTGGTCTGGGTGCCTGGAGTGTCCTTTAAGCTGAAGTGGTCTGGGTGCCTGGAGTGCCCTTTAAGCTGAAGTGGTCTGGGTGCCTGGAGTGTCCTTTAAGCTAAAGTGGTCTGGGTGCCTGGAGTGTCCTTTAAGCTGAAGTGGTCTGGGTGCCTGGAGTGCCCTTTAAGCTGAAGTGGTCTGGGTGCCTGGAGTGTCCTTTAAGCTGAAGTGGTCTGGGTGCCTGGAGTGTCCTTTAAGCTGAAGTGGTCTGGGTGCCTGGAGTGTCCTTTAAGCTGAAGTGGTCTGGGTGCCTGGAGTGTCCTTTAACCCCTTAAGGACACATGACATGTGTGACATGTCATGATTCCCTTTTATTTCAGAAGTTTGGTCCTTAAGGGGTTAAGCTGAAGTGGTCTGGGTGCCTGGAGTGCCCTTTAAGCTGAAGTGGTCTGGGTGCCTGGAGTGTCCTTTACGCCTGGAGTGTCCTTTAAGCTGAAGTGGTCTGGGTGCCTGGAGTGTCCTTTAAGCCGAAGTGATCTGGGTTCCTGGAGTGCCCTTTAAGCTGAAGTGGTCTGGGTGCCTGGAGTGTCCTTTAAGCTAAAGTGGTCTGGGTGCCTGGAGTGTCCTTTAAGCTGAAGTGGTCTGGGTGCCTGGAGTGTCCTTTAAGCTGAAGTGGTCTGGGTGCCTGGAGTGTCCTTTAAGCTGAAGTGGTCTGGGTGCCTGGAGTGTCCTTTAAGCTGAAGTGGTCTGGGTGCCTGGAGTGCCCTTTAAGCTGAAGTGGTCCTCTTGCCTGGAGTGTCCTTTAAGCTGAAGTGGTCTGGGTGCCTGGAGTGTCCTTTAAGCTGAAGTGGTCTGGGTGCCTGGAGTGCCCTTTAAGCTGAAGTGGTCTGGGTGCCTGGAGTGTCCTTTAAGCTGAAGTGGTCTGGGTGCCTGGAGTGTCCTTTAAGCTGAAGTGGTCTGGGTGCCTGGAGTGCCCTTTAAGCTGAAGTGGTCTGGGTGCCTGGAGTGTCCTTTAAGCTGAAGTGGTCTGGGTGCCTGGAGTGTCCTTTAAGCTGAAGTGGTCTGGGTGCCTGGAGTGTCCTTTAAGCTGAAGTGGTCTGGGTGCCTGGAGTGTCCTTTAAGCTGAAGTGGTCTGGGTGCCTGGAGTGCCCTTTAAGCTGAAGTGGTCTGGGTGCCTGGAGTGTCCTTTAAGCTGAAGTGGTCTGGGTGCCTGGAGTGTCCTTTAAGCTGAAGTGGTCTGGGTGCCTGGAGTGTCCTTTAAGCTGAAGTGGTCTGGGTGCCTGGAGTGTCCTTTAAGCTGAAGTGGTCTGGGTGCCTGGAGTGCCCTTTAAGCTGAAGTGGTCTGGGTGCCTGGAGTGCCCTTTAAGCTGAAGTGGTCTGGGTACCTGGAGTGTCCTTTAAGCTGAAGTGGTCTGGGTGCCTGGAGTGTCCTTTAAGCTGAAGTGGTCTGGGTTCCTGGAGTGCCCTTTAAGCTGAAGTGGTCTGGGTGCTTGGAGTGTCCTTTAAGCTGAAGTGGTCTGGGTGCCTGGAGTGTCATGATTCCCTTTTATTCCAGAAGTTTGGTCCTTAAGGGGTTAAGCTGAAGTGGTCTGGGTGCCTGGAGTGCCCTTTAAGCTGAAGTGGTCCTCGTGCCTGGAGTGTCCTTTAAGCTGAAGTGGTCTGGGTGCCTGGAGTGTCCTTTAAGCTGAAGTGATCTGGGTGCCTGGAGTGCCCTTTAAGCTGAAGTGGTCTGGGTGCCTGGAGTGTCCTTTAAGCTGAAGTGGTCTGGGTGCCTGGAGTGTCCTTTAACCCCTTAAGGACCAAACTTCTGGAATAAAAGGGAATCATGACATGTCTCACATGTCATGTGTCCTTAAGGGGTTAAGCTGAAGTGGTCTGGGTGCCTGGAGTGCCCTTTAAGCTGAAGTGGTCTGGGTGCCTGGAGTGTCCTTTAAGCTGAAGTGGTCTGGGTGCCTGGAGTGTCCTTTAAGCTGAAGTGGTCTGGGTGCCTGGAGTGTCCTTTAAGCTGAAGTGGTCTGGGTGCCTGGAGTGTCCTTTAAGCTGAAGTGGTCTGGGTGCCTGGAGTGTCCTTTAAGCTGAAGTGGTCTGGGTGCCTGGAGTGTCCTTTAAGCTGAAGTGGTCTGGGTGCCTGGAGTGCCCTTTAAGCTGAAGTGGTCTGGGTGCCTGGAGTGTCCTTTAAGCTGAAGTGGTCTGGGTGCCTGGAGTGTCCTTTAAGCTGAAGTGGTCTGGGTGCCTGGAGTGCCCTTTAAGCTGAAGTGGTCTGGGTGCCTGGAGTGTCCTTTAAGCTGAAGTGGTCTGGGTGCCTGGAGTGTCCTTTAAGCTGAAGTGGTCTGGGTGCCTGGAGTGTCCTTTAAGCTGAAGTGGTCTGGGTGCCTGGAGTGTCCTTTAAGCTGAAGTGGTCTGGGTGCCTGGAGTGCCCTTTAAGCTGAAGTGGTCTGGGTGCCTGGAGTGTCCTTTAAGCTGAAGTGGTCTGGGTGCCTGGAGTGTCCTTTAAGCTGAAGTGGTCTGGGTGCCTGGAGTGTCCTTTAAGCTGAAGTGGTCTGGGTGCCTGGAGTGTCCTTTAAGCTGAAGTGGTCTGGGTGCCTGGAGTGTCCTTTAAGCTGAAGTGGTCTGGGTGCCTGGAGTGTCCTTTAAGCTGAAGTGGTCTGGGTGCCTGGAGTGTCCTTTAAGCTGAAGTGGTCTGGGTGCCTGGAGTGCCCTTTAAGCTGAAGTGGTCCTCTTGCCTGGAGTGTCCTTTAAGCTGAAGTGGTCTGGGTGCCTGGAGTGTCCTTTAAGCTGAAGTGGTCTGGGTGCCTGGAGTGCCCTTTAAGCTGAAGTGGTCTGGGTGCCTGGAGTGTCCTTTAAGCTGAAGTGGTCTGGGTGCCTGGAGTGTCCTTTAAGCTGAAGTGGTCTGGGTGCCTGGAGTGCCCTTTAAGCTGAAGTGGTCTGGGTGCCTGGAGTGTCCTTTAAGCTGAAGTGGTCTGGGTGCCTGGAGTGTCCTTTAAGCTGAAGTGGTCTGGGTGCCTGGAGTGTCCTTTAAGCTGAAGTGGTCTGGGTGCCTGGAGTGTCCTTTAAGCTGAAGTGGTCTGGGTGCCTGGAGTGCCCTTTAAGCTGAAGTGGTCTGGGTGCCTGGAGTGTCCTTTAAGCTGAAGTGGTCTGGGTGCCTGGAGTGTCCTTTAAGCTGAAGTGGTCTGGGTGCCTGGAGTGTCCTTTAAGCTGAAGTGGTCTGGGTGCCTGGAGTGTCCTTTAAGCTGAAGTGGTCTGGGTGCCTGGAGTGCCCTTTAAGCTGAAGTGGTCTGGGTGCCTGGAGTGCCCTTTAAGCTGAAGTGGTCTGGGTACCTGGAGTGTCCTTTAAGCTGAAGTGGTCTGGGTGCCTGGAGTGTCCTTTAAGCTGAAGTGGTCTGGGTTCCTGGAGTGCCCTTTAAGCTGAAGTGGTCTGGGTGCTTGGAGTGTCCTTTAAGCTGAAGTGGTCTGGGTGCCTGGAGTGTCATGATTCCCTTTTATTCCAGAAGTTTGGTCCTTAAGGGGTTAAGCTGAAGTGGTCTGGGTGCCTGGAGTGCCCTTTAAGCTGAAGTGGTCCTCGTGCCTGGAGTGTCCTTTAAGCTGAAGTGGTCTGGGTGCCTGGAGTGTCCTTTAAGCTGAAGTGATCTGGGTGCCTGGAGTGCCCTTTAAGCTGAAGTGGTCTGGGTGCCTGGAGTGTCCTTTAAGCTGAAGTGGTCTGGGTGCCTGGAGTGTCCTTTAACCCCTTAAGGACCAAACTTCTGGAATAAAAGGGAATCATGACATGTCTCACATGTCATGTGTCCTTAAGGGGTTAAGCTGAAGTGGTCTGGGTGCCTGGAGTGCCCTTTAAGCTGAAGTGGTCTGGGTGCCTGGAGTGTCCTTTAAGCTGAAGTGGTCTGGGTGCCTGGAGTGTCCTTTAAGCTGAAGTGGTCTGGGTGCCTGGAGTGTCCTTTAAGCTGAAGTGGTCTGGGTGCCTGGAGTGTCCTTTAAGCTGAAGTGGTCTGGGTGCCTGGAGTGTCCTTTAAGCTGAAGTGGTCTGGGTGCCTGGAGTGTCCTTTAAGCTGAAGTGGTCTGGGTGCCTGGAGTGCCCTTTAAGCTGAAGTGGTCTGGGTGCCTGGAGTGTCCTTTAAGCTGAAGTGGTCTGGGTGCCTGGAGTGTCCTTTAAGCTGAAGTGGTCTGGGTGCCTGGAGTGCCCTTTAAGCTGAAGTGGTCTGGGTGCCTGGAGTGTCCTTTAAGCTGAAGTGGTCTGGGTGCCTGGAGTGTCCTTTAAGCTGAAGTGGTCTGGGTGCCTGGAGTGTCCTTTAAGCTGAAGTGGTCTGGGTGCCTGGAGTGTCCTTTAAGCTGAAGTGGTCTGGGTGCCTGGAGTGCCCTTTAAGCTGAAGTGGTCTGGGTGCCTGGAGTGTCCTTTAAGCTGAAGTGGTCTGGGTGCCTGGAGTGTCCTTTAAGCTGAAGTGGTCTGGGTGCCTGGAGTGTCCTTTAAGCTGAAGTGGTCTGGGTGCCTGGAGTGTCCTTTAAGCTGAAGTGGTCTGGGTGCCTGGAGTGTCCTTTAAGCTGAAGTGGTCTGGGTGCCTGGAGTGCCCTTTAAGCTGAAGTGGTCTGGGTGCCTGGAGTGCCCTTTAAGCTGAAGTGGTCTGGGTACCTGGAGTGTCCTTTAAGCTGAAGTGGTCTGGGTGCCTGGAGTGTCCTTTAAGCTGAAGTGGTCTGGGTTCCTGGAGTGCCCTTTAAGCTGAAGTGGTCTGGGTGCTTGGAGTGTCCTTTAAGCTGAAGTGGTCTGGGTGCCTGGAGTGTCATGATTCCCTTTTATTCCAGAAGTTTGGTCCTTAAGGGGTTAAGCTGAAGTGGTCTGGGTGCCTGGAGTGCCCTTTAAGCTGAAGTGGTCCTCGTGCCTGGAGTGTCCTTTAAGCTGAAGTGGTCTGGGTGCCTGGAGTGTCCTTTAAGCTGAAGTGATCTGGGTGCCTGGAGTGCCCTTTAAGCTGAAGTGGTCTGGGTGCCTGGAGTGTCCTTTAAGCTGAAGTGGTCTGGGTGCCTGGAGTGTCCTTTAACCCCTTAAGGACCAAACTTCTGGAATAAAAGGGAATCATGACATGTCTCACATGTCATGTGTCCTTAAGGGGTTAAGCTGAAGTGGTCTGGGTGCCTGGAGTGCCCTTTAAGCTGAAGTGGTCTGGGTGCCTGGAGTGTCCTTTAAGCTGAAGTGGTCTGGGTGCCTGGAGTGTCCTTTAAGCTGAAGTGGTCTGGGTGCCTGGAGTGTCCTTTAAGCTGAAGTGGTCTGGGTGCCTGGAGTGTCCTTTAAGCTGAAGTGGTCTGGGTGCCTGGAGTGTCCTTTAAGCTGAAGTGGTCTGGGTGCCTGGAGTGTCCTTTAAGCTAAAGTGGTCTGGGTTCCTGGAGTGCCCTTTAAGCTGAAGTGGTCTGGGTGCCTGGAGTGTCCTTTAAGCTGAAGTGGTCTGGGTGCCTGGAGTGCCCTTTAAGCTGAAGTGGTCTGGGTGCCTGGAGTGTCCTTTAAGCTAAAGTGGTCTGGGTGCCTGGAGTGTCCTTTAAGCTGAAGTGGTCTGGGTGCCTGGAGTGCCCTTTAAGCTGAAGTGGTCTGGGTGCCTGGAGTGTCCTTTAAGCTGAAGTGGTCTGGGTGCCTGGAGTGTCCTTTAAGCTGAAGTGGTCTGGGTGCCTGGAGTGTCCTTTAAGCTGAAGTGGTCTGGGTGCCTGGAGTGTCCTTTAACCCCTTAAGGACACATGACATGTGTGACATGTCATGATTCCCTTTTATTTCAGAAGTTTGGTCCTTAAGGGGTTAAGCTGAAGTGGTCTGGGTGCCTGGAGTGCCCTTTAAGCTGAAGTGGTCTGGGTGCCTGGAGTGTCCTTTACGCCTGGAGTGTCCTTTAAGCTGAAGTGGTCTGGGTGCCTGGAGTGTCCTTTAAGCCGAAGTGATCTGGGTTCCTGGAGTGCCCTTTAAGCTGAAGTGGTCTGGGTGCCTGGAGTGTCCTTTAAGCTAAAGTGGTCTGGGTGCCTGGAGTGTCCTTTAAGCTGAAGTGGTCTGGGTGCCTGGAGTGTCCTTTAAGCTGAAGTGGTCTGGGTGCCTGGAGTGTCCTTTAAGCTGAAGTGGTCTGGGTGCCTGGAGTGTCCTTTAAGCTGAAGTGGTCTGGGTGCCTGGAGTGCCCTTTAAGCTGAAGTGGTCCTCGTGCCTGGAGTGTCCTTTAAGCTGAAGTGGTCTGGGTGCCTGGAGTGTCCTTTAAGCTGAAGTGGTCTGGGTGCCTGGAGTGCCCTTTAAGCTGAAGTGGTCTGGGTGCCTGGAGTGTCCTTTAAGCTGAAGTGGTCTGGGTGCCTGGAGTGTCCTTTAAGCTGAAGTGGTCTGGGTGCCTGGAGTGCCCTTTAAGCTGAAGTGGTCTGGGTGCCTGGAGTGTCCTTTAAGCTGAAGTGGTCTGGGTGCCTGGAGTGTCCTTTAAGCTGAAGTGGTCTGGGTGCCTGGAGTGTCCTTTAAGCTGAAGTGGTCTGGGTGCCTGGAGTGTCCTTTAAGCTGAAGTGGTCTGGGTGCCTGGAGTGCCCTTTAAGCTGAAGTGGTCTGGGTACCTGGAGTGTCCTTTAAGCTGAAGTGGTCTGGGTGCCTGGAGTGTCCTTTAAGCTGAAGTGGTCTGGGTGCCTGGAGTGCCCTTTAAGCTGAAGTGGTCTGGGTGCCTGGAGTGTCCTTTAAGCTGAAGTGGTCTGGGTGCCTGGAGTGTCCTTTAAGCTGAAGTGGTCTGGGTGCCTGGAGTGCCCTTTAAGCTGAAGTGGTCTGGGTGCCTGGAGTGTCCTTTAAGCTGAAGTGGTCTGGGTGCCTGGAGTGTCCTTTAAGCTGAAGTGGTCTGGGTGCCTGGAGTGTCCTTTAAGCTGAAGTGGTCTGGGTGCCTGGAGTGTCCTTTAAGCTGAAGTGGTCTGGGTTCCTGGAGTGCCCTTTAAGCTGAAGTGGTCTGGGTGCTTGGAGTGTCCTTTAAGCTGAAGTGGTCTGGGTGCCTGGAGTGTCATGATTCCCTTTTATTCCAGAAGTTTGGTCCTTAAGGGGTTAAGCTGAAGTGGTCTGGGTGCCTGGAGTGCCCTTTAAGCTGAAGTGGTCTGGGTGCCTGGAGTGTCCTTTAAGCTGAAGTGGTCTGGGTGCCTGGAGTGCCCTTTAAGCTGAAGTGGTCTGGGTGCCTGGAGTGTCCTTTAAGCTGAAGTGGTCTGGGTGCCTGGAGTGTCCTTTAAGCTGAAGTGGTCTGGGTGCCTGGAGTGTCCTTTAAGCTGAAGTGGTCTGGGTGCCTGGAGTGTCCTTTAAGCTGAAGTGGTCTGGGTGCCTGGAGTGCCCTTTAAGCTGAAGTGGTCTGGGTGCCTGGAGTGCCCTTTAAGCTGAAGTGGTCTGGGTGCCTGGAGTGTCCTTTAAGCTGAAGTGGTCTGGGTGCCTGGAGTGTCCTTTAAGCTGAAGTGGTCTGGGTTCCTGGAGTGCCCTTTAAGCTGAAGTGGTCTGGGTGCTTGGAGTGTCCTTTAAGCTGAAGTGGTCTGGGTGCCTGGAGTGTCATGATTCCCTTTTATTCCAGAAGTTTGGTCCTTAAGGGGTTAAGCTGAAGTGGTCTGGGTGCCTGGAGTGCCCTTTAAGCTGAAGTGGTCCTCGTGCCTGGAGTGTCCTTTAAGCTGAAGTGGTCTGGGTGCCTGGAGTGTCCTTTAAGCTGAAGTGATCTGGGTGCCTGGAGTGCCCTTTAAGCTGAAGTGGTCTGGGTGCCTGGAGTGTCCTTTAAGCTGAAGTGGTCTGGGTGCCTGGAGTGTCCTTTAACCCCTTAAGGACCAAACTTCTGGAATAAAAGGGAATCATGACATGTCTCACATGTCATGTGTCCTTAAGGGGTTAAGCTGAAGTGGTCTGGGTGCCTGGAGTGCCCTTTAAGCTGAAGTGGTCTGGGTGCCTGGAGTGTCCTTTAAGCTGAAGTGGTCTGGGTGCCTGGAGTGTCCTTTAAGCTGAAGTGGTCTGGGTGCCTGGAGTGTCCTTTAAGCTGAAGTGGTCTGGGTGCCTGGAGTGTCCTTTAAGCTGAAGTGGTCTGGGTGCCTGGAGTGTCCTTTAAGCTGAAGTGGTCTGGGTGCCTGGAGTGTCCTTTAAGCTAAAGTGGTCTGGGTTCCTGGAGTGCCCTTTAAGCTGAAGTGGTCTGGGTGCCTGGAGTGTCCTTTAAGCTGAAGTGGTCTGGGTGCCTGGAGTGCCCTTTAAGCTGAAGTGGTCTGGGTGCCTGGAGTGTCCTTTAAGCTAAAGTGGTCTGGGTGCCTGGAGTGTCCTTTAAGCTGAAGTGGTCTGGGTGCCTGGAGTGCCCTTTAAGCTGAAGTGGTCTGGGTGCCTGGAGTGTCCTTTAAGCTGAAGTGGTCTGGGTGCCTGGAGTGTCCTTTAAGCTGAAGTGGTCTGGGTGCCTGGAGTGTCCTTTAAGCTGAAGTGGTCTGGGTGCCTGGAGTGTCCTTTAACCCCTTAAGGACACATGACATGTGTGACATGTCATGATTCCCTTTTATTTCAGAAGTTTGGTCCTTAAGGGGTTAAGCTGAAGTGGTCTGGGTGCCTGGAGTGCCCTTTAAGCTGAAGTGGTCTGGGTGCCTGGAGTGTCCTTTACGCCTGGAGTGTCCTTTAAGCTGAAGTGGTCTGGGTGCCTGGAGTGTCCTTTAAGCCGAAGTGATCTGGGTTCCTGGAGTGCCCTTTAAGCTGAAGTGGTCTGGGTGCCTGGAGTGTCCTTTAAGCTAAAGTGGTCTGGGTGCCTGGAGTGTCCTTTAAGCTGAAGTGGTCTGGGTGCCTGGAGTGTCCTTTAAGCTGAAGTGGTCTGGGTGCCTGGAGTGTCCTTTAAGCTGAAGTGGTCTGGGTGCCTGGAGTGTCCTTTAAGCTGAAGTGGTCTGGGTGCCTGGAGTGCCCTTTAAGCTGAAGTGGTCCTCGTGCCTGGAGTGTCCTTTAAGCTGAAGTGGTCTGGGTGCCTGGAGTGTCCTTTAAGCTGAAGTGGTCTGGGTGCCTGGAGTGCCCTTTAAGCTGAAGTGGTCTGGGTGCCTGGAGTGTCCTTTAAGCTGAAGTGGTCTGGGTGCCTGGAGTGTCCTTTAAGCTGAAGTGGTCTGGGTGCCTGGAGTGCCCTTTAAGCTGAAGTGGTCTGGGTGCCTGGAGTGTCCTTTAAGCTGAAGTGGTCTGGGTGCCTGGAGTGTCCTTTAAGCTGAAGTGGTCTGGGTGCCTGGAGTGTCCTTTAAGCTGAAGTGGTCTGGGTGCCTGGAGTGTCCTTTAAGCTGAAGTGGTCTGGGTGCCTGGAGTGCCCTTTAAGCTGAAGTGGTCTGGGTACCTGGAGTGTCCTTTAAGCTGAAGTGGTCTGGGTGCCTGGAGTGTCCTTTAAGCTGAAGTGGTCTGGGTTCCTGGAGTGCCCTTTAAGCTGAAGTGGTCTGGGTGCTTGGAGTGTCCTTTAAGCTGAAGTGGTCTGGGTGCCTGGAGTGTCATGATTCCCTTTTATTCCAGAAGTTTGGTCCTTAAGGGGTTAAGCTGAAGTGGTCTGGGTGCCTGGAGTGCCCTTTAAGCTGAAGTGGTCCTCGTGCCTGGAGTGTCCTTTAAGCTGAAGTGGTCTGGGTGCCTGGAGTGTCCTTTAAGCTGAAGTGATCTGGGTGCCTGGAGTGCCCTTTAAGCTGAAGTGGTCTGGGTGCCTGGAGTGTCCTTTAAGCTGAAGTGGTCTGGGTGCCTGGAGTGCCCTTTAAGCTGAAGTGGTCTGGGTGCCTGGAGTGTCCTTTAAGCTGAAGTGGTCTGGGTGCCTGGAGTGTCCTTTAAGCTGAAGTGGTCTGGGTGCCTGGAGTGTCCTTTAAGCTGAAGTGGTCTGGGTGCCTGGAGTGTCCTTTAACCCCTTAAGGACACATGACATGTGTGACATGTCATGATTCCCTTTTATTTCAGAAGTTTGGTCCTTAAGGGGTTAAGCTGAAGTGGTCTGGGTGCCTGGAGTGCCCTTTAAGCTGAAGTGGTCTGGGTGCCTGGAGTGTCCTTTACGCCTGGAGTGTCCTTTAAGCTGAAGTGGTCTGGGTGCCTGGAGTGTCCTTTAAGCCGAAGTGATCTGGGTTCCTGGAGTGCCCTTTAAGCTGAAGTGGTCTGGGTGCCTGGAGTGTCCTTTAAGCTAAAGTGGTCTGGGTGCCTGGAGTGTCCTTTAAGCTGAAGTGGTCTGGGTGCCTGGAGTGTCCTTTAAGCTGAAGTGGTCTGGGTGCCTGGAGTGTCCTTTAAGCTGAAGTGGTCTGGGTGCCTGGAGTGTCCTTTAAGCTGAAGTGGTCTGGGTGCCTGGAGTGCCCTTTAAGCTGAAGTGGTCCTCGTGCCTGGAGTGTCCTTTAAGCTGAAGTGGTCTGGGTGCCTGGAGTGTCCTTTAAGCTGAAGTGGTCTGGGTGCCTGGAGTGCCCTTTAAGCTGAAGTGGTCTGGGTGCCTGGAGTGTCCTTTAAGCTGAAGTGGTCTGGGTGCCTGGAGTGTCCTTTAAGCTGAAGTGGTCTGGGTGCCTGGAGTGCCCTTTAAGCTGAAGTGGTCTGGGTGCCTGGAGTGTCCTTTAAGCTGAAGTGGTCTGGGTGCCTGGAGTGTCCTTTAAGCTGAAGTGGTCTGGGTGCCTGGAGTGTCCTTTAAGCTGAAGTGGTCTGGGTGCCTGGAGTGTCCTTTAAGCTGAAGTGGTCTGGGTGCCTGGAGTGCCCTTTAAGCTGAAGTGGTCTGGGTACCTGGAGTGTCCTTTAAGCTGAAGTGGTCTGGGTGCCTGGAGTGTCCTTTAAGCTGAAGTGGTCTGGGTTCCTGGAGTGCCCTTTAAGCTGAAGTGGTCTGGGTGCTTGGAGTGTCCTTTAAGCTGAAGTGGTCTGGGTGCCTGGAGTGTCATGATTCCCTTTTATTCCAGAAGTTTGGTCCTTAAGGGGTTAAGCTGAAGTGGTCTGGGTGCCTGGAGTGCCCTTTAAGCTGAAGTGGTCCTCGTGCCTGGAGTGTCCTTTAAGCTGAAGTGGTCTGGGTGCCTGGAGTGTCCTTTAAGCTAAAGTGGTCTGGGTTCCTGGAGTGCCCTTTAAGCTGAAGTGGTCTGGGTGCCTGGAGTGTCCTTTAAGCTGAAGTGGTCTGGGTGCCTGGAGTGCCCTTTAAGCTGAAGTGGTCTGGGTGCCTGGAGTGTCCTTTAAGCTAAAGTGGTCTGGGTGCCTGGAGTGTCCTTTAAGCTGAAGTGGTCTGGGTGCCTGGAGTGCACTTTAAGCTGAAGTGGTCTGGGTGCCTGGAGTGTCCTTTAAGCTGAAGTGGTCTGGGTGCCTGGAGTGTCCTTTAAGCTGAAGTGGTCTGGGTGCCTGGAGTGTCCTTTAAGCTGAAGTGGTCTGGGTGCCTGGAGTGTCCTTTAACCCCTTAAGGACACATGACATGTGTGACATGTCATGATTCCCTTTTATTTCAGAAGTTTGGTCCTTAAGGGGTTAAGCTGAAGTGGTCTGGGTGCCTGGAGTGCCCTTTAAGCTGAAGTGGTCTGGGTGCCTGGAGTGTCCTTTACGCCTGGAGTGTCCTTTAAGCTGAAGTGGTCTGGGTGCCTGGAGTGTCCTTTAAGCCGAAGTGATCTGGGTTCCTGGAGTGCCCTTTAAGCTGAAGTGGTCTGGGTGCCTGGAGTGTCCTTTAAGCTAAAGTGGTCTGGGTGCCTGGAGTGTCCTTTAAGCTGAAGTGGTCTGGGTGCCTGGAGTGTCCTTTAAGCTGAAGTGGTCTGGGTGCCTGGAGTGTCCTTTAAGCTTAAGTGGTCTGGGTGCCTGGAGTGCACTTTAAGCTGAAGTGGTCTGGGTGCCTGGAGTGTCCTTTAAGCTGAAGTGGTCTGGGTGCCTGGAGTGTCCTTTAAGCTGAAGTGGTCTGGGTTCCTGGAGTGCCCTTTAAGCTGAAGTGGTCTGGGTGCCTGGAGTGTCCTTTAAGCTAAAGTGGTCTGGGTGCCTGGAGTGTCCTTTAAGCTGAAGTGGTCTGGGTGCCTGGAGTGTCCTTTAAGCTGAAGTGGTCTGGGTGCCTGGAGTGCCCTTTAAGCTGAAGTGGTCTGGGTGCCTGGAGTGCCCTTTAAGCTGAAGTGGTCTGGGTGCCTGGAGTGTCCTTTAAGCTGAAGTGGTCTGGGTGCCTGGAGTGCCCTTTAAGCTGAAGTGGTCTGGGTGCCTGGAGTGTCCTTTAAGCTGCAGTGGTCTGGGTGCCTGGAGTGTCCTTTAAGCTGCAGTGGTCTGGGTGTCTGGAGTGTCCTTTAAGCTGAAGTGGTCTGGGTGCCTGGAGTGCCCTTTAAGCTGAAGTGGTCTGGGTGCCTGGAGTGTCCTTTAAGCTGAAGTGGTCTGGGTGCCTGGAGTGTCCTTTAACCCCTTAAGGACCAAACTTCTGGAATAAAAGGGAATCATGACATGTCTCACATGTCATGTGTCCTTAAGGGGTTAAGCTGAAGTGGTCTGGGTGCCTGGAGTGCCCTTTAAGCTGAAGTGGTCTGGGTGCCTGGAGTGTCCTTTAAGCTGAAGTGGTCTGGGTGCCTGGAGTGTCCTTTAAGCTGAAGTGGTCTGGGTGCCTGGAGTGTCCTTTAAGCTGAAGTGGTCTGGGTGCCTGGAGTGTCCTTTAAGCTGAAGTGGTCTGGGTGCCTGGAGTGTCCTTTAAGCTAAAGTGGTCTGGGTTCCTGGAGTGCCCTTTAAGCTGAAGTGGTCTGGGTGCCTGGAGTGTCCTTTAAGCTGAAGTGGTCTGGGTGCCTGGAGTGCCCTTTAAGCTGAAGTGGTCTGGGTGCCTGGAGTGTCCTTTAAGCTAAAGTGGTCTGGGTGCCTGGAGTGTCCTTTAAGCTGAAGTGGTCTGGGTGCCTGGAGTGCACTTTAAGCTGAAGTGGTCTGGGTGCCTGGAGTGTCCTTTAAGCTGAAGTGGTCTGGGTGCCTGGAGTGTCCTTTAAGCTGAAGTGGTCTGGGTGCCTGGAGTGTCCTTTAAGCTGAAGTGGTCTGGGTGCCTGGAGTGTCCTTTAACCCCTTAAGGACACATGACATGTGTGACATGTCATGATTCCCTTTTATTTCAGAAGTTTGGTCCTTAAGGGGTTAAGCTGAAGTGGTCTGGGTGCCTGGAGTGCCCTTTAAGCTGAAGTGGTCTGGGTGCCTGGAGTGTCCTTTACGCCTGGAGTGTCCTTTAAGCTGAAGTGGTCTGGGTGCCTGGAGTGTCCTTTAAGCCGAAGTGATCTGGGTTCCTGGAGTGCCCTTTAAGCTGAAGTGGTCTGGGTGCCTGGAGTGTCCTTTAAGCTAAAGTGGTCTGGGTGCCTGGAGTGTCCTTTAAGCTGAAGTGGTCTGGGTGCCTGGAGTGTCCTTTAAGCTGAAGTGGTCTGGGTGCCTGGAGTGTCCTTTAAGCTGAAGTGGTCTGGGTGCCTGGAGTGTCCTTTAAGCTGAAGTGGTCTGGGTGCCTGGAGTGTCCTATAAGCTGAAGTGGTCTGGGTGCCTGGAGTGCCCTTTAAGCTGAAGTGGTCCTCGTGCCTGGAGTGTCCTTTAAGCTGAAGTGGTCTGGGTGCCTGGAGTGTCCTTTAAGCTGAAGTGGTCTGGGTGCCTGGAGTGCCCTTTAAGCTGAAGTGGTCTGGGTGCCTGGAGTGTCCTTTAAGCTGAAGTGGTCTGGGTGCCTGGAGTGTCCTTTAAGCTGAAGTGGTCTGGGTGCCTGGAGTGCCCTTTAAGCTGAAGTGGTCTGGGTGCCTGGAGTGTCCTTTAAGCTGAAGTGGTCTGGGTGCCTGGAGTGTCCTTTAAGCTGAAGTGGTCTGGGTGCCTGGAGTGTCCTTTAAGCTGAAGTGGTCTGGGTGCCTGGAGTGCCCTTTAAGCTGAAGTGGTCTGGGTGCCTGGAGTGCCCTATAAGCTGAAGTGGTCTGGGTACCTGGAGTGTCCTTTAAGCTGAAGTGGTCTGGGTGCCTGGAGTGTCCTTTAAGCTGAAGTGGTCTGGGTTCCTGGAGTGCCCTTTAAGCTGAAGTGGTCTGGGTGCTTGGAGTGTCCTTTAAGCTGAAGTGGTCTGGGTGCCTGGAGTGTCATGATTCCCTTTTATTCCAGAAGTTTGGTCCTTAAGGGGTTAAGCTGAAGTGGTCTGGGTGCCTGGAGTGCCCTTTAAGCTGAAGTGGTCCTCGTGCCTGGAGTGTCCTTTAAGCTGAAGTGGTCTGGGTGCCTGGAGTGTCCTTTAAGCTGAAGTGATCTGGGTGCCTGGAGTGCCCTTTAAGCTGAAGTGGTCTGGGTGCCTGGAGTGTCCTTTAAGCTGAAGTGGTCTGGGTGCCTGGAGTGTCCTTTAACCCCTTAAGGACCAAACTTCTGGAATAAAAGGGAATCATGACATGTCTCACATGTCATGTGTCCTTAAGGGGTTAAGCTGAAGTGGTCTGGGTGCCTGGAGTGCCCTTTAAGCTGAAGTGGTCTGGGTGCCTGGAGTGTCCTTTAAGCTGAAGTGGTCTGGGTGCCTGGAGTGTCCTTTAAGCTGAAGTGGTCTGGGTGCCTGGAGTGTCCTTTAAGCTGAAGTGGTCTGGGTGCCTGGAGTGTCCTTTAAGCTGAAGTGGTCTGGGTGCCTGGAGTGTCCTTTAAGCTAAAGTGGTCTGGGTTCCTGGAGTGCCCTTTAAGCTGAAGTGGTCTGGGTGCCTGGAGTGTCCTTTAAGCTGAAGTGGTCTGGGTGCCTGGAGTGCCCTTTAAGCTGAAGTGGTCTGGGTGCCTGGAGTGTCCTTTAAGCTAAAGTGGTCTGGGTGCCTGGAGTGTCCTTTAAGCTGAAGTGGTCTGGGTGCCTGGAGTGCCCTTTAAGCTGAAGTGGTCTGGGTGCCTGGAGTGTCCTTTAAGCTGAAGTGGTCTGGGTGCCTGGAGTGTCCTTTAAGCTGAAGTGGTCTGGGTGCCTGGAGTGTCCTTTAAGCTGAAGTGGTCTGGGTGCCTGGAGTGTCCTTTAACCCCTTAAGGACACATGACATGTGTGACATGTCATGATTCCCTTTTATTTCAGAAGTTTGGTCCTTAAGGGGTTAAGCTGAAGTGGTCTGGGTGCCTGGAGTGCCCTTTAAGCTGAAGTGGTCTGGGTGCCTGGAGTGTCCTTTACGCCTGGAGTGTCCTTTAAGCTGAAGTGGTCTGGGTGCCTGGAGTGTCCTTTAAGCCGAAGTGATCTGGGTTCCTGGAGTGCCCTTTAAGCTGAAGTGGTCTGGGTGCCTGGAGTGTCCTTTAAGCTAAAGTGGTCTGGGTGCCTGGAGTGTCCTTTAAGCTGAAGTGGTCTGGGTGCCTGGAGTGTCCTTTAAGCTGAAGTGGTCTGGGTGCCTGGAGTGTCCTTTAAGCTGAAGTGGTCTGGGTGCCTGGAGTGTCCTTTAAGCTGAAGTGGTCTGGGTGCCTGGAGTGCCCTTTAAGCTGAAGTGGTCCTCGTGCCTGGAGTGTCCTTTAAGCTGAAGTGGTCTGGGTGCCTGGAGTGTCCTTTAAGCTGAAGTGGTCTGGGTGCCTGGAGTGCCCTTTAAGCTGAAGTGGTCTGGGTGCCTGGAGTGTCCTTTAAGCTGAAGTGGTCTGGGTGCCTGGAGTGTCCTTTAAGCTGAAGTGGTCTGGGTGCCTGGAGTGCCCTTTAAGCTGAAGTGGTCTGGGTGCCTGGAGTGTCCTTTAAGCTGAAGTGGTCTGGGTGCCTGGAGTGTCCTTTAAGCTGAAGTGGTCTGGGTGCCTGGAGTGTCCTTTAAGCTGAAGTGGTCTGGGTGCCTGGAGTGTCCTTTAAGCTGAAGTGGTCTGGGTACCTGGAGTGTCCTTTAAGCTGAAGTGGTCTGGGTGCCTGGAGTGTCCTTTAAGCTGAAGTGGTCTGGGTTCCTGGAGTGCCCTTTAAGCTGAAGTGGTCTGGGTGCTTGGAGTGTCCTTTAAGCTGAAGTGGTCTGGGTGCCTGGAGTGTCATGATTCCCTTTTATTCCAGAAGTTTGGTCCTTAAGGGGTTAAGCTGAAGTGGTCTGGGTGCCTGGAGTGCCCTTTAAGCTGAAGTGGTCCTCGTGCCTGGAGTGTCCTTTAAGCTGAAGTGGTCTGGGTGCCTGGAGTGTCCTTTAAGCTAAAGTGATCTGGGTGCCTGGAGTGCCCTTTAAGCTGAAGTGGTCTGGGTGCCTGGAGTGTCCTTTAAGCTGAAGTGGTCTGGGTGCCTGGAGTGTCCTTTAACCCCTTAAGGACCAAACTTCTGGAATAAAAGGGAATCATGACATGTCTCACATGTCATGTGTCCTTAAGGGGTTAAGCTGAAGTGGTCTGGGTGCCTGGAGTGCCCTTTAAGCTGAAGTGGTCTGGGTGCCTGGAGTGTCCTTTAAGCTGAAGTGGTCTGGGTGCCTGGAGTGTCCTTTAAGCTGAAGTGGTCTGGGTGCCTGGAGTGTCCTTTAAGCTGAAGTGGTCTGGGTGCCTGGAGTGTCCTTTAAGCTGAAGTGGTCTGGGTGCCTGGAGTGTCCTTTAAGCTAAAGTGGTCTGGGTTCCTGGAGTGCCCTTTAAGCTGAAGTGGTCTGGGTGCCTGGAGTGTCCTTTAAGCTGAAGTGGTCTGGGTGCCTGGAGTGCCCTTTAAGCTGAAGTGGTCTGGGTGCCTGGAGTGTCCTTTAAGCTAAAGTGGTCTGGGTGCCTGGAGTGTCCTTTAAGCTGAAGTGGTCTGGGTGCCTGGAGTGCCCTTTAAGCTGAAGTGGTCTGGGTGCCTGGAGTGTCCTTTAAGCTGAAGTGGTCTGGGTGCCTGGAGTTTCCTTTAAGCTGAAGTGGTCTGGGTGCCTGGAGTGTCCTTTAAGCTGAAGTGGTCTGGGAGCCTGGAGTGTCCTTTAACCCCTTAAGGACACATGACATGTGTGACATGTCATGATTCCCTTTTATTTCAGAAGTTTGGTCCTTAAGGGGTTAAGCTGAAGTGGTCTGGGTGCCTGGAGTGCCCTTTAAGCTGAAGTGGTCTGGGTGCCTGGAGTGTCCTTTACGCCTGGAGTGTCCTTTAAGCTGAAGTGGTCTGGGTGCCTGGAGTGTCCTTTAAGCTGAAGTGGTCTGGGTTCCTGGAGTGCCCTTTAAGCTGAAGTGGTCTGGGTGCCTGGAGTGTCCTTTAAGCTGAA
This sequence comes from Pelobates fuscus, assembly GCF_036172605.1. Classification (NCBI taxonomy): domain Eukaryota; kingdom Metazoa; phylum Chordata; class Amphibia; order Anura; family Pelobatidae; genus Pelobates; species Pelobates fuscus. Next base: position 491,842,616 of record NC_086317.1, on the reverse strand, counting down.
GTGGTCTGGGTGCCTGGAGTGTCCTTTAAGCTGAAGTGGTCTGGGTGTCTGGAGTGTCCTTTAAGCTGAAGTGGTCTGGGTGCCTGGAGTGCCCTTTAAGCTGAAGTGGTCCTCGTGCCTGGAGTGTCCTTTAAGCTGAAGTGGTCTGGGTGCCTGGAGTGTCCTTTAAGCTGAAGTGGTCTGGGTGCCTGGAGTGCCCTTTAAGCTGAAGTGGTCTGGGTGCCTGGAGTGCCCTTTAAGCTGAAGTGGTCCTCGTGCCTGGAGTGTCCTTTAACCCCTTAAGGACACATGACGTGTCTGACACGTCATGATTCCCTTTTATTCCAGAAGTTTGGTCCTTAAGGGGTTAAGCTGAAGTGGTCTGGGTGCCTGGAGTGTCCTTTAAGCTGAAGTGGTCTGGGTGCCTGGAGTGCCCTTTAAGCGGAAGTGGTCTGGGTGCCTGGAGTGCCCTTTAAGCTGAAGTGGTCTGGGTGCCTGGAGTGTCCTTTAAGCTGAAGTGGTCTGGGTGCCTGGAGTGCCCTTTAAGCTGAAGTGGTCTGGGTGCCTGGAGTGTCCTTTAAGCTGCAGTGGTCTGGGTGCCTGGAGTGTCCTTTAAGCTGCAGTGGTCTGGGTGCCTGGAGTGTCCTTTAAGCTGAAGTGGTCTGGGTGCCTGGAGTGTCCTTTAAGCTGAAGTGGTCTGGGTGCCTGGAGTGTCCTTTAAGCTGAAGTGGTCTGGGTTCCTGGAGTGCCCTTTAAGCTGAAGTGGTCTGGGTGCCTGGAGTGTCCTTTAAGCTAAAGTGGTCTGGGTGCCTGGAGTGTCCTTTAAGCTGAAGTGGTCTGGGTGCCTGGAGTGTCCTTTAAGCTGAAGTGGTCTGGGTGCCTGGAGTGCCCTTTAAGCTGAAGTGGTCTGGGTGCCTGGAGTGCCCTTTAAGCTGAAGTGGTCTGGGTGCCTGGAGTGTCCTTTAAGCTGAAGTGGTCTGGGTGCCTGGAGTGCCCTTTAAGCTGAAGTGGTCTGGGTGCCTGGAGTGTCCTTTAAGCTGCAGTGGTCTGGGTGCCTGGAGTGTCCTTTAAGCTGCAGTGGTCTGGGTGTCTGGAGTGTCCTTTAAGCTGAAGTGGTCTGGGTGCCTGGAGTGCCCTTTAAGCTGAAGTGGTCTGGGTGCCTGGAGTGTCCTTTAAGCTGAAGTGGTCTGGGTGCCTGGAGTGTCCTTTAACCCCTTAAGGACCAAACTTCTGGAATAAAAGGGAATCATGACATGTCTCACATGTCATGTGTCCTTAAGGGGTTAAGCTGAAGTGGTCTGGGTGCCTGGAGTGCCCTTTAAGCTGAAGTGGTCTGGGTGCCTGGAGTGTCCTTTAAGCTGAAGTGGTCTGGGTGCCTGGAGTGTCCTTTAAGCTGAAGTGGTCTGGGTGCCTGGAGTGTCCTTTAAGCTGAAGTGGTCTGGGTGCCTGGAGTGTCCTTTAAGCTGAAGTGGTCTGGGTGCCTGGAGTGTCCTTTAAGCTAAAGTGGTCTGGGTTCCTGGAGTGCCCTTTAAGCTGAAGTGGTCTGGGTGCCTGGAGTGTCCTTTAAGCTGAAGTGGTCTGGGTGCCTGGAGTGCCCTTTAAGCTGAAGTGGTCTGGGTGCCTGGAGTGTCCTTTAAGCTAAAGTGGTCTGGGTGCCTGGAGTGTCCTTTAAGCTGAAGTGGTCTGGGTGCCTGGAGTGCACTTTAAGCTGAAGTGGTCTGGGTGCCTGGAGTGTCCTTTAAGCTGAAGTGGTCTGGGTGCCTGGAGTGTCCTTTAAGCTGAAGTGGTCTGGGTGCCTGGAGTGTCCTTTAAGCTGAAGTGGTCTGGGTGCCTGGAGTGTCCTTTAACCCCTTAAGGACACATGACATGTGTGACATGTCATGATTCCCTTTTATTTCAGAAGTTTGGTCCTTAAGGGGTTAAGCTGAAGTGGTCTGGGTGCCTGGAGTGCCCTTTAAGCTGAAGTGGTCTGGGTGCCTGGAGTGTCCTTTACGCCTGGAGTGTCCTTTAAGCTGAAGTGGTCTGGGTGCCTGGAGTGTCCTTTAAGCCGAAGTGATCTGGGTTCCTGGAGTGCCCTTTAAGCTGAAGTGGTCTGGGTGCCTGGAGTGTCCTTTAAGCTAAAGTGGTCTGGGTGCCTGGAGTGTCCTTTAAGCTGAAGTGGTCTGGGTGCCTGGAGTGTCCTTTAAGCTGAAGTGGTCTGGGTGCCTGGAGTGTCCTTTAAGCTGAAGTGGTCTGGGTGCCTGGAGTGTCCTTTAAGCTTAAGTGGTCTGGGTGCCTGGAGTGCCCTTTAAGCTGAAGTGGTCCTCGTGCCTGGAGTGTCCTTTAAGCTGAAGTGGTCTGGGTGCCTGAAGTGTCCTTTAAGCTGAAGTGGTCTGGGTGCCTGGAGTGCCCTTTAAGCTGAAGTGGTCTGGGTGCCTGGAGTGTCCTTTAAGCTGAAGTGGTCTGGGTGCCTGGAGTGTCCTTTAAGCTGAAGTGGTCTGGGTGCCTGGAGTGCCCTTTAAGCTGAAGTGGTCTGGGTGCCTGGAGTGTCCTTTAAGCTGAAGTGGTCTGGGTGCCTGGAGTGTCCTTTAAGCTGAAGTGGTCTGGGTGCCTGGAGTGTCCTTTAAGCTGAAGTGGTCTGGGTGCCTGGAGTGTCCTTTAAGCTGAAGTGGTCTGGGTGCCTGGAGTGCCCTTTAAGCTGAAGTGGTCTGGGTGCCTGGAGTGCCCTTTAAGCTGAAGTGGTCTGGGTGCCTGGAGTGTCCTTTAAGCTGAAGTGGTCTGGGTGCCTGGAGTGCCCTTTAAGCTTAAGTGGTCTGGGTGCCTGGAGTGTCCTTTAAGCTGCAGTGGTCTGGGTGCCTGGAGTGTCCTTTAAGCTGAAGTGGTCTGGGTGCCTGGAGTGTCCTTTAAGCTGAAGTGGTCTGGGTGCCTGGAGTGCCCTTTAAGCTGAAGTGGTCCTCGTGCCTGGAGTGTCCTTTAAGCTGAAGTGGTCTGGGTGCCTGGAGTGTCCTTTAAGCTGAAGTGGTCTGGGTGCCTGGAGTGCCCTTTAAGCTGAAGTGGTCTGGGTGCCTGGAGTGTCCTTTAAGCTGAAGTGGTCTGGGTGCCTGGAGTGTCCTTTAAGCTGAAGTGGTCTGGGTGCCTGGAGTGCCCTTTAAGCTGAAGTGGTCTGGGTGCCTGGAGTGTCCTTTAAGCTGAAGTGGTCTGGGTGCCTGGAGTGTCCTTTAAGCTGAAGTGGTCTGGGTGCCTGGAGTGTCCTTTAAGCTGAAGTGGTCTGGGTGCCTGGAGTGTCCTTTAAGCTGAAGTGGTCTGGGTGCCTGGAGTGCCCTTTAAGCTGAAGTGGTCTGGGTGCCTGGAGTGCCCTTTAAGCTGAAGTGGTCTGGGTGCCTGGAGTGTCCTTTAAGCTGAAGTGGTCTGGGTGCCTGGAGTGCCCTTTAAGCTGAAGTGGTCTGGGTGCCTGGAGTGTCCTTTAAGCTGCAGTGGTCTGGGTGCCTGGAGTGTCCTTTAAGCTGCAGTGGTCTGGGTGTCTGGAGTGTCCTTTAAGCTGAAGTGGTCTGGGTGCCTGGAGTGCCCTTTAAGCTGAAGTGGTCTGGGTGCCTGGAGTGTCCTTTAAGCTGAAGTGGTCTGGGTGCCTGGAGTGTCCTTTAAGCTGAAGTGGTCTGGGTGCCTGGAGTGTCCTTTAAGCTGAAGTGGTCTGGGTGCCTGGAGTGTCCTTTAAGCTGAAGTGGTCTGGGTGCCTGGAGTGTCCTTTAACCCCTTAAGGACACATGACATGTGTGACATGTCATGATTCCCTTTTATTTCAGAAGTTTGGTCCTTAAGGGGTTAAGCTGAAGTGGTCTGGGTGCCTGGAGTGCCCTTTAAGCTGAAGTGGTCTGGGTGCCTGGAGTGTCCTTTACGCCTGGAGTGTCCTTTAAGCTGAAGTGGTCTGGGTGCCTGGAGTGTCCTTTAAGCTGAAGTGGTCTGGGTTCCTGGGGTGCCCTTTAAGCTGAAGTGGTCTGGGTGCCTGGAGTGTCCTTTAAGCTGAAGTGGTCTGGGTGCCTGGAGTGTCCTTTAAGCTGAAGTGGTCTGGGTGTCTGGAGTGTCCTTTAAGCTGAAGTGGTCTGGGTGCCTGGAGTGCCCTTTAAGCTGAAGTGGTCCTCGTGCCTGGAGTGTCCTTTAAGCTGAAGTGGTCTGGGTGCCTGGAGTGTCCTTTAAGCTGAAGTGGTCTGGGTGCCTGGAGTGCCCTTTAAGCTGAAGTGGTCTGGGTGCCTGGAGTGTCCTTTAAGCTGAAGTGGTCTGGGTGCCTGGAGTGTCCTTTAAGCTGAAGTGGTCTGGGTGCCTGGAGTGCCCTTTAAGCTAAAGTGGTCTGGGTGCCTGGAGTGTCCTTTAAGCTGAAGTGGTCTGGGTGCCTGGAGTGCCCTTTAAGCTGAAGTGGTCCTCGTGCCTGGAGTGTCCTTTAAGCTGAAGTGGTCTGGGTGCCTGGAGTGTCCTTTAAGCTGAAGTGGTCTGGGTGCCTGGAGTGCCCTTTAAGCTGAAGTGGTCTGGGTGCCTGGGGTGCCCTTTAAGCTGAAGTGGTCTGGGTGCCTGGAGTGTCCTTTAAGCTGAAGTGGTCTGGGTGCCTGGAGTGCCCTTTAAGCTGAAGTGGTCTGGGTGCCTGGAGTGTCCTTTAAGCTGCAGTGGTCTAGGTGCCTGGAGTGTCCTTTAAGCTGCAGTGGTCTGGGTGCCTGGAGTGTCCTTTAAGCTGAAGTGGTCTGGGTGCCTGGAGTGTCCTTTAAGCTGAAGTGGTCTGGGTGCCTGGAGTGTCCTTTAAGCTGAAGTGGTCTGGGTTCCTGGAGTGCCCTTTAAGCTGAAGTGGTCTGGGTGCCTGGAGTGTCCTTTAAGCTAAAGTGGTCTGGGTGCCTGGAGTGTCCTTTAAGCTGAAGTGGTCTGGGTGCCTGGAGTGTCATTTAAGCTGAAGTGGTCTGGGTGCCTGGAGTGTCCTTTAAGCTGAAGTGGTCTGGGTGCCTGGAGTGTCCTTTAAGCTGAAGTGGTCTGGGTGCCTGGAGTGTCCTTTAAGCTGAAGTGGTCTGGGTGCCTGGAGTGTCCTTTAAGCTGAAGTGGTCTGGGTGCCTGGAGTGTCCTTTAAGCTGAAGTGGTCTGGGTTCCTGGAGTGCCCTTTAAGCTAAAGTGGTCTGGGTGCCTGGTGTGTCCTTTAAGCTGAAGTGGTCTGGGTGCCTGGAGTGTCCTTTAAGCTGAAGTGGTCTGGGTGCCTGGAGTGTCCTTTAAGCTGAAGTGGTCTGGGTGCCTGGAGTGTCCTTTAAGCTGAAGTGGTCTGGGTGCCTGGAGTGTCCTTTAAGCTGAAGTGGTCTGGGTGCCTGGAGTGTCCTTTAAGCTGAAGTGGTCTGGGTGCCTGGAGTGTCCTTTAAGCTGAAGTGGTCTGGGTTCCTGGAGTGCCCTTTAAGCTGAAGTGGTCTGGGTGCCTGGAGTGTCCTTTAAGCTAAAGTGGTCTGGGTGCCTGGTGTGTCCTTTAAGCTGAAGTGGTCTGGGTGCCTGGAGTGCCCTTTAAGCTGAAGTGGTCTGGGTGCCTGGAGTGTCCTTTACGCCTGGAGTGTCCTTTAAGCTGAAGTGGTCTGGGTGCCTGGAGTGTCCTTTAAGCCGAAGTGATCTGGGTTCCTGGAGTGCCCTTTAAGCTGAAGTGGTCTGGGTGCCTGGAGTGTCCTTTAAGCTAAAGTGGTCTGGGTGCCTGGAGTGTCCTTTAAGCTGAAGTGGTCTGGGTGCCTGGAGTGTCCTTTAAGCTGAAGTGGTCTGGGTGCCTGGAGTGTCCTTTAAGCTGAAGTGGTCTGGGTGCCTGGAGTGTCCTTTAAGCTTAAGTGGTCTGGGTGCCTGGAGTGCCCTTTAAGCTGAAGTGGTCCTCGTGCCTGGAGTGTCCTTTAAGCTGAAGTGGTCTGGGTGCCTGGAGTGTCCTTTAAGCTGAAGTGGTCTGGGTGCCTGGAGTGCCCTTTAAGCTGAAGTGGTCTGGGTGCCTGGAGTGTCCTTTAAGCTGAAGTGGTCTGGGTGCCTGGAGTGTCCTTTAAGCTGAAGTGGTCTGGGTGCCTGGAGTGCCCTTTAAGCTGAAGTGGTCTGGGTGCCTGGAGTGTCCTTTAAGCTGAAGTGGTCTGGGTGCCTGGAGTGTCCTTTAAGCTGAAGTGGTCTGGGTGCCTGGAGTGTCCTTTAAGCTGAAGTGGTCTGGGTGCCTGGAGTGTCCTTTAAGCTGAAGTGGTCTGGGTGCCTGGAGTGCCCTTTAAGCTGAAGTGGTCTGGGTGCCTGGAGTGCCCTTTAAGCTGAAGTGGTCTGGGTGCCTGGAGTGTCCTTTAAGCTGAAGTGGTCTGGGTGCCTGGAGTGCCCTTTAAGCTGAAGTGGTCTGGGTGCCTGGAGTGTCCTTTAAGCTGCAGTGGTCTGGGTGCCTGGAGTGTCCTTTAAGCTGAAGTGGTCTGGGTGCCTGGAGTGTCCTTTAAGCTGAAGTGGTCTGGGTGCCTGGAGTGCCCTTTAAGCTGAAGTGGTCCTCGTGCCTGGAGTGTCCTTTAAGCTGAAGTGGTCTGGGTGCCTGGAGTGTCCTTTAAGCTGAAGTGGTCTGGGTGCCTGGAGTGCCCTTTAAGCTGAAGTGGTCTGGGTGCCTGGAGTGTCCTTTAAGCTGAAGTGGTCTGGGTGCCTGGAGTGTCCTTTAAGCTGAAGTGGTCTGGGTGCCTGGAGTGCCCTTTAAGCTGAAGTGGTCTGGGTGCCTGGAGTGTCCTTTAAGCTGAAGTGGTCTGGGTGCCTGGAGTGTCCTTTAAGCTGAAGTGGTCTGGGTGCCTGGAGTGTCCTTTAAGCTGAAGTGGTCTGGGTGCCTGGAGTGTCCTTTAAGCTGAAGTGGTCTGGGTGCCTGGAGTGCCCTTTAAGCTGAAGTGGTCTGGGTGCCTGGAGTGCCCTTTAAGCTGAAGTGGTCTGGGTGCCTGGAGTGTCCTTTAAGCTGAAGTGGTCTGGGTGCCTGGAGTGCCCTTTAAGCTGAAGTGGTCTGGGTGCCTGGAGTGTCCTTTAAGCTGCAGTGGTCTGGGTGCCTGGAGTGTCCTTTAAGCTGCAGTGGTCTGGGTGTCTGGAGTGTCCTTTAAGCTGAAGTGGTCTGGGTGCCTGGAGTGCCCTTTAAGCTGAAGTGGTCTGGGTGCCTGGAGTGTCCTTTAAGCTGAAGTGGTCTGGGTGCCTGGAGTGTCCTTTAAGCTGAAGTGGTCTGGGTGCCTGGAGTGTCCTTTAAGCTGAAGTGGTCTGGGTGCCTGGAGTGTCCTTTAAGCTGAAGTGGTCTGGGTGCCTGGAGTGTCCTTTAAGCTAAAGTGGTCTGGGTTCCTGGAGTGCCCTTTAAGCTGAAGTGGTCTGGGTGCCTGGAGTGTCCTTTAAGCTGAAGTGGTCTGGGTGCCTGGAGTGTCCTTTAAGCTGAAGTGGTCTGGGTGCCTGGAGTGCCCTTTAAGCTGAAGTGGTCTGGGTGCCTGGAGTATCCTTTAAGCTAAAGTGGTCTGGGTGCCTGGAGTGTCCTTTAAGCTGAAGTGGTCTGGGTGCCTGGAGTGCCCTTTAAGCTGAAGTGGTCTGGGTGCCTGGAGTGTCCTTTAAGCTGAAGTGGTCTGGGTGCCTGGAGTGTCCTTTAAGCTGAAGTGGTCTGGGTGCCTGGAGTGTCCTTTAAGCTGAAGTGGTCTGGGAGCCTGGAGTGTCCTTTAACCCCTTAAGGACACATGACATGTGTGACATGTCATGATTCCCTTTTATTTCAGAAGTTTGGTCCTTAAGGGGTTAAGCTGAAGTGGTCTGGGTGCCTGGAGTGCCCTTTAAGCTGAAGTGGTCTGGGTGCCTGGAGTGTCCTTTACGCCTGGAGTGTCCTTTAAGCTGAAGTGGTCTGGGTGCCTGGAGTGTCCTTTAAGCTGAAGTGGTCTGGGTTCCTGGGGTGCCCTTTAAGCTGAAGTGGTCTGGGTGCCTGGAGTGTCCTTTAAGCTGAAGTGGTCTGGGTGCCTGGAGTGTCCTTTAAGCTGAAGTGGTCTGGGTGTCTGGAGTGTCCTTTAAGCTGAAGTGGTCTGGGTGCCTGGAGTGCCCTTTAAGCTGAAGTGGTCCTCGTGCCTGGAGTGTCCTTTAAGCTGAAGTGGTCTGGGTGCCTGGAGTGTCCTTTAAGCTGAAGTGGTCTGGGTGCCTGGAGTGCCCTTTAAGCTGAAGTGGTCTGGGTGCCTGGAGTGTCCTTTAAGCTGAAGTGGTCTGGGTGCCTGGAGTGTCCTTTAAGCTGAAGTGGTCTGGGTGCCTGGAGTGCCCTTTAAGCTAAAGTGGTCTGGGTGCCTGGAGTGTCCTTTAAGCTGAAGTGGTCTGGGTGCCTGGAGTGCCCTTTAAGCTGAAGTGGTCCTCGTGCCTGGAGTGTCCTTTAAGCTGAAGTGGTCTGGGTGCCTGGAGTGTCCTTTAAGCTGAAGTGGTCTGGGTGCCTGGAGTGCCCTTTAAGCTGAAGTGGTCTGGGTGCCTGGGGTGCCCTTTAAGCTGAAGTGGTCTGGGTGCCTGGAGTGTCCTTTAAGCTGAAGTGGTCTGGGTGCCTGGAGTGCCCTTTAAGCTGAAGTGGTCTGGGTGCCTGGAGTGTCCTTTAAGCTGCAGTGGTCTGGGTGCCTGGAGTGTCCTTTAAGCTGCAGTGGTCTGGGTGCCTGGAGTGTCCTTTAAGCTGAAGTGGTCTGGGTGCCTGGAGTGTCCTTTAAGCTGAAGTGGTCTGGGTGCCTGGAGTGTCCTTTAAGCTGAAGTGGTCTGGGTTCCTGGAGTGCCCTTTAAGCTGAAGTGGTCTGGGTGCCTGGAGTGTCCTTTAAGCTAAAGTGGTCTGGGTGCCTGGAGTGTCCTTTAAGCTGAAGTGGTCTGGGTGCCTGGAGTGTCATTTAAGCTGAAGTGGTCTGGGTGCCTGGAGTGTCCTTTAAGCTGAAGTGGTCTGGGTGCCTGGAGTGTCCTTTAAGCTGAAGTGGTCTGGGTGCCTGGAGTGTCCTTTAAGCTGAAGTGGTCTGGGTGCCTGGAGTGTCCTTTAAGCTGAAGTGGTCTGGGTGCCTGGAGTGTCCTTTAAGCTGAAGTGGTCTGGGTTCCTGGAGTGCCCTTTAAGCTAAAGTGGTCTGGGTGCCTGGTGTGTCCTTTAAGCTGAAGTGGTCTGGGTGCCTGGAGTGTCCTTTAAGCTGAAGTGGTCTGGGTGCCTGGAGTGTCCTTTAAGCTGAAGTGGTCTGGGTGCCTGGAGTGTCCTTTAAGCTGAAGTGGTCTGGGTGCCTGGAGTGTCCTTTAAGCTGAAGTGGTCTGGGTGCCTGGAGTGTCCTTTAAGCTGAAGTGGTCTGGGTGCCTGGAGTGTCCTTTAAGCAGCAGTCATTATTGTGTGATGTTCATAGTTCCTTTTTATAGTTTACCTTTGATTATCAGACTTTGTTCCATTTTTAAGTGTTCTCCAGTTCTCTCTGAATTACCATTTTGATGGAGTGATTATGTTGCTGAGGTCTCATACGGGACATTGTAGAACCTCAGATTGCGTATTAGTGTTTATAAAGGATAAAACAATACATTACGCCGAGCCATTATACCAGAAGATATATACTGTATATACTCGAGTATAAGATGAGTTTTTCAGCACGTTTTTTGTGCTGAAAACCCCCCACTCGTCTTATACTCGAGTTAATGTCTGTATTATGGCCATTTACATTGCCATAATACAGACCAGGACCGCCGGGATCATTACAAGCCCGGTGGTCCTGTTGGGGGCTGCCAGTGAGCTGTAACTTACCTTTCCTGCAGCTCCTGTCAGCTCCCTTCTCTCTCCTCCGGTCCGGTCAGCTCCCTTCTCCTCCAGTGTAAGTCTCGCGAGAGACTTGCAGTGGGAGCTGACAGGGAGCTGACCGGACCCGAGGTGAGAGAAGGGAACTGACAGGAGCAGACAGGAGCTGCAGGAAAGGTAAGTTACAGCTCACTGGCAGCCCCCTCCTACACAGCCCATCCACTGGACCACCAGGGAATGAGAGCCCCCCTCCCTGGCCAGCTAACAAGCAGGGAGGGGCCGACGAAAAAATATAAATAAAAATGTAAATAATAAAATAAAAATAAGATATTAATAATATTAAAAAAAATAATAATAATCTAAAAATAAAATATAATATATATATAAAAAATTTAATATTAAAATAATAATAGTAATTTTAAAAAAATAATAAAAATGCCCACCCCCCACCAAGGCTCTGCATCACACACACAAACACACTCTGCTTCACACACACACACACACAGGGGCGTATTAGCCGCGAGGCAAACAAGGCATTTGCCTTGGGCGGCATTTTCCAGGGGGCGGCAAAAAACGCCGCCCCAAATGCCCAGGGCAAATGCCTTGTTAGCCTTGCGGCTAACTGGGCTGCCGGTCGGGCTGCCGGGCTGGTTGCTGGGCGGGCGGCTGGCGAGGGAGCTCTTCCTCTGAGCTGTCTGCTCAGCTCCCTCGCGCGCCGCAGAGTGAGGCTGGGAGGCGGAGCCGGAATATGACGTCATCTTCCGGCTCCCAGCCTCACTCTGCGGCGCGCGAGGGAGCTGAGCAGACAGCTCAGAGGAAGAGCTCCCTCGCCAGCCGCCCGCCCAGCAACCAGCCCGGCAGCCCGACCGGCAGCCCCACTAGACCCCAGGGAGGTAAAGAAACCCCCCCCCAGCATTCCCAAAGGTAAGGAGGCTGGGGGGGGTATATTAAATTAATTATATAATATATATATGATATTATATATATGATATTATTTATATTATATTATTATATATATATTATTTATATTATATTATTATATATATATTATTTATATTATATTATTATATATATATTATTTATATTATATTATTATATATATATTATTTATATTATATTATTATATATATATTATTTATATTATATTATTATATATATATTATTTATTATATTATTATATATATATTATTTATTATATTATTATATATATATATTATTTATTATATATTATATTATTATATATATATTATATTATATATTTATATATATATTATATTATATATTATTTATATATATATATATATTATATATATATATTATATTATATATTATATATATTATATTATTTATATATTATTTATTATTATTTATTATTATATTATATATTATATTATTATTATATTAGATAATATTATTATATTAGATATTATTATATTAGATAATATTATTATTATATATTATATTATACATTACATTATATTATATATCAGAGAGTGTGTGTGTCTGACAGAGAGTGTGTGTGTCTGACAGAGAGTGTGTGTGTATGTGTCTGTTAGCTAGTGTATGCGTATCTGTCAGTGAATTTGTGTGTGTGTGTATTTAGAAGACGGGGGGGAGGGGAAGTGTTGGGTGGGGGTGTCGAGCGGGGGAGGGGGCGCCTGAGTTTTGTCCTGCCTAGGGCAGCACAAAACCAGGATACACCACTGCACACACACACACACTGCATTCATACACACACACACTGCATTCATACACACACACTACATTCATACACACACACTGCGTTCATACACACACACTACACACACTGCATTCATACACACACACACACACACTGCATTATATACACACACTGCATTCATACACACACACTACACACACTGCGTTGATACACACACACTGAATTCATACACACACACTGCGTTGATACACACACACTGCAATCATTCACACACTGCACTAATACACACACACACTGCATTCATTATATACACACACTGTAAATAAATATTCAATTAATATAACTTTTTTAGGATCTAATTTTATTTAGAAATTTACCAGTAGCTGCTGCATTTCCCACCCTAGTCTTATACTCGAGTCAATACGTTTTCCCAGTTTTTTGGGTTAAAATAAGGGGTCTCGACTTATATTCGGGTCGGCTTATACTCGAGTATATATGGTACATAAAAAGACTTATTTCAATCATCCTTTTACATATAAACAATTATTAACACATTTATTACACGTGGCACATTGAAACTTTATTCAGCTTGTGGTTCTATGGGACCTGCTAAGTCAGTTGGCACCAGACTCTCTGCTTCTACTTTCCTTGAGTGAAAATGTCATATTTAAGTCATACTTGTCAATTTACCCGTAATCTTCATTCCTTCTACAACTCTTTGTAACGTTGCAATGCCATTATAATTACAATGGCTTACGGTTCTGTGTCAAGTTTGAATTTCATAACAGTCAAAGTATTTAAATAGTAAAGGTTATTTCATTTTTAAATTGGGAACTTGCAAAATGCAGATTTTGCAAAGTTCACATGATCTCAATTCTGCCTGTTTAAATATAACTGATGCATCATTGTTTATTGCTGCCCTTACAGAATAAATGTCTTGAGGATATCAAGGTAAATATAAAGCTTTCTTTAACCCCTTAAGGACAGAGCTTCGGAAGCTTGTCTTTCACTTTGTGACAACGGCATTTTTTGCATTTTTTGCTGTATGCGTATTTATTGCACCGACGCATATTATATACCGTTTTTTAAAGGACAGAAAGGGCTTTCATTTGATGTAACATATATGTGTACTTGCGGCGATCTGGGGTTAATTTTAACGGGTGACGGACGAGGTCCGTCACTCGTCGTTAAGGCAATCCCCTGAGTGACGGACCTCGTCCGTCACTCGTCGTTAAGGGGTTAAGGATGCACTCGATTTCTTTTACTGTCAGGTAGGTACATATCTGTATCACTTCTCTTCAATGCCACACCGGCTGCCTTTTTCCCATCTCCAAACTCCATGAAGTGATTCTCTGGCCTAAAAGTGTTATCAAAGATTTTGAATCTTACAATGTTAGTAAGTATGTGGGATGTTTTCCCTGTGTTGACCATTAGCCCATCAAGTTGGTCATCCCTGATTTTGAAAACATATTCCATTGTCTGCTGCTTGTTTGACATTATCTATTTTCTTGGACCTACAGTCTTCTTCTCTGTGTCATACTATTAGAGTAGTTACATGTGGCAGACCTCCCTGCCTCTGGATTATTATTTGAGACTATTTTGTCTGTTTGTTCGCCAATCTTCGGTTGTTCGTGTGCTCCCAGGTTGCAGTCCCTAAAAGACGAACTAACTACCGAATGGCGGGCCACCCAGCAGGGAAGTGTGCTGCTTGTTAACCTTTCTGACCTTATTAACATGGTTAACCGCAGCCACTTCCAACTCCCGAACGGTCGGCTGGGTAGTCGTCGTCCGTATGAACGAACACGTGGCAGCGGCCATCTTGGACAGTCGAACGCCCAGCGGTGTTCGTCGTCAACCACATGGAACTAATTTTGGACACTGTTTCCCACGAACACCGCTGAGATCACCAACCATCCATCTCTTTGTTCAAGTTCATACGAACGTTGTGCCGTTCGGTATATTGACAATCCACGAACTGAACTGTCCCAGATAGCTAGACCCATGGAGCTCATTCTTTCTGCCGAACGCACGGTGAACACATTTTAGGTCCATGGCAATTTGACTGTATAACAAAAAACAAAGAAAGTATGCAGTCAGTCTCAGTATGTAAATGAAGCTTACATCTGGAGAGATATATATAGCGCTATTATGTCTAAATATAGAACCTGGCTATCAAAAATAATATGGTCAGAGACCCCAAATAAATAAAGTATATACAAGTGATCCTGCAGTCCTATGCCAACCCAGGATAGTAGAGATAAGGAGATAATAGACCTAATATTCACACTCACCCCTAATAGTACGCTTTATTGTGATCTGCCTTAGGGATGAGAGTATTGAGTAGCTGAATCTCCATAATCAAAACGTCCTAGGGAATATCCTGTAAGCCTAGGAGCATACTTCAAAACAGAGCGAGATAGGAACTGAAATAGAAGTGTAAAGTCAGTCAAAATCAGACTGATATTTTAATTTAAAAAGCCTCTCTCCCTGTAAAGCTAACTAGACAGGCATAGGAAAGAAAAAAGAGAAAAACAAATAAAATTCAATTAAATTAAATAGTGATCATGGTGCTCCAACACCAGTGCCCAGTGCAGAAAAAACGCCCAACGTACGTTTCGGTGCTAAGGAGATGCACCTTCGTCAGGGGCCAACAAATAACTGAAATGGAGCCTCTTAAATACCCTAGCTACCAGAAGACATGATTACCTTATGTCCAATAGGATGTGGGGGTGTGTGTGTCCACAGCTGACTGGGATATCCTGGTTAGAAGACTATTGCCGCCAATACTAATTGCGAGAAAGGAGGTGAAGACCCTAGCCGATCATGTGACTCATTACGCCATGTGTCACATGACGTATCCGGCAGTAACCTATCTGGGCGTAGCTTGTCCTCCCCAAGTGCTACCGCCCCTCAGCCTCACATGGGAGTGCTCGTCACCATCGATCCGCCCCTGTCCATCACGCCCACGTGGGCGGACCCCATGTGGCGATACGGGCGGAGCTGAGCAGTCTCCGTGCAAGGAAATGCCGAGACTATCGCTATTGTAGCTGGACACCCACATCTCCCTATTAGGTCCTGGCAAAATCACAGTGTGTGTGCCCTAAGATATTAACACAACGCCAAAATGTTGTAGGAGGTATGTAGGTCTAATATCCAGTGGAAAACAGATCCCATACAGGCGCTGATGAAAAGTGTCTTAGTGAACTTACAGAGTTAATTCTTATGAGCACCGACTAAATGGTGTACCTATTGTACTAGATACTAAGTGACCACTGGCTAAAATGCTCAATTAAAGTGGTACATTCTGCCCATGTATACATCATATTGGGTATACTAGAGGTATCTAGTTCTAAGTGGCCAGATATTAGTATGGTGGCCGGGTGAATGCATAACCCACAGTCTTGTGTCAAGAGACCCTGATAAGAAATAAACCTTCAACACATTCCTAAAGAACCTTAAATATTATACCCATTGTGTGGTTATTATCTTAGGACCATCCTGGCATTCATAATTAAAAGGTACTTATCCGGTAGTCATGTCAAAATTAAATTTAAAGAACTATGTATAAAAATAAAACAATAAATGATTCAAAATAAAGTATACTCATTGTGAAACACAACACGCTATATTTACAAATTTACAAGTGTATCAGGTCATGCAGACTCTATCCGGGTCAGTCTGTACAGCTGTTACATCGAAGAAGGTCAACTATATGTATATGTATAAGAATACCTAGGCATCCTATATAGTGTCAATGGTCTGAAATGAAGGGTGTGTATGAAAAACCTTCGTTTAGGCCCGAGGGTGACAAGGATTTGAGCTTATAAATCCAGAAGCTCTCCCTTTGGAGTAGCTTCTTGTCAAGGTCTCCACCTCTTGGTCCCAAGGTTACCCTTTCAATGCCACTAAATCTAATTCCTTCAGATGAACCCCCATGGTGTAGTTTCAAATGTTTTGAAACTGGAGTATCAATTTGCCTTTTCCGGTTCACGGAGTTAACGTGTTCACGTATCCTGAGTTTAAACATCCGAAAAGTTTTTCCCACATAAAGTTTTTTACACGAACAGGTAAGTAAGTAGATAAGCCCCTTGGACTGGCAGTTGAAGAAATTCTTCACTTTGAATTCTTGTATTCCAGAGGAATCTGAAAACGTTTTTGAGGGTCTACGGATAAATTTGCACGCCTTACATTTCCCACATTGGTATGTCCCTAAGACTGGAGACTTCAACCATGATGCTTTCTGGGGTGCACTCTTAAGATGGCTCGGGACCAACATATCCTTGATATTGCGTCCCCTTCTTGCTGTTACTGAGGCCTTAGGTGTAATTACCTTACCAAGATGTGGGTCCTGATGTAGGAGGGGCCAGAATCTATCCAAGATTTGTATCATTTGATGCCAACCGGCATCAAAGTTCCCTATGCATCTTATAACTTCCTTGGGTGACCCTGTATTGTGTTCGGCTAAAAGGTCTTTGCGGTCTGACAAGAGGGCCCGTTTGTATGCGTTCTTTAAGCATCTATTCGGGTACCCCTTTTGTTTAAATTGGAGTTGTAAGACCTTTGCCTTCATTTTGAAATCATCCAGGGTGGAACAGTTGCGTCTAAGACGCAGGTATTGTCCTGTTGGAATCCCTTTCTTTAGGGATGGAGGGTGATGACTAGTCCAATTCAGCAAGTTGTTAGTTGCCGTTGGTTTACGGAACAAGGTAGAAATAAGGCGCCCTTCTTCTGTCAGTGAAATGGTGAGATCCAGAAAGTTAATTTTATCACCACCAATGATTTTCTCAATTTCATTGCATGTCATTTCCACAAAAAGGTCTATGTATTTAAAGTCCATTAAATGTGGAGTGAACATGCTTTTCTTTTTGAGATGTGTGAAGGGGGGTATCTTTCTTCAGATTCGTCATTAGCAATAAGGAGGTCAACCAACATATCCAGTGCACCCATATCCGAGACTTGTAGTCCTAGATCTTTTGCCCTTTTTTCGTCTTTGATATAGTGAAATTTAAACAGGGCCCTTCACACATCTCAAAAAGAAAAGCATGTTCACTCCACATTTAATGGACTTTAAATACATAGACCTTTTTGTGGAAATGACATGCAATGAAATTGAGAAAATTAACCTAAAAGACCTTCCAACTCAACCGAACAGTAACATTTCCCCCCAAGAACATATCTCTCTCAAAAAACTTAAAGATCTGGATGAGGTAATTTTTAAACCCTCAGATAAAAGGGGCAATACTGTCATTTTAAACAGACCCGACTATGTTTCCATGGTACAGAGACTAGTTGAAGACAGTAACACCTATGAAGTTTTAAAGGGTGACCCCACTAGAAAATACCTGGTAGAATTGAAAAATATTCTTGATGCAGCACTATCTCAATTTCTAATATCCAAAGACGAATATAATTTTTTGTTCGTCAAAAACCCCGTTATTGACACCTTCTATGCACTCCCAAAAGTGCATAAACAGCAACCGGTACTCAATGGGAGACCCATAGTCTCTGGCAGAGGTAATCTGACCCAAAATATCAGTTTATATGTGGATCAGATACTGAAGCAACTAGTAATTCAACTTCCTTCATACTTAAAAGACACGAAGCATACACTTAATATTATTGAAGAAATAAAAATCAGTGGCCACGCTATTTTGTGTAGCCTTGATGTGGAGAGCCTCTATAGCTCAATTCCACACGAAGTTGGACTACAACATCTGAAAGCAAGTTTGGACAGGAAACCAATAGTATCACTAAGACATAATCAATTTGTCCAATATTTGATGCTGTTTATTTTAACACACAATTATTTCATTTTCCAGGGAAAACACTACCACCAGGTGAGAGGCACTGCGATGGGGACAGCTTGTGCCCCATCGTATGGTAACCTCCACCTGGGGTGGTGGGAGACCCAAATGGTATTCACTGAACATATGGTAAAATACACAAAGTATATCAAAATGTGGAAAAGATACATCGATGATGTACTTATCATATGGACAGACACGCCTGATTTGTTTTTGGAATTTGTTCACACTCTCAATTCCAACAATATCAATCTAAAATTGACTAGTGAAATTGGTGGTGATAAAATTAACTTTCTGGATCTCACCATTTCACTGACAGAAGAAGGGCGCCTTATTTCTACCTTGTTCCGTAAACCAACGGCAACTAACAACTTGCTGAATTGGACTAGTCATCACCCTCCATCCCTAAAGAAAGGGATTCCAACAGGACAATACCTGCGTCTTAGACGCAACTGTTCCACCCTGGATGATTTCAAAATGAAGGCAAAGGTCTTACAACTCCAATTTAAACAAAAGGGGTAAATTGATACTCCAGTTTCAAAACATTTGAAACTACACCATGGGGGTTCATCTGAAGGAATTAGATTTAGTGGCATTGAAAGGGTAACCTTGGGACCATGAGGTGGAGACCTTGACAAGAAGCTACTCCAAAGGGAGAGCTTCTGGATTTATAAGCTCAAATCCTTGTCACCCTCGGGCCTAAACGAAGGTTTTTCATACACACCCTTCATTTCAGACCATTGACACTATATAGGATGCCTAGGTATTCTTATACATATACATCTAGTTGACCTTCTTCGATGTAACAGCTGTACAGACTGACCCGGATAGAGTCTGCATGACCTGATACACTTGTAAATTTGTAAATATAGCGTGTTGTGTTTCACAATGAGTATACTTTATTTTGAATCATTTATTGTTTTATTTTTATACATAGTTCTTTAAATTTAATTTTGACATGACTACCGGATAAGTACCTTTTAATTATGAATGCCAGGATGGTCCTAAGATAATAACCACACAATGGGTATAATATTTAAGGTTCTTTAGGAATGTGTTGAAGGTTTATTTCTTATCAGGGTCTCTTGACACAAGACTGTGGGTTATGCATTCACCTGGCCACCATACTAATATCTGGCCACTTAGAACTAGATACCTCTAGTATACCCAATATGATTTATACATGGGCAGAATGTACCACTTTAATTGAGCATTTTAGCCAGTGGTCACTTAGTATCTAGTACAATAGGTACACCATTTAGTCGGTGCTCATAAGAATTAACTCTGTAAGTTCACTACGACACTTTTCATCAGCGCCTCTATGGGATCTGTTTTCCACTGGATATTAGACCTACATACCTCCTACAACATTTTGGCGTTGTGTTAATATCTTAGGGCACACACACTGTGATTTTGCCAGGACCTAATAGGGAGATGTGGGTGTCCAGCTACAATAGCGATAGTCTCGGCATTTCCTTGCACGGAGACTGCTCAGCTCCGCCCGTATCGCCACATGGGGTCCGCCCACGTGGGCGTGATGGACAGGGGCGGATCGATGGTGACGAGCACTCCCATGTGAGGCTGAGGGGCGGTAGCACTTGGGGAGGACAAGCTACGTCCAGATAGGTTACTGCCGGATACGTCATGTGACACATGGCGTAATGAGTAACATGATCGGCTAGGGTCTTCACCTCCTTTCTCGCAATTAGTATTGGCGGCAATAGTCTTCTAACCAGGATATCCCAGTCAGCTGTGGACACACACACCCCCACATCCTATTGGACATAAGGTAATCATGTCTTCTGGTAGCTAGGGTATTTAAGAGGCTCCATTTCAGTTATTTGTTGGCCCCTGACGAAGGTGCATCTCCTTAGCACCGAAACGTACGTTGGGCGTTTTTTCTGCACTGGGCACTGGTGTTGGAGCACCATGATCACTATTTAATTTAATTGAATTTTATTTGTTTTTCTCTTTTTTCTTTCCTATGCCTGTCTAGTTAGCTTTACAGGGAGAGAGGCTTTTTAAATTAAAATATCAGTCTGATTTTGACTGACTTTACACTTCTATTTCAGTTCCTATCTCTCTCTGTTTTGAAGTATGCTCCTAGGCTTACAGGATATTCCCTAGGACGTTTTGATTATGGAGATTCAGCTACTCAATACTCTCATCCCTAAGGCAGATCACAATAAAGCGTACTATTAGGGGTGAGTGTGAATATTAGGTCTATTATCTCCTTATCTCTACTATCCTGGGTTGGCATAGGACTGCAGGATCACTTGTATATATTTTATTTATTTGGGGTCTCTGACCATATTATTTTTGATAGCCAGGTTCTATATTTAGACATAATAGCGCTATATATATCTCTCCAGATGTTGCAGTAAGCTTCATTTACATACTGAGACTGACTGCATACTTTCTTTGTTTTTTGTTTTATGGATATTTGGGGTTATGCCCCATTGAGATTTCTGGAATCTCATACTGGTACTACCGTCTCTGTGCAACACCGGTCACCACTGCCCCCTGTGGGAGGTGTGGTTGGTGGATACACAGGGACATAGAACGTTCTGTTCTTTGCTTTTTTCTGCAATTTGACTGTATGTATGGGATCTGAGAGCTGTTCGGTTATATTGAGCGCTCAGATCCAAGCTATCTGGGGATGTGTCGAACATGGGGGTTCCGTTTGGTAAAATAAGAATGATGTATTTTTATGTGTTTTTACTGTTATTGTAAAATGGGAATATTCTCTATCCCTGGAGGTAATTGAGTTACTTCAGGCACTTAACCCAATTACCTCCAAGATAGAGAGGAGGAATTACACTGTTTGTGTGGGAGTGTTTGCATACTGTAACTGCATATGATTGGTGTGGCGAAACCAACCTCGCCACTGTGAACTGGAGAAGCCTGGTTGTTAGCCTCCTGACCTGTGACTATGGCCCTGCAGGTTAAACCTTTTATTTTCCCTGCAGAAAGGCATATTCGTGCGTTTCTGCCAGGGTGTTCGGTAGATTTGATCTACCGAACAAACTGACGAATGCGCGACCACCTGGGAGCTGGAGTGTGCCTTCAATTTACCTCCCTGAAGCCGCGGTTAACAGCAGCTTAATTGACGAATCCAGGGTGGTCTTTATTCGGTTGCCGACCACGAGGCGGCGGCCATTTTAATTGTGCGAAAGACCAGCGGTGTTCGGCGAGGATTCTATGGAACTAAAAACGGACACTTATTTGCACGAACACCGCTGAGCCGTCCGTCGCCTGGTTCCTATTCGTACAAGTTTAACCGAACACCGGCATTCGGTATTTTGTATATGAGAATATGTGTTAACCCAGATAGCCATGCCATGGAGCCTATTCGTGGGATTAAAGACTTTGGCTCCATGGCGATTAAACTGTATTTGTGTGGTCTGAGTGCCATTCACCTAATAATGTGCACTCAGACCTGAGCTATCTGGGGATGTGTGACATGTCTGTGTTTTATGTATAAAAGGTAACTTTGTGTATTTTAAGGTGTTTCACTGCATTTTGTGTCCCATGTGTGTAATGGAGTTTTGCCTCTGTCCTGGGAGATAATCGAATTACTTCTCTAATTATCTCCAGGATAGAGGGAGGAGATCAAGATGCATTGTGGGAATGTTTTACTGCTGTGTGTCTGTAATTGGTTTATGTCTGTCCTTTGTTACAGTCTTCCATTTGGTCCCCTAGGGGAGTGTCCACCAGGTGGGAGACCTGCATAAATACTGGGCAGGTAGCCCTGAGTAAATGAGTTCCTGCTTAACCCTCCAAGTGAAGTGTTGTCTCATTCTTGGGGGTGATTTGGATTGTATGCCGACTGCCAGGAGTGTAAGCCGATTGTATGCGTTTCCTGTTCGGCTGATTCCAGGGTTCGTGTGTTTCCAGTTCGGGAGTTGGAAGGTTCGTGCAGTTTGGAGTTCGGGAGATTGGTGATTACAGTAGCTGCTGGTCTATAGAAAAGGGGGTTATCGCCTAAACTGGGTTTTATCCTCTTGTGAGGGAAACGGTCCGCAACAATTGGATACTGTAAAAATGTCTCAGTCTTCCACAAGGTCCCTATGGAAGAGGCCCTTGCTGGAAGACCTGCATAAAAGGCTGATATGTGGCCACCATTAAACAGATCCTGCTTGACTCTCAACACAGAGCCTCGTCTTGTGCTTGGGTCATAATTGGTATGATTCCTGTTCGGCGCTTAGGAGTGTTCGGTAGCTGACTTTGTATTCAGGGAAAATAATAACTTTGGCAGCGTTAACCCCTTCTCCTACCCGGGGTGCCGTTACATTACAGTTTTGATTACTGGAGCACACTCTGGCCCTGTGCCTCCTTTGACCACAATTCAAACAAACAATGTTAGAATCTGTATCAGCATCAATATCTCCGCTGTACACTCCTTGTAGCTGAGGAAGCAATATGATACCCAAGGCACAATTCCCCCCAGTAACTGGACAACACACAGTTCTGGGAATCAGCTGATTTTTATTCAGCCACAGCTGGCTTTTATGCAACTTTCCATACAAAGGGTGTAACAGACCATTTTGCACACAAGAGGGTAAAAACCGTTTAGGCGATATTCCCTTGTCAGATGCACAGGCAGCTACTGCAACCACCAATCTCCCGAACTGGAACCATACGAATCCTCCAACTCCCGAACAGGAAACACACAAATGCTGTTAAATAGCCGAACAGGAAAAACCATACGAACAGCTTACACTCCTGGCAGTCGCACTGTAACAGCATACAATCCAATCCCCCCCAAGAACGAGACGACACTTCGTTTGAGGGTCAAGCAGAACTGATTTACTGGGGCTACCTGCCCGGCTTTTATGCAGGTCTCCCACCTGGTGGACACTCCCCTAAGGGACCAGATGGAAGACTGGGAAACATATTGGACATTGACCAATCACAAGCTTACAATCCCACAATGCATCACAATCCCTCCTCTCTGTCCTGGAGATAATTGGAAAGTAATCCAATTATCTCCAAGGACATAGGCAAAACTCCATTAACCACATGGCAGACAAAGGACAATAAAAGACATTAAAAAATCCAATGTTATACTTACTACACAAAACATATACATTCTACCTATCCCCAGATAGCTAAGATCTGAGCGCACATCACTACCGAATGGCACTCAGATCACATACATACAGTCATGGAGCCAAAGTCTTTCCCATAGTCTTTCATTACACGAATAGGCTCCATGGCATGGCTATCTGGGGTGATGATGTTCATACGGTTAAACTACCCAATGAACAGGCATTCAGTTACACTACCGAATGCAGAGGTAAGGAGGCTGGCGGCTCAGCGGTGTTCACGCAAATGAGTGTCCGTTTCCAGTTCCATAGTTTGGGCGCTTAACACCGCTGGCCGTTCGGGAGTTAAAATGGCCGCTACACGTGTTCGGCAAATGAACAAAGGCCACCCAGCATTCGTCAATTAAGCTGCGGTTAACCGCAGCTTCTGGGCGGTCAATTGACGGCAGACTCCAGTTCCCAGGTGGTCGATCGTTCGGTACTTTGTTCGGTAGATTGAATCTACCAAACACCCCGGCAGAAAGGCACGAATAAGCCTTTCTGCAGGGAAAATAGAAGGTTTTAAATGCCAGGCCATAGTCTAAAGGGAGCAGGCAAGCAACCAGGCTCCTCCAGTGGACAGTGGCAAGGCTGGTTCCGCCACAAAGGGTTTCTTAAACTACATTCCAGGGGTTTTCCCCTGGTGGACCTTGTTGGGAACAAGGGACAAAGCAACATTTCACAGACTCCTCCTCTTTACCTGGGAGATAACTGAGGAAGAACAACTCTTTAATTCTATTCATTGCTCAGTTCTACTGTGCTTAGTGTGGTGTTAGCTTCAGTGTGCCTATCCTGCCTTGTTTGATTTATCTGGTATCTGATCTTCCACCTGTTTTATCGTCTCTGAACCCGTGCGGCCTGACCTGACCCCTGGCTTTCCTCGACTACGACTTTGGTTTTCCCTTTGGTACTTCAACTTGGCTGATTCCTGCCCCTTGGACTCCACCTGCCAGATATGCTTCAATCAGAAAGCACCAAACCAGGTGCTACTAATTTCCTGAGAGCATCAGATGATGCCCCCAGCCTATCAGTAGGTCCCCAGTGAGAAGAGAGAGTGAAGATGATATGTACCTGTTCACTCTTTTTTTCTCAATAGGGAGCCACTGAAAGGCTGAAAAAGCTTGAAGTTGATTTGGTGCCCAGAGTTTAACTTTAATTCCAGTTTTGGAAGTCCAGTTGTTTTATGGCAAAGGATATTCAACTGCACGAGGAGCCGAATTAGTGGTAAAACAAACAAAAGGAATAAAAAAGAATAAAGTAAAAGGAAGAGTGGACACAGTAAAAATTAAACAAAAGGAGAAATTTGTGTTCAATGGGAGTTAAGCATGGTCTTAATGAACGTAATGTGTTTGTATGGAGGGGTTTATTGGCCCATGGATGCTGGGGAATCGGGTGGCCTTTGTAAGGGAGGTTGGCTGGGAAGTGGATACTGAATCCCCATGAGACCATCTGACCCAAAATGAATGGTCCTCAATCAGCACCATGTTATCAAATCGATTTCAGTTTAGAATGATTTAACATTTATTATGAATTATTTAAAGTAATTATTTATTTTCAAACAGACAATTCATGAACTGGATCCGTATCAGTAATGAATGTCAGGGTATAAATAAGAGAGAAAAATAAAGAACCTAAATAAATAAACACGTGATCTATGGGTGACAATATAAACACAATAAGATAGAATAAATAGACTAGGCACATGTCCGTCCTTTAATACATTAACGCTTTATATTTCAACATATATGAATATAAAAATAACTGATTTCTGATCCTATGAGAACTCTGCTAAAAGACGTTATAAAGACATAAAACACAAAACAATAAAGAAGCACTCCACACACTATAATCACTGCAGAATCTTGTAGCCCCCACTCACTGTAAGTAGTCAAACGGTTTAGAAACTCATTCTGAGCCAGGCTTGGCTGTGCTGGGCTGAATTCACTGGCTGGTAGGGATTACATGATGCACTGGAGAGCTAGCGGAAGCTCCTAGCAGGAAGTCTGGGAGCGGGTGTAATGGCAAACCTAGAACCAGAACCACTACAGTGTGTCATAGTCGTTCCAGTTCTTGGATTTTCCATTTCAGTTCTTCAGTTAACCCTTTTCTGTAAATAGTAAATAAATCACGTGTTTTTTCCACAATACATATCCCAGTGCACTTTCAGTACCATTAGTGCAGAGGTCGGAATGTATCAGTTTTTAGGTAAAATGTTCTCAGCACTCGCTCTCTGATCTGCTTTGTCTTCACCCCGTAAACCAGAGGGTTGAGGAAAGCTGGGAATAGAATGTAGATATTTGCCAGTAAGATATGAACACTATGGGGAATTGTGTTTTGTCCAAACCTGTACGTGACAAAGGAAAATACACCAGGGAAATAGGTAATAGTGATAACACAAATGTGAGACCCGCACGTTCCTACAGCCTTGTGACGAGCAGCCCTGGAGGGGAGTTTGTAGACAGCTCGTAAGATCATTGTATAGGACAGTCCAATGAATATGAGGTCTATGCCAATGACTGAAAGAGATATTACAAGACCATAAACACTTTTGATTCTGATGTCTCCACAAGCTACCTGTACCACGGCCATGTGGTCACAGTAAGAGTGGGAGACAACATTCTCTGTGCAATACTGAAGGCGTCCCACCAGAACTGGAACAGGGGAGATGATTACAATGGCTCTAACCACAATGGCCATGGCAATCTTTCCTAGAAGGACATTGGTAAGAAGAGTCATATACCTTAATGGAAAACAGATGGCAATGAATCTATCAAAAGCCATGGCTGCCAGAACACCCGTCTCAATTGCAGAAAGTGAATGCACAAAGAACATCTGCGTGAGACAGCATACTGCATCCACCCTTCCAGCATCAAACCAGAAAATGCCCAACATTGTTGGCATGGTTGAAGAGGAGAAAGCCATGTCATTCAGAGCCAGCATGGACAAGAAGAAGTACATGGGGCCATGAAGACTTTTCTCTGTTTTGATGACGTAGAGAATGGTACAGTTTCCTACAATAGCCAAGATATAAATGAGACAGAATGTTATGGCGATCCATAGAGTACCACCTTCTAGTCCTGGAATGCCAATCAGCAGGAAGGTGGATGGCATGGAGAAGCTGGAGTTGGCAAGCATTGCCTGTTACTGGTAACACCAGAAAAACTTTAACTGGAACATCTAATTATAAATAAAGTAATGTTAGACAGCCAGCAGGTCAGGTTGCAACAATGAAATTATAAACATAATGAAACTATAAGTGTCATAATATATAACATATCTTCAATTAAAGTGCTGCTCTCTAGCACGAATAATTAAATGAACACTGCAGGTATCAAAACATCTTTAGCTTAATAATCCAGTTTTAGAATTTCTTAGCTCCTGCTCTGAAAAAAGCCTGTGTGAGATTAAAGTTCAGTTTAGAGAGCAGGATATAAGAACTTCTAAGGTAAAGAAGAACTGTCACGAGAGGTGTGGCTAAGGCTGCATAGACAGAAACAAAGTGATTTCATTTCTAAATGGCAAAGAATTGTGCAGTGGGGCTGCAGAGACATCATTTTTACACAAAAACTGATTTATTAAACTAAAATAGCTTTGGTGCTAAGAGTATCCCTTTAATTTGCTTTAGTGTTATTCAATGATTCATTACTTGATTCCCTTCCTGTGAATTATACACACTTCAAGGTAAGGCAGAAAAACAATGAGGACTTAGCAAGAAGTTAAAACAATTCCAAAAAACACTCTACCAGATTCAGAGTTGGGACAATCAGAGCTACAAGGATGCAATACTATATGAGTCTAACTTAAAGAAACATACCAAGTACCTCGAATGATTCACCATTACAGATGTGACACCAGGCACCAGTTTCTCCAACTTCTCTTCTGCTTGGGCTAATGCAGAAGAGAAGAACTATTTTCTCTTAAAGTTACCAACGAGCTAATTGCAGCTAAATCCAAAGGCTACTACTCTATTCTAATTCTTCTTGCCCTCGCTGCTGCCTTCGACACTGTTGATCATGTTCTCCTTCTTCAAACTCTTCAATCACTCGGTCTCTGTGACTCTGACCTCTATTGGTTTTTCTCTTATCTCTCTCAATGCTCATTCAGTGTCTCCTTTTCTAATGATACCTCCTCCCCTTGTCCTGTCTCGGTTGGAGTCCCCCAAGGCTCTGTACTTGGTCCCCTTCTATTTTCTCTTTATACTGCCTCTCTTGGCAAACGCATTACCTTATTTTGATTCCACTACCACTTGTACACAGATGACACCCAGATATATCTCTCCTCCCCGGACCTCTCACCTACTGTCCTGCAACATGTCACTGCTTGCCTTTCTTCGATCTCTGACTGAAAGTCCTCCTCTTTCTGAAACCCAAGCTCTACAAAATTGAACTTCTTCTCTTTACTCCTCACCTTTGAGCCTCACATTCAGTCTGTTATCAAACAGTCTGGTGTCGCTTCCACCTTAAAAACATTGCCCTCATCCACCTGTTTCTTACAAAAGATGCTACTAAGGAGCTTGTCCATGATTTAGTAATCTCTCGCATGGTCTATTGTAACTCTCTCCTAATTGGTCTTCCCAATAGCCGTATTGCCCCGCTACAGTCTGTAATGAATGCTGCTGCCAGACTGATTTTCCTCTCTAGTCGGTCCTCTTACACCTCACCCCTCTGTCAGTCCTTACATTGGCTTCCTGTATCCTATAGGTGTCAATTCTTGCTCTCTCCTATAGGGCAGCACTCTACTCTCTCCTCCAGCTCTGCCTCACTCCCACCTTATTTGACTTCTATTCCCTGTCCTAATGTGTTTTATACCCCACCTCCTATAGACTGTAAGCTTGTTTGAGCAGGGTCCTCTTCATCATATTGTTCCTGTACGGTTTTGTAATGGTCTAATTTATTTTTAAATCTCCACCTCTTATAATATTGTAAAGCGCTGCAAAATATGTTGGTGCTGTATAAATGTCAATAATAATAATAATAATAATAATAATAACGCATAAAACACCAAGTGACATTCCCAGGCTATCACTGGCCACCATGATGAACAAATAAACATAGATTTATATCCATTACATGATGTGACGATGCGACAATGTGACGATGCGACGATGCGATGATGTGACGATGTGACGATGCAACGATGTGACGATACAACGATGTGACGATACAACGATGTGACGATACAACGATGCGATGATGTGACGATGCAACGATGTGGCGATACAACGATGTGACGATACAACGATGCGACGATGCGACGATGTGACGATGCGACAATGTGATGATGCGACGATGCGACGATGCGATGATGTGAAGATGTGATGCCAACCAGTGATAGGTTGAGACATTCTGCTCCTTAATTCTGCAGTTCTCAAAAACAACTTAACACTTAAAGCTAAAACTATCTGGAACAAGTATTTCTCAGAACGTGCTAAGATCGGCCATTTTAAGCAGCCATTGTAAAGTTGATAACAGTTTTTATTTATTCTATGCCCGCTGTTTCTTAAACTCTATTTGTGTATATATAGATCTTTACGGCAGCGCCACTGTTGTAAAATGCATATTCCGGGTGTGCCCCCAATTTACCTTTCTGTGTGTATTGGAATCCAGATTCCTATTGTTCTGAGCACCCCACCCATCCACTATGGGGGACCCTTTGGAGGAAACCATAAACAGAGGAGAGTCTCTGAAAGCGATTGAAGCTGTAAGTATTGCTGTTAGCATGTAAATCTCCCATGTTAAAATTAGTGAAGGATCCACCGATACTGGGGTAATGCGATGCAGTGGTGGGCTTAACACAATCTGGCCGTATGGTGGAACTGAATCCCCATATTTGTTTGATAAGTCAGGGGATTTTAAGTTACTTTGTAAAATTTTATACTGTCTTTTTTTGTGTCCACTGTTTCTTATTCTGTATTTTATATTAACTAGAACTGCATCCTAATTGTGGATTGCATCACTAAAGTCACATATGTGGATGATTAGTTTGCTCCTATAATGTGAGTCTGAAAGCAGATATATTGTTTGAATTCAAAAGATAGAATCTAATAATAATAACAATAATATACCATTGTGGAGTTTCACTTGTTTTGTCTCACAGTTAGACACCTGACATCAACATAATGGAGTATTTTCCTCTTCAATAAACCCAACGACATTCCGGGTTTCGTTAACTATTTGTTCCTGCTAATAGCCTTAATTAATCATCTCTAGAAACGTGCTCTTTTATTATTATTTTAACACATAAGTATTTATTATTTAATATTTTTTGATAAACTTTTGAAATTTACATTTTTTCAACATACTAAAATATCAAAAATATATAATTTACATAAAAAATCAATATAATAAAAAGTATCAAAATATTTCAAAATGTTATTTGTCATTGTATCTCTTTGAGTGCCAGACAGGCATTTAACCCATTACTGAGGGGATAGAAATAATATATAACACCGCCAGGGGTTATTGCATTTAATATTTCACATTAATATCCTGACAATGTATTGTGTTTATTAATGGAGGAAAATAAAATAACTCGTTATAAGGTGATGTCATGAGTATATAGTGCGTTACCTTTAAACCAAAAATGTCCAAATTACCTTAAAATGTGTGAGGTTTCCGTCTCTGACTGTATCGGATGTAAAGACCCCAGAATAAGGTTTTGGGGGCTGACATTGTCCTACTCCGGCTGGAAAGATTGAGAAATATTCCATAAATCAATGAAGAACTGACTGATGTCTACTCTGAATCAACACGATAGTCTGTTCTTCTACACCAGATATCTGGAATATTACATTTCCCTTTACCGCTTAATAAATGACATTAATAATCTTATTACAGGAATTAGCAAGAGATAATCTTGTCCGGTCCCTAATGTCACTTGATGTAAAGGTTCCTGATGCTCACCTGGAAGCCAGCTTTGGCACAAGCAGGTAGAACAGGCAGAACGGTCAGTTTATATAACACTAGTTGCACGCCCTATGAGGTGGGAGGGGGTAGATGGACAGAGATTTAATTAAATTGTCCCTCTGCTCACAGCTCATAAATACATCAATAATGGCTGTTTTCATAGCCCAGGGATATTACATTGAATGTGTAATAAATTATAAACACACATAAAGAGAGAATTATCTATTGCATTTACTGATGTATGTCTTCTTTTTTCAAACATACAATGTTTGGTACTATATAACCCTATATAACCATGCAGCATTTACTAACTAAGGTTTATGTATTTATTTTTGTGTAGACTTTTTAAACAATTTAACATTTTTAGATACATTATATAATATTATTTAAAATATTGTAATTCTCTAATATTTTTTATCATTTTTCTGATATGCAATATATTTTTGATGTTTAATAGTTGGGAAAAAATAAATAAAACATTTTAAAAGTTTATTCAAAAATATTATCAAATAGAAACATAGAAACATAGAATGTGACGGCAGATAAGAACCATTCGGCCCATCTAGTCTGCCCAGTTTTCTAAATGCTTTCATTAGTCCCTGGCATTATCTTATAGTTAGGATAGCCTTATGCCTATCCCACGCATGCTTAAACTCCTTTACTGTGTTAACCTCTACCACTTCAGCTGGAAGGCTATTCCATGCATCCACTACCCTCTCAGTAAAGTAATACTTCCTGATATTATTTTTAAACCTTTGTCCCTCTAATTTAAGACTATGTCCTCTTGTTGTGGTAGTTTTTCTTCTTTTAAATATAGTCTCCTCCTTTACTGTGTTGATTCACTTTATGTATTTAAATGTTTTTATCATATCCCCCCTGTCTCGTCTTTCCTCTAAGCTATACATGTTAAGATCCTTTAACCTTTCCTGGTAAGTTTTATCCTGCAATCCATGAACCAGTTTAGTAGCCCTTCTTTGAACTCTCTCTAAGGTATCAATATCCTTCTGAAGATATGGTCTCCAGTACTGTGTACAGTACTCCAAGTGAGGTCTCACTAGTGTTCTGTACAATGGCATGAGCACTTCCCTCTTTCTACTGCTAATACCTCTCCCTATACAACCAAGCATTCTGCTAGCATTTCCTGCTGCTCTATTACATTGTCTGCCTACCTTTAAGTCATCAGAAATAATCACCCCTAAATCCCTTTCCTCAGATGTTGAGGTTAGGACTCTATCAAATATTCTGTACTCTGCCCTTGGGTTTTTACGTCCAAGATGCATTATCTTGCACTTATCCACATTAAATGTCAGTTGCCACAACTCTGACCATTTTTCTAGTTTACCTAAATCATTTGCCATTTGGCTTATCCCTCCTGGAACATCAACCCTGTTACATATCTTAGTATCATCCGCAAAAAGACACACCTTACCATCAAGACCTTCTGCAATATCACTAATAAAAATATTAAAGAGAATGGGTCCAAGTACAGATCCCTGAGGTACCCCACTGGTGACAAGCCCAAGCTTCGAATATACTCCATTGACTACAACCCTCTGTTGCCTGTCACTCATCCACTGCCTTACCCATTCAACAATATTGGAATCCAAACTCAAAGATTGTAGTTTATTGATAAGCCTTCTATGTGCAACAGTGTCAAAAGCCTTACTGAAATCTAGGTAAGCAATGTCTACTGCACCACCCTGATCTATAATTTTAGTTACCCAATCAAAAAAATCAATAAGATTAGTTTGGCATGATCTCCCTGAAGTAAACCCATGCTGTCTCTGATCTTGAAATCCATGTGTTTTTAGATGTTCAACAATCCTATCCTTTAACATGGTTTCCATCACTTTCCCCACTACTGAAGTAAGGCTTACTGGCCTATAGTTGCCCGACTCCTCCTTATTACCTTTCTTGTGAATGGGCACAACATTCGCTAACTTCCAATCTTCTGGGACTACTCCTGTTATCAATGATTGGTTAAATAAATCTGTTAATGGTTTTGCTAGTACACCACTAAGCTCTTTTAATAGCTTTGGGTGTATTCCATCAGGTCCCATTGACTTATTTGTCTTTACTTTTGAGAGTTGAAATAGAACCTCTTCCTCTGTAAACTCACGTGTAATAAATTACTCATTTATCCTTTTTCTTAACTGAGGTCCCTTTCCTTCATTTTCATCTGTAAATACCGAACAAAAATATTCATTGAGGCAATCAGCTAGACCTTTATCCTCATCATACCTTCCTTCTTTTGTTTTTAATCTAACTAATCCTTGTTTTACTTTTCTTTTCTCATTTATGTATCTAAAAAAAGTTTTGTCCCCCTTTTTACTGACTGTGCTATTTTCTCTTCTGTGTGTGATTTGGAAGCTCTTATAACTTGCTTAGCCTCTTTCTGCCTAATCTTATAGGTCATTCTGTCTTCCTCACTCTGGGTTTTTTTTATAATTACTAAATGCTAACTTTTAGTTTTTTACTATTTTGGCCACATCTGCGGAGTACCACAGTGGTTTATTGAATTTTTTGCTTTTACTGACAAGCCTAATGCAATTTTCTGTTGCCTTCAGTAGTGCAACTTTTAAATAATCCCATTTCTTTTGGACTCCATTTAAATTGCTCCAGTCTGATAATGACTCCTTTACACATATTCTAATTTTAGAAAAGTCTGTTTTTCTAAAGTCTAAAACTTTTGTTTTTGTGTGGTGTGACTCAGTCACTGTTCTTATATTAAACCACACTGACTGATGATCACTGGATCCTAAACTTTCACCTACAGTAATATCTGATACCAAATCTCCATTTGTTAACACTAAATCTAGTATGGCCTCTTTACGAGTTGGCTCCTCAACGACTTGTTTTAGAGACAATCCCAGTAGGGAGTTTAGAATATGTGTGCTCCTGGCACAAGTAGCTATTTTTGTTTTCCAATTCACATCAGGAAGATTAAAGTCACCCATGATGATAACTTCCCCCTTCATTGTCATTTTAGCTATTTCTTCAACTAGTAGATTATCTAACTCTTCAATTTGTCCTGGGGGCCTATAAATCACACCTACACGAGTTACTGTGTGATTACCAAATTCTAACGTAACCCAAACGGACTCTATGTTCGCCTCACTAACCTTTATTAGGCTAGATTTTATGCTATCCTTTACATACAGGGCCACCCCTCCCCCTTTCTTGCCTTCCCTGTCTTTTCTATATAAAGAGTACCCTGGTATTGCTATGTCCCAGTCATTTTTCTCATTATACCATGTCTCAGTAACAGCGACTAAATCTACACTATCAGTTGCCATTATTGCCACAAGTTCATGGATCTTATTCCCTAAACTGCGAGCATTTGTAGACATGACTCTAAGCTTATCATTTTTTTAACACACTTGCTACAGGCACCTTCTGTCCTTGTTTTGGGGGACAATTGGATTGATGTTTTATCACCCTTTTGCCCCCCACTCCTAGTTTAAAAACATCCTAGCAAAACCTCTGAACTGCTCACTGAGAACATTTGTTCCCTTTTGAGAAAGATGCAAACCATCTTTTTTGTACAGTTTATTTCCATTCCAAATAGAGCTACCATGAGCAATAAAGCCAAATCCTTGCTCCCGACACCATTCACCAAGCCACAAGTTAAAGTCCCTAATACGCATCTGCCTGTCGTTCTGAGTGTTATGCACAGGCAGAACTTGAGAGAATGACAGTGTGGAAGCAACCTGCCGTATATCATTGGCAAAAACACTAAAAACTTCCTTAACCTCTGAAACCTCATTGCAAAGAGAGAACCAAAAGCTAGTTGCCTGGGGCAACCAGCCTATGAGTGTGCCTGGGGAAACCTGGGAAAGGGGGTAACCCTTACATACGTAATAGGAGAAAAGAACAAGGGAGGAAGATCTAGAGAGAGATAGGAAACTCCTAATCTCTATTAAGATCGACCAAGGTAGGAAACCCCTTCCTAGTAGTAATGCTAAAACTTAACCTTTAATGTAAATATAATAAAACAATATAAACACAAATAATGAAAATAACGAAGAAAACAAAAATAAAGATAAAAATAAAAATAAAAATGGAGTGGTTCCTAAATAACTGTGGTAATGGACAATAGAAATCGTAGAAAAATCAGCTGTCGTCCTTGAAAACCACCTATAGATAGAGAACTAAAGTCCAAACTGATCCCAAATAAGGGGAGGTGTAGAGAGGTAAAGGGAGAAAGTCAGAGTTGTACTATGTTAGCCCTTTAAAACTCTTTAATGGAAAGGTTAGCAACTCTAGAAAAACTTATGCATACTAGCTAACAAGTGAGTACTAAAAAAAATGGTACTGTGAAATAAACACTTGTAGCAAAACCCTAGATCCTTAATGGAAAGGTTGGCAACTCTAGAAAAACTGTTGCATATTAGCTAACAAGTGGGTACTATAAAAAAGTAGCACTGTAAAATATACACTTGTAGCAAAACCCTATATCCTATGGAGCTCCCATGCATTGTACACACAGGGGACCACCCACATAGAGCAGAGGAAGTGTGTCTAAACTCAGTAGACTAAATCGCCAGCTGAACCTCAAAACTTCCAGTAAAAACTCGGCTAACTATTTAGCCAACAGAGACTCTCAACCCCTGGAACCCCTCTTAGTAAACCTCAAGTGTTCCGATAAAAGAACAAACAGTCTGGCTAGACTAAAGACTCAAAGTCTGGAAACCACTCCTGACTAGCTACCTAACGAGCGTTTCAGCGCTTCTAAATGCGCCTTCGTCAGAGGTACAAGCGTCGTGCTGTCCTTCTGACGGCTCTTTTATACCTAGAGAGCCGGCAACATAAGGAGGGAGTGGAGGATTCGTTCGCGCCAAAAAACGGCGTTTCAATCAGTTCCGCCCATCTGATTACGTCATGGGCTGATTGACAGGATATGCAAATGCATGTCAAACCACCTAAATGCTTGCTTCAAAATAAAGAAAAAGACCCCAATTGTATGCTTATGAAGAATCAATAAAGAAGGGATGAAACACTCCTATAAACTAGAGGGATGCAGCTAAATTATGACTCAGTCATATTACACTGGTGTGCAGCCATAATTATAGAAAAATAATAATGAAATAATAATAATAATAATAGTAATGATAATTCAAAATAAAATAAAACATATAGGAACGGGTCTAATAATAATTTTAATTTGTCTTAAAAACGGCAGTATCAAAGACTTGTATGTCTTGATGATGACAGCATCCAGGACTCCCAGCTCTTAAAGGGACAGGTATATGTAATCCAAGTTATTCAAAATATAACAAAAGTATTTACAGAAATTTATGAAATATATACAGATTAAAGATAAAAGCATTACTGATGGTATAAGATAATGCTCTCAGTGTAATTCATTTTTCAATGAAGGGAGTGAACGTGAACCCTTCATTTAGACCATTGGGGGTCAGTGTATTGAAACTGTAAATCCAAAAGGATTCTCTTCTGAGGAGAGTGCGGTCTAAGTCACCCCCTCTACGACCCAATAGGACTCTCTCAATCCCTGCAAATTTTACCCCCCTCGTGTCGCCGTGGTGGTAATTCCTAATGTGTCTAGCGACAGGGGTATCTTTGAGGTTTCTGACTGAGTGTATGTGTTCCATAACACGCCTCTTAAAGGGGCGTATGGTTTTCCCCACATACCTAAGTCCACATACACAAGTCAATGCACCTTTAACATCTCTAAAGACTTGGTAATTGACACTACCCTCTATAGGAAGCCCACCTCAACAAACACCATGCTGAGGTGGGATAGCTATCACCCGACACCCCTCAAAAATGGGATTCCAGTTGGACAGTACCTCCGCTTGAGGAGAAATTGCTCAACTGTGGAGGAGTTCATGGATCAAGCTAAACTCCTGAGAACGAGATTCAAAGAGAGGGGATACCCTAATCGTTGCCTCAAGAGGGCATATCAAAGGGCACTATTGAGTAACAGGGAAGACCTCTTAAAAGACAAGGCAACACCATCCAAACAGGAACCCATTCGTTGCATAGCAACGTTTGACTCCGGATGGGACCAGTCCAAACGGATACTGGGCAGGTTCTGGCCACTGATCTCTCAAGATCCCCAACTGCAGGGAGCTGTGACTCCATTTGCTTCTCTTACTGCACGAAGAGGGAAAAATTTAAAAGATGTCCTGGTTTCCAACCATTTGTCCTCTAGATGCGCCACTACTAACTGGCTTTCAGTGCAGGGTACCTACCAATGTGGTAAGTGTGTAGCCTGCCAATATATGATGAAAAACTCTAAAATACTTCCAAATTTGATAGACAATACAGCATGTCAAGTGAAACACTTCTTCAACTGCAACACGAAAGGCATCATATACCTATTGACTTGTGTATGTGGACTTAGGTATGTGGGGAAAAACCATACGCCCCTTCAAGAGGCATGTTATGGAACACATACACTCAGTCAGAAACCTCAAAGATACCCCTGTCGCTAGACACATTAGGAATTACCACCACGGCGACACGAGGGGGGTAAAATTTGCAGGGATTGAGAGAGTCCTATTGGGTCGTAGAGGGGGTGACTTAGACCGCACTCTCCTCAGAAGAGAATCCTTTTGGATTTACAGTTTCAATACACTGACCCCCAATGGTCTAAATGAAGGGTTCACGTTCACTCCCTTCATTGAAAAATGAATTACACTGAGAGCATTATCTTATACCATCAGTAATGCTTTTATCTTTAATCTGTATATATTTCATAAATTTCTGTAAATACTTTTGTTATATTTTGAATAACTTGGATTACATATACCTGTCCCTTTAAGAGCTGGGAGTCCTGGATGCTGTCATCATCAAGACATACAAGTCTTTGATACTGCCGTTTTTAAGACAAATTAAAATTATTATTAGACCCGTTCCTATATGTTTTATTTTATTTTGAATTATCATTACTATTATTATTATTATTATTTCATTATTATTTTTCTATAATTATGGCTGCACACCAGTGTAATATGACTGAGTCATAATTTTGCTGCATCCCTCTAGTTTATAGGAGTGTTTCATCCCTTTTTTATTGATTCTTCATAAGCATACAATTGGGGTCTTTTTCTTTATTTTGAAGCAAGCATTTAGGTGGTTTGACATGCATTTGCATATCCTGTCAATCAGCCCATGACGTAATCAGATGGGCGGAACATATTGAAACGCCGTTTTTTGGCGCGAACGAATCCTCCACTCCCTCCTTATGTTGCCGGCTCTCTAGGTATAAAAGAGCCGTCAGAAGGACAGCACGACGCTTGTACCTCTGACGAAGGCGCATTTAGAAGCGCTGAAACGCGCGTTAGGTAGCTAGTCAGGAGTGGTTTCCAGACTTTGAGTCTTTAGTCTAGCCAGACTGTTTGTTCTTTTATCGATACACTTGAGGTTTACTAAGAGGGGTTCCAGGGGTTGAGAGTCTCTGTTGGCTAAATAGTTAGCCGAGTTTTTACTGGAAGTTTTGAGGTTCAGCTGGCGATTTAGTCTACTGAGTTTAGACACACTTCCTCTGCTCTATGTGGGTGGTCCCCTGTGTGTACAATGCATGGGAGCTCCATAGGATATAGGGTTTTGCTACAAGTGTATATTTTACAGTGCTACTTTTTTATAGTACCCACTTGTTAGCAAATATGCAACAGTTTTTCTAGAGTTGCCAACCTTTCCATTAAGGATCTAGGGTTTTGCTACAAGTGTTTATTTCACAGTACCATTTTTTTTAGTACTCACTTGTTAGCTAGTATGCATAAGTTTTTCTAGAGTTGCTAACCTTTCCATTAAAGAGTTTTAAAGGGCTAACATAGTACAACTCTGACTTTCTCCCTTTACCTCTCTACACCTCCCCTTATTTGGGATCAGTTTGGACTTTAGTTCTCTATCTATAGGTGGTTTTCAAGGACGACAGCTGATTTTTCCACGATTTCTATTGTCCATTACCACAGTTATTTAGGAACCACTCCATTTTTATTTTTATCTTTATTTTTGTTTTCTTCGTTAACCTCATTGCAAGCCAAGTCATTTGTCCCTAAATGGACAAGTACATCCAATTCCCCTTCCTGCTTTGCTTGCTTAACAATGTTACAGATACGTCTCCTGTCTCTGTGAGCAGTAGCTCCGGGAAGACACCTCACAAGACCACCATTGTCCATCTCCACACCTCTTATGATGGAATCCCCCAACAACAACTGCTTTCTATTAGGCCTCACCATAGTCTTCAAGCCTCTCTGCACAACACCACTAGCCTCAGTGCCTCTCTGCACAACACCACTAGCCTCAGTGCCTCTCTGCACAACACCACTAGCCTCAGTGCCTCTCTGCACATCACCACTAGCCTCAGTGCCTCTCTGCACAACACCACTAGCCTCAGTGCCTCTCTGCACAACACCACTAGCCTCAGTGCCTCTCTCCACAACACCACTAGCCTCAGTGCCTCTCTCCACAACACCACTAGCCTCAGCGCCTCTCTGCACAACACCACTAGCCTCAGCGCCTCTCTGCACAACACCACTAGCCTCAGCGCCTCTCTGCACAACACCACTAGCCTCAGCGCCTCTCTGCACAACACCACTAGCCTCAGCGCCTCTCTGCACAACACCACTAGCCTCAGCGCCTCTCTGCACAACACCACTAGCCTCAGCGCCTCTCTGCACAACACCACTAGCCTCAGCGCCTCTCTGCACAACACCACTAGCCTCAGTGCCTCTCTGCACAACACCACTAGCCTCAGCGCCTCTCTGCACAACACCACTAGCCTCAGCGCCTCTCTGCACAACACCACTAGCCTCAGCGCCTCTCTGTACAACACCACTAGCCTCAGCGCCTCTCTGCACAACACCACTAGCCTCAGCGCCTCTCTGCACAACACCACTAGCCTCAGTGCCTCTCTGCACAACACCACTAGCCTCAGCGCCTCTCTGCACAACACCACTAGCCTCAGTGCCTGTCTCCATGACACCATTACACTCCGAAAGTGCAGAAAATGAATTATGTAGAGCAACAGACTGTGCAATATGCTTTTTATCCACAACTCCAAGTCTACCAGATCCTACAGTAATCCATCTGCCATTCCTAGTATGTCTCTGTGGCAGTGGCTTTGCAGCAGTTCCAGTCTGAGTTTGTTTACCAGATAATTTACAAATCTCAGACTTCAAAAATACAATCTCCTGCCGCAAGATAGAGAACTGTCTACAGATTAGACAACAACCAAACCTCCAAAAAGTGGAACGTGAAACAAATGCATAGCAACTATTACATTGAACTAAGTCTGCCATTCCAATTAGGTGAATAATTTAAATCAAACGAATCTGAACTTTTTATTTATCCTCCTGAATACCTCAGATTACCTCCAGGTTATCTCCAGAATATCTCCAACCACACACTTAGAAGCAACAACTCTCTCCAGAATATCTCCAACCACACACTTAGAAGCAACAACTCTCTCCAGAATATCTCCAACCACACACACACACTTAGAAGCAACACTTAGATGAAGCAACCAAGCTCTATTAGCCAAGCTAATGACAACAGCCCTTATATACTCCTCAAATCACCTCCCACTAGGAATGTTTAACACCTGGGTAGGCCTGTGCTTATTAGCAAACAATAGCTAATTTACACAGCAATCAATAGCAAGTAGCTACCTAATCAAATCAAATGCCTTATAATTACCAACAGGAAATCAAACCTTGTGCAATCAGTAACCTTTTCCTACAGATGAATCTTACCTGTAACAGTAAAAAAGAAAACTCTTAGCACAACTCTTAGACAGTTGAAGCTTCTGTAAAACTCTCCAGAATATCTCCAACCACACACACACTTAGAAGCAACACTTAGATGAAGTAACCAAGCTATATAAATCATTTAAAAAGTGTATCTAATCGTATTAAATATTAATAAATTGAGGCCAAATATTAAATAATTTGAAAAGTGTATCTAATAATATTAAATAATAATAAATTGAGGCCCACATTTTTCAAAATTATACAAATATTTCAAAATGTATATATTTTTCATAATATTAAATCATTAAGAATTTTTATCCAAAAATATATAATAATTTAGAATGTTTATCAAGATGTTCCAGATGGCTGAGATAAGAGGATGTCCAGGTGAAATGGAGTCCAAGGGGTCCTGTGCTCTGTTCCTCCAGCAGGAGCAGAAACCACAACACTTAGTGGAAAGGAAGAGGGTTTAGCTGGTTTGTGAAATTAAGCCTGAAGGTTGCATGGAGAGAACTACAGCCATTGTCTACAGGTTTGTAAATCCAGATTCATTTAATAATGAAAAGGCAAATAAATGTTACAAAGTGTCAAATTTCATAAAACAAACCTACAAAACCAAAATAGACAAATGTAAATATCAGTTCTTGCAATAAAATAGGACCTAATCAAATCAAGGTAGTGGGGGCTAAGTATATATATATATATATATATATAAATAAATATACTACATCAACAGTTCCCAAAATCCCCGCCTAGCCCCAATAATGCAACTTAGACATAGATTGGAGTAAACAGGCCACAGCTTTATTAAATTATCAATAATATCATAACACATAACTTAACATATATAACAATAAATATTTATAACCCAGAACAGAACATGCCAACCAATCCCAACGCATAAGTTGAATAATCATACCAGCAGAAGGTGGTAAATCCTCTGCCATTTCAAGCGGCATATTAGGATTGTAGGTCATGGTTTTAAATCCTGAAG
The DNA here is from genome assembly GCF_036172605.1 of Pelobates fuscus. Taxonomy (NCBI): domain Eukaryota; kingdom Metazoa; phylum Chordata; class Amphibia; order Anura; family Pelobatidae; genus Pelobates; species Pelobates fuscus. Next base: position 491,802,750 of record NC_086317.1, on the reverse strand, counting down.
AAGCCATTTTGGATGTGGCAGTTTCCATGTTAGAAGTGGCAGTGGCCATCTTGGTGGTAGCAATGGTTACATGCACAGTGGTAGACATCTTGGGTGTGGTAAAATCATTACTAGAAGTCTCATTAGTAGCCATCTTGGTAGAGGCTTCATGCCTGATGTTTTGTTGCATAGAAGAATAATAAATGGAGCCTATTTCTTCCTCCAGTACTTCACAGTTTATTAAATTGTCACCATCATCTACCAATTCTTTGTCTTTTATGGACTTTAATTTTAGCGCACAAGCGGCTGTCAACTTCTGTTAAGCTGCTCGCAGGAGATTGTCCGTGGCACTCCGAGCACACTGAGCCGCCCTCCGATGTTGCGGCACTTGCAGCCGCGATCCCGCCGCTCTGAGAGTAATGCGAGCGTGTTGCAGCTGCGCTCGCATAAGAGCGGGTCTGGGTAACTGGGCAGATGGGTGGGATAGTTTTCAGCTCCAGCCTCTCCCTTTTGCAGTACAGGCACGTTTTTTCTGTTTTTTTTGTTTCTGCATTGTTACCAGTTGTTCAGGTGTCTCTTTATGTGTAAAAATCTCTGGCATCCAGGCTCAATATTTTATTTATGAAACATTTATGTCACTTTGCCTCAGGAGCTCCTCTAGAACGTGGCCCTCCAAGATGGTGGCCAGACTCCGCCCCAGGACCATCTTCTGTCTTCCATGTATATAAGGGAAGAACGCAATACATAACTTCCAGTTTGCATCTATCTTCTTTGTTCTTGAGATCACATACGTTCTGGGGTCACAGGGATGACGTGGACCAATCAGTGAGTCCGTAATCATATAAATGTAATTTCCTGTAACACAGTCAGTGCCCTGACGTGGTTTCCTCTTGGTTCCCCATCATTGCAGTCAGATTGCTTTTTAACTTTGATTATCTTTGACCTTGTGCATTTTTGTAATCTTGCCCTGGTTAGTTTACATGTTCTCCTGCATCTGTGTTATCCTGAACTTGGCTTACACATTTTCTCACTGTCTACTCTATGCCTGGCCACTCCAAGGTTCTGTTCTAGGTTTTGCCTGTTAGAATAGCATTACCATGACACCCACATCTGGGGATGCAAGGGAACTGTCCTAAAGGTAGCACAGCACAGATCCGTCATTTGAAGAGTCCTTGCTGTGAAAGGGCATGAGGACCATGCAGGCAGAGTTTCAGCAGTGCACTCTGCAAAATCCTGTAGGTTAGGGTCCGATCAGACAGGTCATCAGTCAACATGGAGTGCTTGAATCCGGACTAGCATGCCCTCTTTCTGTGTGCCCATCACTTTTATGGTAATTTTAGGCACAGGCATCAACAGTGATATAAGTCACATCACTGTGAAACACTACTTCAGGGCCCACTTAGCCACTCCCATCTCTCATCCACCAATCCCACAAAATATTGGGAGTTATTAAATATTACTCTGTGGATTGGAACTCAGGATATGACACTGATTCATGGTGTGCCCTTTGCCCGAACTACTTCTTGTTCACAGAACTATTAACCCCTATCCTGCTACTGATCACTGTATAGATTACCGGCTCTTGCATAGCAGCACTTATTTTGCTGTCTGTGCATTTTTTTAGGGTTAATTTTTTTTTGTGACAGATCACTAAATAAAGTGATTGTGATCATGTCAAAGAGGTCGTATAGCGCTGAGGCATATGACATCCTTGCATTAGAGTCTGACGAGGCCCTGGGGAGATAGCGCAACTAAGCAGACAAGTGCACATGTAGGAGTGTGGGGATAGATGCGTGGGAGTGTCTTGGGAAGTGTGTGTGGGTGGGGTTAGGTCCTATGTGAGTTAGTGGGGGGGAGGTCTTACCTCAGTGCCACTTGGGATTCGGGCCAGCAAACAGCTTCCCGCCCGCCCCTTGTAGTATTAGCTAGTCACAGCGAGCCGGGGGTATATCCTTGCCCATTAAGTTTGAGGGGTTATGTTAAAGGATGGAGTAAGTTCATTATATTTGCAGGTCTCAACCTCCCCTCTTTAAACGGTTAACATTAGGTTGCCTGAGGTGTCGTGCCCATCGAGCGTGGATAAGGTCGGCTGATGGCAGGCATTGGAAAGATATGATTTATGACGAGGGGGGAGGTGAGAGGAAGTGGTGATTAGGAACCACTGGATGTTTATTGGCAAGGACGGTTGGGTCACTGTATAACACTATGTGAGGAGTTATATATGTATATATGTTAATTAATGCTTATTTATGTCTAACGTTTTGGTTACAGAAAAAGAAGAGATTTAATAAATAAAGTTATGGATGTGTTATGCAGTAATTTAGTTTGTGATAATAAATGCTGTGGGCTGTTCATCCATACTACGTTGTCTGTCGTTGTTGGGGGGTTGAATGGGGTTACTTATGTTTATGCTGCATCGTAATTCCCCACTATGTACATACATGTCTATGTCTGACTTCGACCCTGATTTTGACAATGTCAGGTGCTCAGATACATCACTAGATACAGTGTCTGCTGCTAGTGATGTATCTAGTGATGTATCTGTGGCTGCTAGGCCCCGTGCCAGAAGGAGACGTGCTGCTCCAGCTGGCAGTACTGCTGAGGAGTGGGTAGTGCCTTATCGCCAGAGGCCAGACATCCCATCCTTTACTGCAAATCCTGGCATTAATTTGGATGTCGCAGAATTTAGCCCTCAGCAGTTTATGGAGGTGTTTCTGGGCGATGATGTATTGGGGAACATTGTCGCCCAAACTAATTTATATGCCCATCAATTCTGAGCTACAAATCCGGACTCTTGTTTGGCAAAGATACACACTGTGCCAGAATTTAAAAGATTCTGGGCATTGACTATGCTGATGGGCATCATATAGAAGCCCTCCATCCGCTCCTACTGGAGCAGTAGCTCCATCTGCTCTACCCCCATTTACTCCCAATGTATGTCGAGGAAGAGGTATGAAATGATTCTGCATTTCATGCACTTCAGCGACAACAGCCTGTGTCCCCCTAGGGAGCATCCCCAGTTTGACAGGCTGTATAAAATCCACTTCACTGCCAGGTTTGCAGAGGCTTATACACCTGGAAGGAATATATGCGTGGATGAATCACTGATGAAGTATAAGGGAAGGCTGGGATTCAAGCAGTATATTCCTTCCAAGTGCTCTAAGTATGGTGTAAAGGTGTATAAGCTCTGCGATAGCAAGACTGGATATATTAAGGCCTTCCAGGTGTACGAGGGAAAGGATACCCACCTTGACCCTCCAGGTTGCCCAGAACATATGGGAACCAGTAGCAAAATTGTCTGGGACCTGATATTCCCCCTGATGAACAAACCACTTGTATACTGACAATTTTTATACAAGTGTCCCTTTCTTCAAACTACTGGATTGTTTTGATACAGTACCGTGCGGTACAATAAAAAAGAACCGCACAGGTTTCCCAGGACAACTTGCATGCACGAAGGGGAGAGACCTCAGCTCTGTGCCAGGAGGAGCTGTTGGCAGTTATTTACAGAGACCAGAAGGATGTGTACCTTCATACCACCATCCACACTGAGGGGACTGTGGAGGTCTCTGTACGTGGCAAAACTGAGAGCACAAGGAAGCCAGTGTGCATCAAGGCCTATAACCGGCATGTGGGTGGGGTTGATCTGCCAGATCAGCTGCTGCAGCCCTACATAATAATACGCAAGACAAGGGCCTGGTACAAAAAGGTTGCAATCTACCTCATGCAGATTGCAACCCACAACACTTTTTTGTTGTTCAATACAACCCAGGACGCAACTGACTTTTTTACACTTTCAGCTCCAGATCATTTCAGGGATTTTGTACCGTGATGCACCTGCTCCCCGTGATAGGAGAGAGCAGAGTTGGGGCTACACATTTTATTTTTAAAATCCCCCCTACTGCGGCAAAGCAGAATCCTCAAAAAAGATGTAGAGTATGTTTTAAGAGGGTCAGAGAAACAATACCATATATCACTGTCCTGATTGCCTTGGACAGCCTGGACTCTGCATTGGGGACCGCTTCAAACACTACCATACACTGTTGCATTTTTATTTTTTATAACATTTGACATTTCATTTTTTTTTTGGTTACATTTACCCTATGTATGGGGGGCATGGGTGTGCTAAGGAGGCTTTGCAGAAAACAACCTGGAGTGTTTTCTTGCAATAACCAACAACAGGCTCTCCTAAATTACAGTCAAAAAGCAATGTGTGTGTAAAAATGAAAACTGAACAATTACCACCACACACTTTCTCAATTTTTTTGAGCTAGAACCATTGCATCAAAGCACTCCATATACAAAACCTTGAGGTGTCAACTTTTCAATATATGTACGCTCATGGCAAGAAAATACATTGGGATATCTAAAAAGGCCCCCAAAAAGAAGATAGGCAAAGAAGATATGTTACATTTGAAAAACATGTCAGATGTTTGGCATTGCACCCCCAAAACAACCCAACAAACCTATGCATAGGTGGTATCACGGTACTCAGGAGATGTTGCTGAACACATATTTGAGTCTTATTTGGCAGTAACCCCTAACAGGAGCTGAAAATCCATGTCTAAAGTAGAATGTGTGTGAAAAATAACACAAAAAACTGACTACCCAAACGTTTGACAAAGACTGGTGGTAGAATGAGTGCATGGAAAATACCACATTTGAAATGCCCTTGGGTGTCTACTTTTCAAAAATATATGGTTTGATGAGGGTAAATTCCATTGGCCTGCTTTAAAAATGTCCTAAATGGGACATGGGTGCATGATGACCAGCTGTGAAAATTCCAAGATGGAAAACTGGAATGCGCACCCTCCAAATAAGGTCTTTTAGCCCCCAGAGAACCAGACACACCTATACATGGGTGGTATCACTGTACTCGGGAGATGTTGCTGAACACGTATTGGGGTGTTCTTTGGCAGTAACCCTTAAAGTTCTCCATACATGTATCCGTAAATTGCCATGTGTGTCAAAACAAATCACCCATTATTTTTATTTGTTTTACATTTGGCATAGATTGGTGGTAAAATGGTTGAATAAAAAGAGCACGAAAAGAGTCAATATACCCCAATTTTAATACCTTAGGTTGTCTTCTTTTAAAAAATATATACATGTTAAGGGTTATTCAGGGATTCCTGATAGATATCAGTGTTACAATGTAACTTAATTTTGAAAAAAAATGGCTTGGAAATAGCAAAGTGCTACTTGTACTTATAGCCCTATAACTTGCACACAAAAAAAGCTAAGAACATGTTAACATTGGGCATTTCTAAATTCACGACAAAATTTTTAAATGATTTATCGTGTGTTTTTTGGCAGTTGTAGATGCGTAACAGATTTTGGGGTCAAAGTTCGAAAAAGTTAGTTTTTTTACATTTTTTCATCATATTTTACAATTTTTTATAGTAAATTAAATGAAATTTTGAAAATAATGGTATCATTAGAAAGACCATTTAATGGCGAGAAGAATGGTATATAATATGTGTGGATACAGTAAAAGAGTAAGATGAAAATTACAGCTAAACACAAACACCGCAGAAATATAAAAAGAGCCCTGGTCCTTAACGGTAATTGAAAAACGGTCTGGTCACAAAGGGGTTAAAGGAGCAAGGCATTTTAAACAAAGTTATGTAGAAAAAAGTAGAGAAATTTATTTTTTAGAGAACTGGTCTAAATCGCAGAAAGGGTTTTACCATTGCCGTAGTTGCAATGCATGTAAACATCTAAAATCGTTAATAAAAAGGAAGAAGTATTTACATCTTTGGAAACCAAAAAGGTTTTTAATATTTAATCCTTAGTTACTTGTGAATCAAAATTTTTTTATTTAATTATTGAAAACCCCCGGTTAAAACAGAAAAAAAGGGGCAAGATCCGATTAATTTTTGACAGCCCAAAGCAAAATGTGGAATAACAAAAGAAGACTATTACAGACTATAACAAAAGAAGACTATTACAGACTATACCAAAAGAAGACTATTACAGACTATAACAAAAGAAGACTATTACAGACTATACCAAAAGAAGACTATTACAGACTATACCAAAAGAAGACTATTACAGACTATACCAAAAGAAGACTATTACAGACTATAACAAAAGAAGACTATTACAGACTATACCAAAAGAAGACTATTACAGACTATACCAAAAGAAGACTATTACAGACTATACCAAAAGAAGACTATTACAGACTATAACAAAAGAAGACTATTACAGACTATACCAAAAGAAGACTATTACAGACTATAACAAAAGAAGACTATTACAGACTATACCAAAAGAAGACTATTACAGACTATACCAAAAGAAGACTATTACAGACTATAACAAAAGAAGACTATTACAGACTATACCAAAAGAAGACTATTACAGACTATACCAAAAGAAGACTATTACAGACTATACCAAAAGAAGACTATTACAGACTATACCAAAAGAAGACTATTACAGACTATACCAAAAGAAGACTATTACAGACTATAACAAAAGAAGACTATTACAGACTATAACAAAAGAAGACTATTACAGACTATACCAAAAGAAGACTATTACAGACTATAACAAAAGAAGACTATTACAGACTATACCAAAAGAAGACTATTACAGACTATACCAAAAGAAGACTATTACAGACTATAACAAAAGAAGACTATTACAGACTATACCAAAAGAAGACTATTACAGACTATAACAAAAGAAGACTATTACAGACTATAACAAAAGAAGACTATTACAGACTATACCAAAAGAAGACTATTACAGACTATAACAAAAGAAGACTATTACAGACTATACCAAAAGAAGACTATTACAGACTATAACAAAAGAAGACTATTACAGACTATAACAAAAGAAGACTATTACAGACTATACCAAAAGAAGACTATTACAGACTATAACAAAAGAAGACTATTACAGACTATACCAAAAGAAGACTATTACAGACTATACCAAAAGAAGACTATTACAGACTATAACAAAAGAAGACTATTACAGACTATAACAAAAGAAGACTATTACAGACTATACCAAAAGAAGACTATTACAGACTATAACAAAAGAAGACTATTACAGACTATAACAAAAGAAGACTATTACAGACTATACCAAAAGAAGACTATTACAGACTATAACAAAAGAAGACTATTACAGACTATACCAAAAGAAGACTATTACAGACTATAACAAAAGAAGACTATTACAGACTATAACAAAAGAAGACTATTACAGACTATACCAAAAGAAGACTATTACAGACTATAACAAAAGAAGACTATTACAGACTATACCAAAAGAAGACTATTACAGACTATAACAAAAGAAGACTATTACAGACTATAACAAAAGAAGACTATTACAGACTATAACAAAAGAAGACTATTACAGACTATAACAAAAGAAGACTATTACAGACTATACCAAAAGAAGACTATTACAGACTATAACAAAAGAAGACTATTACAGACTATACCAAAAGAAGACTATTACAGACTATAACAAAAGAAGACTATTACAGACTATAACAAAAGAAGACTATTACAGACTATACCAAAAGAAGACTATTACAAACTATAACAAAAGAAGA